>NC_035442.2:3119488-3434360 GCF_002127325.2 Helianthus annuus | reverse complement strand
GCAACAGTTCTGATCTAACATAAACAAAGAGAGAATTATAAACCAACAATACATAAGCTACATAACATTTAGAGGATCACCAATAGAACCGGTGAACAAACGACAACCAAAATGTGAAACAAAACAATAAAAAATTTAATGAGTTTCACTCACCTGGCCTATACTTGCATCAGAGAGTGATTCGTAATCAAAGTTGGGGCCTCATTTAGAGTCCAAAAAACGATTCATCTAACTTCTTGGCATAACATCACCAAATCCCAAATAATGCCAATTGGATGAATATCTTGTTTGCACTTAGGCCTGGAAAAACAGTGAGTCAATGTAACGGGTTATAACTGCACATACGCCATCTCACATAGCCACCACCACAATCAAGCTTCTGCTCATATGCTTAACAGATTGCTGGATTCAGAAGAAGCTGCAAATTACCTTGAAAAAGACTTTGGCAGACGCAACTGAAAAGAGAAGCAATAGAGAGATGTAGGATTCACGATGCTTTGGGTTTGGGGATAGAAAATATTTATCCAACACTCGACCCACTGCATTCTCATCGATTCCGCTGCATAACTACATAAAATAATTACACTATTGAGTAACCATACTATTACTGTAACAATTTAAATATTTGAGCAGACAGATTTAGGAGGCTGCATGCATTAAAAAATACACTTAGGTCGACTTTTCAACCTGTTTGGCCAGTTCCACTTTTAGCTAATTTTATTTTCACACATGTGAGATATTCGACCCGCTAATAAGTAAACGGGTCAAAATTGCAACCTTGTCTAGTTATAATGAATTTAAAAGAAGCTGATTAAGCACCTGTAAGAGATGAATGTCCCTTGACACAAAAGGATCTTCTTGACCAACTGCGTGACCTTCGAGTCTAATAACTTCAAGCATCTATACATAGAACAATTAAACTCAACATTTGGGTGTCTCATATGACAATTTCACCAAATTTATATAAAGGGTTATTTAGATTATAAAATATTCCATAAATTAAGAAAATGGTTAAGATGTGTAAAACAGTACCTCTTCATGTTCAATTGTCAGGCCAAGTGGCATGATGATTTGGCTACCTGCAAACCTCGTGGGCCGTGTCCCTTGATATCCATACGGGCTAGCTTTTACCGAAGCAGCTGAGTAAGCATCAACATTAAAATCGGCCCATTCTGATCGATGCTCTCGTAGAAACCGGACCAACACAGCCGGAGGTACATTCTACCAAAGAAAAGAAGAAACATCAAGAGTCGGACATTATTCAAATTTATATCACTAAAAAATCCATATAACACTCACGTGAAACATCATCGAGGCCTTTGCACAAAGAACTCCTCCAAGAAATGAGGGGGTTCGATGAATTAGTCGAGTTGCCGATATTTTTCATCCAATAGAAGAGTAACAAAACGACATTATGGCCGCAACAACCGACGCCAAAACCATGCTATGGAAATCCAGTATATGTGACATTAAAATTTGCACTACTCCAAACAACAACATATAAGTGTTGCCACCGTATGCGCAATCGCCATGACGCCCTTCTTTATGGTAACAGCTGGCTTTCAAAATCGCCATGAAGGATTATCGAAAACCTTAAACTCACCATTCATCATGAAACAATATTTGGAACCCATTCATTAGTAACCTTAATTAGTGAGTTAAACTACCTCATACAAGTCGAAGTTGTATAGATTTCTACTTTTGTTATAGCACCTCCTTTTGTGGCATTTGACATCACCCAACAAATTTTCCAATCTTCAATGATTCAAGTGAAAATTGAAAAAAAAACAAAGATATTAGAGAGAGATTAAAAACCCAACAGCTGTTTTTGTATTCCACAAGAAAGAATCTAAAAAAGAATATAAAAAAGAATACCCTTAACATCAAGTATACTATGAAAAAGCATAAATATAACCAAAAGATATGGATCAAAGCATAAATATAAGTTTTAAATTTTTTAAACAATATCTTGTAGAATGAAACGTGACTCAACACGAAGATCAGAAAACAAATGCATACATATGGAGGAAATTAAGGATAAGCATTTGGTACCAAGTAAGAAAGCAAGGAATACATCTTCATGGCCTATAGGTAAAACTACAGTAAAGGCACCCTGCAAAAGAAAAAGAACAATGAGAAAAGAGAATAAACCATTTATAAGATTATACCTATAAATACTAATCAATGCAAAACCGATGCTATTTAAATGGGAATGGGGCAATTCTTTTTTAAATTCATATATTACACAAAATTTAAAACAAACAGACTCGTTTATCAAATCTGACCAGACTAATTAAACTGAATTGTTTAATCAAACTAATTCTCGTTTGACCCGTTTAATAAAACTGGCACAATAATCTCACGGATTATTCGATCCACCTGCTTGCGACTGTTAAAAATGCTTTGACAATACACACAAAAATTTAAAAAAGAATAATCCAATCAAAGATGAACAAAATGAGAGAATTATAAACTATAAATTAGCAACTAAATGTTGCTTTATAGAGTTGTACCTTATGCATGGAGGGATTTTCAAAAAAAAAAGTTGTTTTTTCATTTCTAACCCAATGTTTTCTTTCTTTTGTAATTTAACCTTAACACTTTTTATTTTCATCTTTGGCCCCTTATAAGTTTCAAGTTTCACAAATTATTCGTTTTACGTTTTGTTTTAAATTTTGCAAGTTAACATGCCGCAACATGTGTGTGGGGTTCACCATTTTTTGGTTTGTTTTCTTTTTCCATTTGACAGGTTTGTTGCGACACGTTTATTTTTCCCGTTCGACTTAGTTATTTTTTTCTACGTTTTACGTTTCGATCTAATTTCTTTGCATTAACATACAAAAACGAGCGTGCGTGGTTCAACGATTTTACGTCTGTTTTTCGTTTGCTGTTACTTTTTTCCTTTTTTTATTTATTTTATTTTTATGAAATTTTCCAATGTTGGGGTCGCCGACAATTGTGTTGCATTGGTGTTGCTTGGTATGGTTTTACGAACCTTTTTAACCTATTAGGTTTTTTACCTATAATTTGTTTCAAGTTTACCCCTATAATTCCTTTACTTAAAAAAAACTATTTTTACGTGTCGGTATAAATATGATTTGCTCTATGTTTCGACGTAAACTTTTTCTAGAACACGATTTAGGTCAATTATAATACTTATCATTAAAAAAAATTACGTGCATAATTTTATGTACTATAAATTTGAGTTGGTCTACGTTTCGATTTGGAGGATGAGCTAGGGACAATATAATATGTACGTGCGTATATGTTTCGTAAATTTTGTTTCGAACGTGTGGAGTCAAATTGTAGTTTCCTTTCTATGTATGAGTTGAGTCACATATAAATTTGATTTACTTTACGTTTTGATCCAATCACAATGCTTATATAGGTTACTTCGGGTTCAATTCGGTACGTCAAAATGTGTGTTTCCATACGGTTAACGCATCACAGGACGTTTGGACTAATACATTCGATGTTTGCGATGTTCTCGCGCCGCAACGCGCGCGGGGTTATTACTAGTTGTATAAATTAATCAAGAGAAGATTAGCATATCAGGGGTGTCATTATAGTTAGTCAAGAAAACCAACTACCAGATTGGTAAACTCCTCCCAGATCCAAAGCAAAGGTTTCAATTGCCACAAAACTCATCAGGACCATTTCACAAGCCATCTTTCATGTTGTAGCAACCACCTGTAGTTAACAAAAAAAAAGCATTCAACAAATGTGTACATTTAAGAGCTATATAAGTTTTAAATGATTTAAACAATATCTTGCAGAACGAAAATGACTCAACACGAAGATTAGAAAACAAATGCATACATATGGAGGAACTTAAGATAAGCATTTGGTACCAAGTAGGAAAGGAAGGAATATATCTTCATGGCCTATGGGTAAAACTACAGTAAAAGCACCCTGCAAAAGAAAAAGCACAATGAGAAAAGAGAATAAACCATTCATAAGGTTATACCTATAAATACTAATCAATGCAAAACCGATGCTATTTAAATGGGAATGGGGCAGTTCTTTTTTTAAATTCATATATTACACAAAATTTAAAACAAATAGACTCGTTTATCGAATCTGACCAACCTAATAAAACTGAACCGTTTAATAAAACTAATTCTCATTTGACCCGTTTAATAAAACTGGCACAATAATCTCAACAACATATTACTTAACATAATTCCCTCAAAAAATGAACTTTTATAATTCCCTCAAAAACTGAACTTTTTTTCAAACTACATCTACTGTACAAGAGGCTCTATAGCATTATAGCAAGTTTTATTTTAAAGAGAAACCACATAATACAATTTCAAAGAAAAAAAAAACTATATTACCAAACTCAGAAAAAATTGAAGTCTGTGTAGCACTCATAGGCGTCTCAAATGTGTGAGGTTCCCTATCTCAGGTACCAATACTCCTTCCAAGGATAACCCATTAAGATCCCTTCAAACAGAACACTCAAATAAACATCAAAACACCCCTATTCAATCAAAATAGACGTTGTGAATCTAGGGTTTCAGAGCTTGGAGAGGCGAATAAAGAAATCATTTGATTAAGGTATAATAGGAGGAAGAAGAATCATTTGATTAGTGTTTATCCGCCGCCGTAAAATCCGCTTCAAGCAACCTTCACTTCAGACATGGCTGCGCTAGGGTTTTGAGAGGGAAGATAGAGAGAAGAGTTCTATGGTGTTCTTGAATGAAAAGAAAATTTAGAAACAATATATACCCGGGTCAAAATCCGGATCCCGTGTATACCCATATGAAGAAAAAAAAAGACCCGAAATTTTGGAGCCAAAACCAATTTCTAGAATGCCTAAGGTGATGCCACATCATTTTCCAAGCCCTCATATCATGACACATCAACCCTTATTTATCATGTTTATTATATATAATACATTTCTTTAATTAAGTTTGATGTTAAAAACGTAATAGTCACATTAACATTAAAATCAAATATAATAATTAATTTTTCCTTAATTATCTTTACCAATTGAATTGAATTTAAAATTTTTGAAATGGTAAATGGTTTCGACTCTAATTCAAATTCCGTAATTAATCATTTCCTTATTACAAAGCGAACGTAATAGCCTTCCATTCAAGACAAACCGACACCACTCACATTCGCGCTTCATCTGGATGTCGTAGAAAATAATGAGAAAAATAGGATTGAAACCCGGGTCAAAAGAAATACCAAATTTTTCTCCGACCACTCCACCGTTACCTCATTCGCTAACAGACAGGACTTAAAACCGTGGGGTATGGTGGGGTGGGGGTTTGAGGCATGGGTTGACACGTAGACTTCGAGGGGCACCGCTGGTCAGTTGCATGTTGGGTTGGCCACATGTTATATTTTTTTTTCAATTATTATAAAAATACACACAAAATTAAAAAAAGAGTAAACTTCTGTTTTGCTCCATGTGGTTTGGTCACTTTAACGGTTTTGCTACAAACCTTTAAAAATAGCCATTTTGCTCCCTGATGTTTCGGTTTTTTTCCAGTTTGCTCCCCGCCTCTAACTCCATCCAAATTGTTTGTGTTTCCATTTTGCTCCCCGCAGGGAGCAAACTGGCAACAAAACCAAAACATCAGGTAGAAAAATGGCTAATTTTAAAGGTTTGGGGCAAAACCGTTAAAGTGACCAAACCACAGGGAGCAAAACGGAAGTTTACTCTTAAAAAAAAGCCTAGCCACTTATAGACTAGCCAACCCAGCCAATGAGAGCCGGCCACAGAAGACCGCTAGACCCGCCCAACGCCCGGACTGAAACCCCCGCCCAAAGGGCCACACCGAAACCCAAGCCCACCCAAGATGATAACCAGGGCCGTTCCAACGTTTTTGGAGGCCCAAGGCTACTACAAAAAATGAGGCCCCTTTTCTTTAAAAAAGACTCATTTTACTTTCGATGCAGTTCATCAGAAAAGTAGGTTAAAGTAATTTGCATCCATCTAAAGAAAAGACATAAACAAGAATCGGTATGCATAAAAAGTAGGAAACAACATGCTGGAAATAACTGACATCATTTTGTTTCGCATCCAAGCTTAAATAGTAATTCTTGATGACGAAACAACACATATCATATGCTATCAATATAAAAAAGATAGCAATAATTGAAGTCAAGAGCATCAACAAGCTAGAATCAGTCTTGCAAGTTGTTTTACCAATGTTGCAGAAATCGGAAGCCATAATCAGTCTAGCAACTCACAACTCACAAATATGAAGTTTTCTTTAAAAAAAAAAATCAGTTTCCAAAAATTCCACTGAGTGATTGCCGATAACAACGGGTGAGTTTCCAAGATAACTATCAAACTTTTCAAACGATTGCGTTCCCAAAATGATTTTTCCTATTCCCTCGCCGCCTAGCATCGCCTATAATTTCTGCCAAATCTCCTTAATTACTCTATTGTCGCCTATCAACTTATTTTTTGGGCCTTAGTTGTTCAGTTTCAGCCCAAATCCAATACATATCCATACAACTTTTTAGCAAAATTGGAGGCCCTAGATTTTGGAGGCCCTAGGCCTTTGCCTAGTTTAAATAGCCCATTGGGCCGGCCCTGATGATAACTTGAACGTTTGACACCCTAACCCCACCCCATACCCGATAGTGTAAACTAGTTAAACAACCAAACTAGACAGACCACAACTTATTCTGGTTTGACACGTAACCTTTACAAAGTCCAAAGAGTGTCAAGTCACAAGTCCCACTACAAACAAACCGGGTCCACACCATGTTACTGTTATCCCAGTGGGACCCACACACCCACCCAACCCAACACCACAAACCGTCTCTACTCTCTATATCTATACCCCACTCACAAACCCTCAAATCATTTCCTTCTTCCAGACTCTTCTCTACACATCCTCTCATTTCACCCACACACACACTTTTTGTTGTTTTACGTTCATCGATCGGACTTTTTCTTCATTTCGCCGGAGTTTTTCACCGATCTTGTTCATATCGTGCTCGGAGGATCTTCAGTTTGCCGTAGTTCATCGAAATTTTTAGGTAATTCTGTTTATGAAGCTCTGTTTGTAGTGATTTTGTTATTTTTAGGTTAATATTGCTTAGTTTGTTTGTAACCTGTATGTTTGATTACTGATTTTGGATGTTACGCTTTGATTTTATACGTTTAGGATATATTATTTGATTTCTACTTTTTGACCTTATCTCGTTTAGTTAGTACGTAATCTATATGTTTGAATACTGAATTTCAAAGTGAATTTGATGTTACTTTGTGATTTATCTTGTTTAGGATACTTTATTTATACGTTTTGACGTAATCTCTATTAGTTTGCCGTAGGTAATTCAAATTTCTAGGTAATTTTGTTTATGAAGCTCTGTTTGTAGTGATTTTGTTATATTTAGGTTAATATTGTTTAGTTTGTTTGTAATCTGTATGTTTGATTACTGATTTTGAAGGTGAGTTTGATGTTACGCTTTGATTTTATACGTTTAGGATATATTATTTGATTTCTACTTTTTGACCTTATCTCGTTTAGTTAGTACTTAATCTATATGTTTGAATACTGAATTTCAAAGTGAATTTGATGTTACTTTGTGATTTATCTTGTTTAGGATACTTTATTTCTACTTTTTGACCTAATTTCTATTAGTTTGCCGTAGGTAATTGAAATTCTTAGGTAATTCTGTTTATGAAGCTCTGTTTGTAGTGATTTTGTTAATTTTAGGTTAATATTGTTTAGTTTGTTTGTAATCTGTGTGTTTGATTGCTGATTTTTAAACTGAATTTGATGTTACCTTGTGATTTTGCTTGTTTAGGTAATTTTGTTTATGAAGCTCTGTTTTCGGTGATTATGTTTTTCAGGTTACAATCGGATAGTTTGTTTGTTATCTGTGTGTATGAGTACTGAATTTGAAAGTGAGTTTGATGTTTGATGTTCGATTTTGATTTTGTTCGTTTAGGATATTTTGTTTCTACTTTTTGAAATCGAAAAGTTTAGGTTATGTGCTCTGTTTGAAGTAATTATGTTTTTTAGGCTAAGATCAGATAGTTTGTTGTAATCTGTATGTTTGAGTACTGAATTTTAAAGTGAATTTGATGTTACGTTTTGATTTTGTTTATGAAGCTCTGTTTGTAATGATCGGTTAGATCTTTATAACGGAGAGGTTAATTGTAAATTGATCTAGTTGTTTAAGGTCTTGCTTCAAAATTTTGAAAAACTTGCACCATTTCTGTAACAGAAGTCTTTCGAGTTGATCTATTTACACATGAAGAATAAATTATCATTTGCATAACTAATGGTTAATTTATTATGTCACAAATGGGTAAGAAAAAAGAAATTAGTAATATTAAACTTAAAATAGGATTAAATTACTCTTTCCTACTTTAATTTGGGCGGGAAAAAATACGTGAGGTGAAATATGGTGGTGACGCGTGTCCAAACTTGTATTCATTTATTATGAGGTAAAATATAGAGAGATTTTTATATCTAAGTTTTGGGTACTTGATGATAGGGCGTTCATTGTTCTGTTTAAAACTGATTAACCCAAATTTAACCGAACCAATTCTAAAATGAACCTATGAACCGAATTACAAATTCATTTTTTGGTTCAGTTTTAAATTGAAACCAAATTTATAACACTTCAAACCAAATAAACCGAAAACTGAACCTATGAACACCACCCCTATGTGATGATAGAAGCCTATGAGAAGTATAAAGTTAAATAAATACCCCATCGCGGACGTGATGTGTGCGCTTCATGCCTCGCACCTTGTCTCCGGGGACCCTTTCGCCTCGGTAGTCTTGGTGCGCCTGACGCTTTTTATCGTAGTGCACTGTATACATTTTTAAGAAGACGAATTGACCCTTTTTTCTGTAAAAGGGGGGAGAACCTTTTTAAAGTTCCCTAATAATTGTAGGACAATATGGCACAGTTTCAGAATCAAGAACTTGAGTATATGATTAATGATGGATATTATGATATGACGGATTCTGCGGACAGCTCTTCTGAAGACAACCAAAATCACTCGCATAGAAGTTTAACTGCTGATTCAATGGATTCAGATTTTGAGGACGATTTTGAGCAGGTATTCATGTTTCTTGTGTACATACTAGTTTGAACTTGTTGTAATGTTCTTGTGAGACACTTTGTACTGTTCTTTTCCCCAGTTTCTTGCTGGGCTCTATATATTCATATATAGTGATTTCGCCGTTAAAAAAAGTTTGAGCTTGTTTATTTTATCTTTTTGGTTCTATTTAAAAACATTATTATAAAATTGCTGTTTTTTTCTCTAGTATATGCAGCTTGTTTTTTGATAACTGACAGATGATTTTTGATTTCTTAGAGCAAGCCAAAAACGGATACATCGGCCGAAGAAGCTAGAAATGGTAAAGATATACAAGGAATCCCTTGGGAGAGACTCAATTTTACGAGAGACAAGTACCGTGAAACAAGACTGAAACAGTACAAAAATTACGAGAACCTGCCACACTCTCGTGAGAATTTAGAAAAGGTCTGTTTGATTGGATGGTTGAATCATATGTTAATAATCTTATGTACTGCTATGTGACATGCTCATATGCATATTTTGAGTCTTTTATTATTGCCTGTAAACTAGCGCTGTTCATAAAGCTCGGTTGTAAATGAGCCGGCTCAGCTTGATTTGTAAACGAGCCGAGCTCGAGCTAGGCCTCGCTTGGTTCTTGAGCTCGCAAGCCGGCTCAAATTATTTTATTTTATATAAAGTAATTTTAAGTGTCTTAAAATAAAAAAAAAAATATGTGGGAGGGGGTTGAAGTGTTAACATTTTAAGTTTAATTAATCATTAACATATACAAATATGGGAAAATAAACAAAATTACACATATAATACTTTTAATATGTCTTTCGGTCTTTAAAATACTAAAAAAATAGATATACGCGTAATTTTTTTATGTTAAAAAAATAGATACACGTGTAATTTTTTTATGTTATTATTTGTAAGAAAAACTAAAAGTTAGCGAACTGGCTCAATTTGGCTCAAGCTAGCTCGAACATTTTACGAGCCGGGCTGGCTCGTTTAAGTTCGAGCTTCGTGCGCGTGCTCTACCTGGGTGTCTCAGGAAAATTAAATTTAAGTACTTTTTGCTTGAGTGTAGAATATTTTTATCTGGTGTTAAGAGGGGTTGGCTACTGTTATTCTTTCTTTTAATTACAGCTTCTTGTTATTCTTTATATTTTGTTTTAGTCTACTCTATGGTTAAGTTTAGTATGGTATTGTTGACAGGAGTGCAAGAAAGTAAATAAAGGCCACACCTTCTATGATTTTCAGTTCAATACAAGGCTCGTCAAGCCGACAGTCGTGCATTTTCAGGTATAAAATTTCACTTATGCTTTAGTTTAATTTATGATTGAATGATTTGATACATTACATGTTCGTAGTTGTGTTGTGTGTTATTATTTTTTCTTAATCTGCATACTGCATTCTCGTGAGTCTTTTTTTGTCATCCCTCATTCTATAAGTTTGCATTTGCATTATGCTAGTTATACTTGTCAACTTACTCTACAGTTATTAAGCATGGACGTTTCTGGTTTCCCTATTTTTGATTTTTGATTTTTTTTAATTTTTTCTTTACTTTTGGGCATACACAAGTTACTTGTGGTCAAACGTGGATGTAGTGCACTGTGTATATCTTTTAATTTTTTATGTTTGTGATAATCTAGACCACATCTTAATCTGACTATATTAGCATCTGTTATTGTTTATGATGCTAGTTTATAGCTACTTTTCTTACATGGTTCTTGTTCCCTGATCTGCACACCAATTTACCTATACATGAGCTTTTTATAGAAACTTACTGTTTCTGTAGTAATCTCAACTGGCCATTTAGTTCATTTTATTTAAGAAAATGATTCACGGGCCTAAAATTCCGCCTAAGAATGAGATCACAACAAGGAGAGTGAAATTGGTTACGCCATGTGTCAAGCTTTGATTGGAGTAGGTTAACTTTTTAGGCCCGTTTATCATTATTCTTATATTGAACATTGAACAAAAAGAACTTGATTTTGGGCCTCCGTTTAATTGTTATAGTTTTAGCCCGGCTCATTTGAGCCGGGTCACGTATTTTACTATAATCCTTTTTGTGCAGATTAAAATAAGTGCCCCTATATCATGAGAGTTTTAAATAAAATCACAAGCCGTGCTATGTTGGAAGCATTGGGGAGGTATAACTTGGATTTCTGATATATGCATTCGTAAATTCATTCATGGTACACTTTTGGAAATGCTATAGATCTGTCAGTTGATTTTACCCCGCTAATTTGGATGCAGATAATGACCTTAAGGGTGGTATAATTTGTTAAAAAAACTTGGTTCGCCTAAATGGTGTTCTCAGGCTTTCATCATTAATATAAGAGTAAACTACATATATTATCCTTTATTTATATACCAAATTGCACTCTTTGTCCTTTCTCTTTAACAAGCACGCAAAATGTCTTTTATTTCTAAATTTTGCACGCTCTTTGTCCTTTAAGCCAACCGATGTTAACTTTTCATTTAACTTTAGGTAAATGACCAATTTGTCCAAAGGACATAATCTGAAATTTATTTATAAATTATATAATGTGTAATGTGTAATTTACTTAACGTTTTTTACTTTTATTTAGTTTTCTTTCTTTTTATTTTGTTATATTTATCATTATTGTTTTATCGATTACTTTAGAAATTTCTTAATTCACAAGTAACATAATTTTTTATATAAAAATATATGTTTTGTATAATCTATTTATTATCATTTGTTTAATTAAATTATTTACTTTACGAATAATGTAATTTCTTAATATAACCTTGGTTAATGGGCATATAATTAATTTATCTACACCCACGTGTGCATCTGGCCTCAATAGATTTGTTTTGTAATAGGCTTCTGTTTTTGGCTACATTATATGCTTATGTTTTAACATTAAATATGAATGTTGGGGACAGCTACATTAACTTTTATTTCAGCCGTAGACGCAGGGTGCCATTTGTATGAAGCGGCATGAGGATTAAGGCAGCTCATAAGATGGTATGACAGGGACACATTCTAAAACTTACAAAAAAATTGTCTCCTGTGGACCCTTTTTTTCATTTTTTTACTGCTTGGCCTGGGACGTAAAGCTGTTTTCTACTTTTCATTGATCAGTTTGAACATAATTACTATGCATACTAATCCTTAGCTTAGATTCTCATCCTTACAAAACTTATACATGCAGCTTGGTAAGCTGCTTTCACTTTTTATTCGCTAATGATTAGCTTCAATTCGGGTGACTCGAGTTATCTAGCATTTTGTCTCATGATTGATTTTCTTTAATACTAGTGCATTTTGTTCAGTTAATCCTTCTTGGTAGGAATGCATTATCTACCGTCTTCCTACGTGGCTTTATAATAATAGTAAACTCACACGCTTGCATTTTTTTATATTTTGTAGGATATAGTTTTAATTTAGATGGATGTGCTTTTCGGTTGCATGTGTGTAATACTAACCGATGTTCTTTGACGATAATGATTTTGCTGATGTGCAAGTCTAATCACCTTTTGTTAATTCTTACAGCTAAGAAATCTCTTATGGGCAACCTCAAAACACGACCTGTACCTTATGCAAAACTACTCGGTTATGCATTGGTCTTCACTTGTCAAAAGGGGCAAAGAAGTAATTAATGTTGCTATGCCCGTCTTACCTACTTTGGTAAGCAGTTTTTTCATCAATTCACTCTCTTAAAGTTTCACAATCTTGTTACCAAGGGTGGCAAAAAAATACATTCTGATGATTTTCAACCCGTTTGACTCGTTTTTCGATTGTACATCCGCAGAAATATCCTGGATCTTTTTCTCGTTCACTGTCTCGCGTACAAGTAAGCACTATGGCTGTCAAGGACAACTTAATCGTTGCTGGTGGTTTTCATGGTGAACTGATCTGCAAGGTTTGTTTTATTCTTTTGAGTAAAATGCCATTTTGTCCCCAAGGTTTGGCTAGTTTTGCAACTTTCGTTCAAAGGTTTGTTTTTTCGCATTTGGATCCAAAAGGTCTGAAATCTTGCCATTTTCATCCGGCTCATTAACTCATCCATTTTTCTTCGTTAAGTCGGGGGTATTTTCATCTTTTTACCTATATTATTTTTCAGTTTTTATTTAGCAAGGGTATTTTGAATAATTGTACATTATGCTAAATGCTTGTACATAAAGTGAAAAAGACCGAAATGCCCTTTAAGTCAACAAAAAAGACTAAAATACCCCTGATTTAACAGCGAAAAATGGATGAAATTAACAAGCCAGATGTAAATGGCAAGATTTTAAACCTTTTGGATCCAGATGCGGAGAAACAAACCCTTGGACGAAAGTCGCAAAACTGGCTAAACCTCGTGGATGAAAATGGCATTTTACTCTTTTCTTTTTAAGATTGAAACTCTTCATAGTTTGAGCTCTGTAGCCAAAAATGACTTCCATTTTCTAACCATTGTTCTACATATTAAATAGTATCTGGACAAACCCGGAGTCTCCTTTGCCACAAAAATCGCAACCGATGATAATGCCATAACTAACTCAGTTGACATATCCTACAGTTCAAGGTTTGTCTTATATAATTTCATGCATCATTGTGTTTTTATCTGTATCATGTTGTTTGACTGGTTCTACATTTGCAGCGGGTCAATGAGAGTTATGACAGCGAACAATGATGCACTCATAAGGGTTTTTGATGCCGACAATTTTAAATGTATTGATAACTTCTCATTTCCATGGTCTGTTAATGTGAGTATCTCCCAAGTCATTTTATTCAAATAGTAAAATGCCATTTTTGTCCCTGAGGTTTGGCCAGTTTTGCAACTTTTGTTCAAAGGTTTGTTTTTCATCATCTTGATCCAAAGGGTTTAAAATCTTGCCATCGTTGACTCCATCCATTTTCTCCAATAAGTCAGGGGTAATTTTGTCTTTTTGGCTAACTTAAAGACCGAACTGCCCTTTAAGTTGACAAAAAGATGGAAATACCCTAGACTTAACGGAAAAAATGGACGGGGGTTAACGAGCCGGATGAAAATGGCAAGATTTCAAACCTTTTGGATCCAGATGCGAAAAACAAACCTTTGAACGGAAGTCGCAAAAATGGCCAAACCTCAGGGACGAAAATGGCATTTTACTCTTATTCAAATATTGCTATTGTTATAATACCTTTCTTGTTTCATGTAGGATACATCTGTTAGTCCTGATGGTAAATTATTAGCGGTCCTTGGTGACAGCACGGAGTGTTTGCTCGCCGATGCTCAATCAGGGAAAGTACGTTCCGCTTTCCGATTATTATTTTATTTCTTGAAAAAAATGCTATTTGCTCACAAATTTAATTTAAACAAAAAAAAACATGTTTTCATCACAGGAAATCGACAAATTAAAAGGGCATTTAGACTACTCGTTTGCATCCGCCTGGCATCCAAACGGACAGATTATAGCAACCGGGAACCAAGACACAACATGCAGATTATGGGATATAAGAAAGCCATCAAACTCCTTAGCCGTACTCAAGGGCCAAATGGGTGCGATCCGATCCATACGGTTCAGCTCAGATGGTCAATACATGGCCATGGCTGAACCAGCGGACTTTGTTCACATATTCGACTCGCAAACAGGTTATGAATCGGGCCAGGAAATTGACGTGTTTGGAGAAATAGGTGGGATTTCGTTTAGCCCCGATGCTGAAGCGTTGTTTGTTGGGATATCAGATCGGACTTATGGTAGTGTGTTGGAGTTTAACCGAAAACACCATAACAGATACTTGGAGTTGTTGTTCTAGTCCAACCCAACCGGGCCGGGCCAGTGGTAAAAGTTTATGTGATTAGCTGTTGTATAGTTTATAATATAGATTATGAAGCTGGTTTGTAAATGAAGTAATTGCACTGGGTTCTTTTGTTGATCGAACTATGCGTTCTTGTTGCTTGATATGGTTTGCGTGTAAGACTGTTGCTAGCCGGCCGGCCGTAGTAATTATATGGAATGATAAAAGAGGCATTTTGTATGAATTTAAATGAGTCGGCTCGTTGAGCTGCGTACGTTTTCAGGTTTTAAATAAGTCGACATCAAGCTATAGTCGATGTCCGGTACTTTATTTTGTTCGAAGCGCCCTTTTGGCCTAGCCCGGTCGGTATCCAGCCGGGCCTTTTTTTGTTCCAAAAAATTACCCCTTTTTTTATTTACAAGTTGGTATATTGATTGACGATGGAAGTGTACTCTTTGGGGCAACTTAGGAGCCGGACAATACAAGCAAAATAAGAGTTGAAAACAAACACTGCACGTACTTTAAGTGAATCCTAATTTATAAATAGTTAAAAATTCAAAACCTATGAGTTGTGTTTGCGAACGCAAGTAAATAAGTGATGTACTGATGTTTACTAAATTATTTATATGTTTTTAAATGCGAAATTATTTGAATGGTCCATAACATTTTGGAATTGGTAAGTTTTAAAAGAATTCCGAATTTAATCACAACTATTTTTTAATCGCTGATGTTACAAAAAAAGAGTGACGCTAAACGCCTACCACTTCGCTAAAGAATTTAAGAATCAACTCATAACTTTTCAAACATTTAAAACGAATTAGGATACACGAGTAATTAGTTGGAAAAAAAGTGGTGGGAGTGAAACATGTGGATGTATCTTCTTTGGTTTAGGCCCATAAAACTTTCGATTTATAAATCACACATTGAAGATGTGGAACTTTTATTCTTATAGCCATGGGAGGCTTTGATGGTGTGCGGGGAGGACCTTCGCACAAGGCCCACGATTTCGAGGGGCATGCGATTTAAAAAAATAATCTGATACGCTTATGTTATTTTTTCTAAATAGTAAACACATACCACTTCCAATATAGGCCCATTTACAAATCATTTTTTATGGTTTAGAATTTAGCCCACTTGGAAGTAGGTTTATTGAACCCAATACTAATTTGATTTTTTAAATAATAACAAAACATAACGGAATGTCACATTTTTTTCAATCTCGAACAGGGTATGTGAATTCTCAGAGACGCCTCTGCTTATAGCAACGACAACATTAGTTATTGTTGTTGTTGTTAACCATTTTGTTATTTATAGATTAGTGGAAATGGAAATTAGTGGTGACTGAATGGAAGCAAACGGTTTGGTTGAAGGGTGTGGTGTTATGGTTGGAACATGATTCGTCACATAGGAAAATGAATGGAAGACTACCTCCCCCCCCCCCCCCAAGGATTCATGATGGTTGGCGTGAATTGAACCACGATTACCACTTTTCCATTTTCCTAGATTTTGACACTTTAAAAAATAAATTAAAATAATAAAGGGGAAAGTGATTTGAGTCATGACCACCAGGGGCGGAGCCACATAGAGTGGGTCGAGATCACCGGACTCCAATGTTTTTAAAAAAATTAGTTGATCCGGTATGTTAAATTTTATAAGGACCCCATAAATACAATTAGGTGGACCCAACATGTAGAAAACAAAAGCTAGTCTAGTGGTAAACCCCCTCTTTACTAACAAGAGGACATGAGTTCAATTTTTGTATAGCTTGTTTTTCTTGTTTTTTTTTTTAAATTTAGTTCAAACCTTGCTCAGACCCAACCCGAACGAGGACCGACCCGAAAATTTTAACGCTTTGTTATGAAAATTTTGAACACCGAAGAAAATGGACTCAATTGAAAAAAAAATCTTGGTTTCGCCACTGATGACCATACCCTTAAGGTAGTGGTTTTGGATGATATGAAAAGTCATGACCACACCCTTTAGCCTTATTATAATTAGTTTTGCTGCTAATTTGGGGGATAGTAATAAATTCTCTATTCTGTTTGTAACCATTTTCAAGTGGGAGTTATTTCGAACATGTTTATAGATGATTTGCTTATGGAGGAGGGGGCACCATTTGAGTCCCCCTTCCGGTTACTTAACTGTGACGGGTAAATGGTCGCCAACCATTCGGGTAGGGTGTGCAGCTTGTGATTATGGGTAGCCTTCATCGTATTAGGTAGGAGAGCAATATGTGGTGAGTGGGAGTAACTGATTAAAAAGAAAATGAGTAACTGAAATGAGTATTGTTCGGTGATTTTGTGATATAAGAATAGTTGAAGGCAAAAATGAGATGGCAGTTCATGATTGGTGGATTCTATGATAAAAGAAATAATTAAGCACCCCATCCTCCCTAACCAAATACGTATAGTAATTGTTAATCTCATTCTTCATTCGTAATTTCTTTGTAATCGTTTTAGTTTAAGTTTCGTTTAATAAAGAAATCATTAACTGTTGTGTTAATTCTCTCAATAGTTGTTTTGTATTGTTTTCTTTATTTCATTACATTACTTTCTTATTAATTTATTTTATAAATATAAAACGCAAATTAAATATACGGATATGTCCTCTAATCAAGAAACAAGACATGAAATAAATATTGGAAAGTTGACTTTTGAAATGTTTAGTACAAATTATGGATTACTTTTTTTTTTTGGAACGACTACTATTTTATTCAAATTATGAAAAGTTGACTTTTGAAATGTTTAGTACAAATTATGGATTACTTAACTTTTGTATCGTGAGAAAGAAGGATTATCATAATAAAATAATATAATGTTGAATAATTATCGCAAAATATACCATAAGATTTTATTTTTGTTTTTTAATCGTGAAATGGCAATTTGCCATGTGATGGTTCACTAAATTTTGAAGAACGTGAGAAAATACATGGAATAATGTTACAACTTTAAAACAAAAAATTATTATAGGATATTGAAAAGATTAATAATAAGGATGGTTATTGGTTTTTGATAAGTTAGTTTCTTAGTAGTCTATAGGTGATTATAAATCAAGATGCAATTTTTTATTGGAGTTATACTGAAATTAAGGATTTAACAAAATAATGCACCACAATTAATTTGATCAACACTTTGTAAAAATTGTAAGTCACAAATAAATACATTTATTATATGTTAATAAAGTAAAACAATACTTTAATGTTTGACATTTTGTATGCTTCAATAATGTATGTTATTATTGATATTAAATTAAACATAGGAGTAAACAAATTAGAACGGAACTACCTATAAAGTCAATATAACTATTAATGTATAGATATTAAATTAAGACTTTCAACGGCTCTACTATTCTCACACCCCTAAATCTTATTTTCATATCCTTTTTCACTATATCTCTCTATATGTATCTATGTATGTATAAAGAGAGATAGAGGGAAGATGTGTGTGAATATTAAGTCCGTAAGTTAAACAATAAAATAAAACATCATTCAAAATGTAATTGATTGTTCAGCGGAAATAAAAACAATGCTTCCAGAAGGAAGGATTCCTGATGCGGGTGAACCCGTTCTGAAATGGGATCCCGGTTAAAGATTACCTGAAGATTTGAATAATATTTTATTCCTTAATTATCGAGTCTTTTATTAGTTATCATATCTTTTATTTATTTTTGTTTATTCATGTTTATCTCTAAGATTTTTAGTTCTAGTATAAATAAGGGTCTAGGTTTTATTATTTACTTAGTTTTTTATTGATTTTTAATGGTAAGAACTTTGTTCTTGAACCCTTTGGTTCGTTTTATCGTCTTTGATTAATCAAGTGATCTTGAGCCATTTGATCGCACGCGAAACTGCATCAGTTGGTATCAGAGCTTTGGTTTTCAAATGGCTCAACGTGAAGCGAACTACGTTTTTACTTGTCGAATCGCCGACCAAGGCAACAATAAAATCGTGTTCGATTCGCAAGATCGTAAGATCCAGGAAACTGACTCAAAGGATGTCATCTGGGATGAGATCGTTGGGAAAGACGGGTATCTTGAAGATTGCGATGGTTACAAGTTTCAGGAAACCGACTCAGAGTCTTTCATCCGGGATGAGAACTGTGAGAAGGAGGAGTATCCTGGAAATTGTAGTGTTATCTATCCGTCACCTCCCGTGTATGATGAATACGAGGACGAGGAATGGTATTCTTGGGTTACCGGTGGTGATCGAAACTTATTGGGAGATGAATCGGGTTTCAAAAGTCGTAAGGTTGGTGTTACAGCGGTAGAAAACGGTGATGATGCGGATGCTCACGGTGGTCCTGCGCAGGCCATGATGGTTACTGGTTTTGATACCTTGGTCAGGGAAGGTCCTTTGGTGGACCGAAAAATATTACTGGTTAGTTTGATCAATTTGGATATTGCTAATTGCATAAAATTATCTCTAGTGAAGGTGTCAATTCAAATTGGAGATGATTATTATTTTAATGGAAAAAGATCAGTTGTTGATAATAAACTTTCCGATTATTTTGGTGGCTATACACGTGAAGAGCTATTATTTTCAAAAATGCAAATGAGAGGGTCCAATCAGAATGCTAGGATTATTGTGATAGGTTTGACTAGTAAACCTCTTTTATCGGAAGTTCAAATAGAAAGAAATATTAGCAAAGAAGTAGGTGAAAGTGGAATGGAATTAGATGAGCCGCATGTTGCTGTTGTTCACATGAAAGTCCAAAAGGTTGGACAATTTAATTTCACTAGTTATTTACCAAACAAAGGGGCAAAAGAGATTGGGTCGAACAATACCCAATTCGACCCAGGTGGTTCATGTCAAGAGCCAGGCGTGACGAATCTTGAAAAGAGTTTAATCCCACTGCTGCTTAATATCAGCGGGCCTATGAGTATAAATACAATTATGGTTAAGTCAAAACTGGGTGATCGGCTTGTGGGATGCTTGGTTCGAAAGCAAAACTCGAGGACGAGTTTTTTTGAAGACGGGGAGAATGATGCGGGTGAACCCGTTCTGGAATGGGATCCCGGTTGAAGATTACCTGAAGATTTGAATAATATTTTATTCCTTAATTATCGAGTCTTTTATAAGTTATCATTTCTTTTATTTATTTTTGTTTATTCATGTTTATCTCTAAGATTTTTAGTTCTAGTATAAATAAGGGTCTAGGTTTTATTATTTAGTTAGTTTTTGATTGATTTTTAAGGATAAGAACTTTGTTCTTGAACCCTTTGGTTCGTTTTATCGTCTTTGATTAATCAAGTGATCTTAAGCCATTTGATCGCACGCGAAACTGCATCAATTCCACTATTTTCACACCCCTAAATCTTATTTTCACATCCCTTTTCACTCTATCTCACTCTATATATCTATGTATAGAGAGAGAGATAGAGAGCAGTATAGAGAGAGATAGAGAGAAAGGGTTTATGAATATTAACTCTCTAGAATTGAAGAATTGGCCTGGACTAAAAAGTAATGTCAGAATAGTCATTATTTAAAAAAAAATCCTCAAAGTTCAAAAATGATTAATCATTTTAGAAATAAAACAAGTTTAAAAATCAATATTCAGACACTAATAAGTTTTAAAATAACATAACTCAACCAACATGATAAAAAAACCTAGTTGATTCAACATGTGAGGAACACGTTTATAAATCAATATTCAGACATTAGTAAGTTTAAAAAGAACATAATTCAACCGACATGATAAAAAAAACCCAGTTGATTCAATATGTGAGGACCTACAGCTTGTATAACTTTGTGGATACGACGGGGCATAAGAAAGTAGTGCAGCTAATGTACATGGCTACGTTGTTTTTTACGGATGAAAATAAACGAGAAATTATGTAATGATTAAATTCAATGCTCGGCAGAGATCGTGATGTTCAAAGGATATGTTGCTAAAATTATTCTTTTTAGAAAATGATGAACATGTGGATTAAATCTACCAAAAAAGATTCTTTCATAACCAAATCCATAATTTTGATCAACCACACGATCATTTGTGTAATTTACTTTAATGGTTGAATTGAAAATGTCCGTGCTTGCCCCATAATCTTCGTTGATATGAACATCACTCGCTACATTTATTGTGTCCTTATCATGTGAGGCTAACCCATTTGATAGAGACACATGCCTCTTAAAGGGATGCCTAAGGTTCAAACCGGGGCACAAGAGTCACTTAGAATTTGTTAGGATCTAAGTTTGATACTTATAAATAAATACTGATTAAAATAATAAAATTCACAAGTAGGAATATATCATCAATAACTGTTTCCCATTGATAATCAAATGATTTACAGAATGATTCTACAATCTCCACCTCAGCCTGATCACTCACAAGAACTATTCGTACAAAGAAAAAGGTGATGTGTAGTTTTTTTTTTTTTTTTTTGAACGGCAAATTTGGATCACTGACGGACCACTGGAGTATCATCGTGCCACCAGAGGAACCACCCGATCATATCCATCTCCACTAGGCATAATGCCACACCAATTCAGGAGGAAACCCAATAAACATGGGAAAACCCCCCTTGTGAGAATCGAACCCAGGACCTATTGGTCCCAAAGCCTTATCCCACCACCAACAAGTGAGATCTATTTATACTAAGTACGAAAGCTCTGTTTGTAATTGGCTAACATCACCCTGATAGTGACATCTAACATTTATAACAGAAAAGATTCCACAGATGTTGCAAACATCTGTGCAAATCTAACATATGTTTTAACTAGCCTAAACACTGATACAAGATAAGTACTGTTACATTAGGAAACCTCTGTTTCGACTATCCTCTGTTGCTTTGATCCAAACATCTGTTTGGCCATACATATGTTTGGTCTTCTTTATCAGACCTTTGCTCTCAACAGACTTTAGGCTTCAACATATCTTGTTTCTTCTTGAACAACGGTTCCAAGGCTTGATCAAATGTTTGTTTTGTCTTTAACAGATGCTCTGATTTACGTGTTCAAGATCCACTATCTTTGGGGAGAATCTGGTTCAAACTTCTATTTGTTTCTTGATCATTGATCATGTTTTGGCTTTTGAATATCATCCGTTCTTTTGTAGGTCCAACAATCTCCACCTAGAACAGATGATACCAAAACAGATGTTTATTTGATCAATTTTTATTCCTCTTCAACTGATCTCTAACTTGAGCTTTAAATTGTTTTTCAAATCTTTCTGAGAGTAAGTCATCAGCATCCCTTTCACGTGGAATATCTAGTAGATCTTCAACTTTCAGGCTCATCATACTATTCATTGATGTAACACCCGAAAAATATTAATGTTATATTTTAAACTAAATATCAGTAATAAGTTAAGATAAAAGACTAGGAAAAGATAACCTAGTTAGTTGGTATCTTAACACAATAGGACAAGTATGATTAAAATGCCCTATATATAATTTATGTAAAATTGAGGGGGGCCAAACTTGTCAAAATCTGAAACTTAAGTAATATTAGTGGAACAATACACCAAACACACACACACAATCAGTGTGTGCGTGAGGGAGAACGACCAGGAGAAAGGAAGAACACCCAAACCCTTACATCATCTAACTTGATCAATTGAAGGGTGAATTGGGCATGTAACCACTGCATGAATCAAAAATCTTGATCACCAACACTTGTCTAACACTAGGTAAGTTACAATTTCAGTTTTGGTGATATTTGATTTTTGCGAATAGTTTGATTAGTAGAAATATTTGAATGAATGAGTAAAGTTATGACTCTAGGACATGTGATTAGAGTGTAGGATCATAAACTAAACTGAAATCAGGAGAATTGATGGATAAATTTTGTGTTAAAAATTGTTTTGTGTCATGTATTGAAGTGGGTTTTCACCTAGAATGAAAAGCCCCAAAATTTGTGTATGAATTATGTGAATGATGATGTTTCAAACAAGTTACAATCAGAAATTAAATGTAAAAATGACATAGTAAACATTCTACTTGTTAATTAGGGGTTTTGTGGTTACAAAACTTCAATGACAAGAATAACATGACTAATTGTAAAGTATGCACACAAGATGCTTGATTGTGGTGTTTGGCTAAGTTAACAAGCTTGGGTCATGAGCCGAAAGGTTCTAATGATAATTGGCTTGTGTATTTTAGGCAACACGAGTGAGGCGTCGGGAAGTCAAGCCGGTGCGGACACTCGCTTAAAAGGGAAGCTTTGAGGTACGTGGCTAATGCTTCGACAATATTGTTAATTTAGTCTTCATTGTTAATGTTTGCTAGTTATGAACAATATAAGGTTGAAATGGTTTGGTTGCTTGAATGAGGGACTTCATGATGGCAAACTAAACAGGTTATCAATGGTGGGTACAAACCGGGTAACGGGAGTACCTTATCCGTAGACCATAAACCCGGGTGACGGGTAATGGGAAGAATAGTATTAAACACGCAAACCGATAATGGGAGCGTGGGTGTTAAAACAAAGAACCCAAGACGGGTCACACTTGTTGCAAAGAAATGTCCCGTATTGTGCTTTGATGTCTTAAAAGTGCAAAAACTGGAATAAACGGGTCAAAACAGCAAAACAGGAAAATATGCAGAAGCTACCGTAAGTTACGGTAGCTACCGTAACTTACGGTAGAGGATGAACTGTTACGGTGGTTCTTTACTGATTTACGGCAGGCCATAGTTGCCCAGTGGCCACCGTAACTTACGGTGTCCACCGTAAGTTACGGTGGAGTCCAGCCAATTTTGTTAAACTTTGTATATCATCATAGATTGAATCCGTTTTTAAGCGTACTTTCGATTATGCGTAATTTCTAAGGATTCTCACACTAATATTTGTTAAATTTTCCAGCTTCAAGTATGTCAAGCAAGCGGATGATGATCAATTCAAGGCTCTCGAACCGAACACATTCAAGAATTAGTTCCGCAAATTTTTGTCTTGGTTAATCATTAGTGAAACCTTTGTAATAGAGGGAATACTTATGTATCCTAATATTGTTTTTGGAAGGTTGATAAACTCGTATGTACTAAGTTATGAACAATATTAATGTTTTGTTTTAAACTGATCATGAACATTCTTATCTAGTTGGTAAGAATTAATATAATTAAAAATTAGAGTGTTACAAGTTGGTATTCAGAGCTAAGGTTAAGGAGAATTGTGTTCGGTTCAAGGCTTGATCAACATCCGGTAAGAATTTATTTAAAGCAAAATTTAATTTAAAAAGATTAAAAGGGTAATGATTT
The DNA here is from genome assembly GCF_002127325.2 of Helianthus annuus. NCBI lineage: Eukaryota > Viridiplantae > Streptophyta > Magnoliopsida > Asterales > Asteraceae > Helianthus > Helianthus annuus. The sequence continues at coordinate 3,410,424 of NC_035442.2, read as the reverse complement.
ATTGTGTATGGGAGGAGTATAGTAATATACTCGAACCCGGGAAGTACACTTAGTATAAATGGGTAAGGCAAAGTTATATACTTGGCCGAATAACGAGTATGAAGTCTCATATAAAGGCATAAGCGTGATTGAACAAGATTATTTATCGAATTATTTTAACATTTCAGTAAGAAGATGTCGGGAGGTGCTAGTGACAATGTCCTATCCCTCACTACCGACGAGTTGAAAGAGAAGATTGCCGAGGAAGTCGGAAGGGCAATCGAAGTTAGCCTACCAAGATTTATAGAAAGGATGCAAAACACCCTACTTTCGACTATGGAGGAAAAGATTGGTGAATTAAGGGAAGACCTTACCAATGATAGAGGCAAGGCTAAAGAAAAGAAAGGTTGTTCTTACAACAAGTTTATGGCGTGTAAACCCCCGATCTTCAATGGAGAGGTGGATCCAATTGCTTGTCAAAGGTGGATTAGCGATATCGAGGGTGTTTTCGAACGAACACATTGTGATGAAAGTGATTTCGTGGCTTATGGAACTGGCCAACTTAGAGGCCAAGCCAAGGATTGGTGGGACAACCTCAGAAACGAAAGGGGTGTTGAAACAATAAGGGCAATGACTTGGGAAGATTTCAAAACACCATTCCTCAAACATCATAGCCCCAAGGCAGTAATAAATAAGATAAAGGAGGAATTCATGCAATTGAGGCAAAAGGGTGAAACCGTTGATAAAATTACAGGGATGTTCATGGATAAGCTCAAGTTTTGTCAAAACTGAAGAATAGAAAATCTATTACTATCACACCATGCTTAGGGCTGAATATAGGGAGTTCATGACTCCCTCACATTATGAAAGCCTCACCGATATAATCAATGCGGCGCGGGAACGCGAGATTGAACTAAAAAGGCAAGTTGAAAGAGGTGAGAGAAGGGCCTTGGATGAAAACCCGAGTCCCACAAAGAAGCCAAAGGTAGCTGAATCTTCAAAGAAAGGAAGTGCAAAAGGAGGTTCTCCGAGTTGCAAAACATGTGGACGCACTCATAATGGTGAATGTTACTTCAAGAACAAACCTTGCGTTGCATGTGGCAAGATAGGGCATGGGGTTGCAAATTGCCCAGACAAAGTAACGGTGTGCTATAAATGTACCAACCGGGTCATAAAAAGTCAGAATGTCCGGAATTGATGGGAAAGAAAGAGAGTGCCGACTCTAGGGATGAAACCCCAAAAGCTAAGGCAAGGTCGTTCCAAATCACTGCTGCTGAAGCAAAAATGGAACCCGACGTGGTTACAGGTATATTTACTGTAAACTCGATCCTTGCACGTGTTTTATTTGATACGGGTGCGAATAAGTCTTTTGTTTCACATAGATTCATTCAAAACCCCTTGTTTACATTAACGAAATTACCTATGCCAATGGAAGTAGAAGTAGGTAATAACAAAAGTTTTATTGTTTGTGATGTATGTCGGGAATGCAAATTGAATATCGATGACGAGGAATACTCCATTGATTTAATACCCATGTCCATGGGTGAATTTCAAGTGGTCGTCGGAATGGGTTGGCTATCTCGCTACCATGCTAAGGTGATATGCTTACGTAAGGAGATACACCTAACGTCTCCGAGCGGAAGGCGTGTCATCATCTATGGGGAGAAGGCTTGTAATCCCATGATATGCTCGATGGTAGAAGCCCGCAAGTTTATACTACACGGGTGTAAGGCATATTTAACTTACGTACGTGATGTGGAAAAAGAAACGCCAAGGATTGAAGACGTACCTGTGGTGCGTAAATTCGAAGACGTCTTTCCCGAGGATCTTCCGGGAATGCCACCAGAGCACGAAATAGAGTTCGGGATTGAACTGACTCCGGGTGCTAAACCAGTTGCTAAGGCACCTTATAGATTGGCACCGTCGGAACTGCAAGAATTAATGTCCCAGTTACAAGATTTACTTGAAAAGGGATTCATCCGGCCTAGCGTGTCTCCTTGGGGAGCCCCAGTGCTATTTGTAAAGAAGAAGGACGGGAGCATGCGGATGTGTATTGATTACCGGGAGTTAAATAAACTCACGGTAAAGAATCGATACCCACTCTCGAGAATCGACGACTTGTTCGATCAATTACAAGGCGCTAGCTGGTTTTCAAAAATCGATTTGAGATCGGGTTACCACCAATTAAGGGTAAAGGAAAACGATGTACCAAAAACGGCATTCCGAACACGATACGGACATTTCGAATTCCTCGTGATGTCTTTCAGATTACCGAATGCGCCCGCGGCTTTCATGGACCTCATGAACCGGGTTTGCAAGCCGATGCTCGATAGATCGGTGATTGTCTTTATAGACGACATCCTCGTTTATTCAAGAAACGAGGCGGAGCACGCTAACCATTTACGAGAAGTATTGAAGGTATTAAGGCGGGAAAGATTATATGCTAAATTCTCAAAATGCGCCTTCTGGTTATGAGAGGTGCAATTCTTAGGGCACGTCATAAGTGCCGAGGGAATATTGGTGGATCCGTCGAAGGTGGAAGCGGTGTCAAAATGGAACCCTCCAAAGAATCCATCCGAGATTAGAAGTTTCTTGGGGTTGGCAGGTTACTATCGGAGATTCATTCAGGATTTCCCCAAAATTGCAGCGCCATTGACCAAATTGACCCGCAAGAATGAGAAGTTCGTCTGGGGGAGCGATCAAGAAAAGGCATTTCAGACATTAAAAGAAAAGTTAACCTGTTCACCGGTGTTGACTTTACCAGAGGGTACGGAGGATATGGTAGTGTATTCGGATGCATCACACCTAGGCCTCGGGTGCGTGCTAATGCAAAGGGGAAGGGTGATCGCATATGCCTCTAGGAAACTTAAGCCGCATGAAACAAAGTACCCGACTCATGATCTTGAGTTGGCGGCCGTGGTCTTTGCCTTGAAAATCTGGAGGCATTACTTGTATGGTGTGAAAAGTACTATTTTCACTGACCATAAGAGTTTGAAGTACTTCTTCAATCAGAAGGAGTTAAATATGAGGCAGAGACGTTGGTTAGAAGTGGTGAAAGACTATGACTGCGAGATCCACTATCACCCCGGAAAGGCTAATGTGGTGGCGGATGCCCTTAGCCGAAAGGACGGATGCGCTCCAATTCGAGTGCGGTCTATGCAGTTGGTAGTAACTTCAGGCTTGCTTGAGCGAATCCGAGAAGCCCAAACCGAAGCGGTAAGGGAAGAAAACTGGAAGAAAGAACGTATAAAAGGGATGATAAAAGACCTTACGGAAGGAAGTAATGGGATGAAATACCGGAATGGTAGGATTTGGGTCCCAAACACATGTGGTGTCAAGGGTCTTCTGCTTAACGAGGCTTACAAGTCTCGCTATTCAATCCATCCCGGAGCAACTAAGATGTATAGAGATTTGAAGCAAAATTATTGGTGGCCAGGGATGAAAAGAGATGTGGTTAAATATGTAGAGAAATGCATGACTTGTTTACAGGTCAAGGCGGAACATCAAAAGCCATATGGCAAGCTTCAGCCTTTGGATATTCCGATTTGGAAATGGGAACAGATTACTATGGACCTATTAACCAAACTGCCGAGGACGACGCGGGGATTTGATGCCATTTGGGTAATTGTGGATAGACTAACCAAAAGTGCCCATTTCATCCCTATCCGGGAAACCTATACGTCAGAAAAGATGTCGGAGGTGTACACTAATGAGATAATAGCACGCCACGGAGTGCCGGTATCCATCGTGTCCGATAGGGATACCCGGTTCACTTCAAGTTTTTGGTGTGATTTCCAAAAGCAAATGGGAACTAAGTTGTTCATTAGCACCGCGTACCATCCTCAAACGGATGGTCAAAGTGAAAGAACAATAAAAACATTGGAAGATATGTTACGGGCGTGCATTATTGACTTCGGGGGTAGTTGGGATATTCACCTGCCGTTGGTTGAATTTTCATATAATAACAGTTACCACGCAAGCATCGGTATGGCTCCGTATGAGATGCTATACGGTAGGAAGTGCCGAACTCCGGTATGTTGGGATGAGGTTGGTCCGCGTGAACTTGCACATAAGGATGTAGTCGGAATCACGAATAAAAAGATTGACATGGTCCGAGCTCACCTGAAAGCGGCTCAAGATCGACAAAATTCGTATGCAGACAAACGAAGAAGACCAATTGAGTTTCAGGTTGGTGATAAGGTGATGCTGAAGGTATCACCATGGAAAGGAATAATCCGGTTTAGAAAAAGGGGAAAGTTAAGCCCAAGGTTTATTGGGCCTTTCAGAATCATCGAGCGGGTCGGTAGGGTGGCATACCGTCTCGAACTGCCTACGGAGTTGAGTGGGATACATAGCACGTTCCATGTATCACATCTCCGGAAATGTCTAGCTGACGAAACCGCGTATATCCACTACGACGACATCGAGGTGGATAATAGTCTCAACTACGCGGTGAGACCAATTGCGATTCTAGACCGTAAGGTGAAAAGCTTGAGAAACAAGGTGATTAATCAAGTAAGGATCAAATGGGAACACCGAAAAGGATCAGACACCACTTGGGAGTCTGAAGAGGAAATGAGACGACTCTACCCTACACTTTTCGGTACGTGTATAAATTTTTGTCTTATACATAAACAGGTTTCGGGGACGAAACCCTCTTTAAGGAGGGTGGACTTATAACACCCTGAAAATATTAATGTTATATTTTAAACTAAATATCAGTAATAAGTTAAGATAAAAGACTAGGAAAAGATAACCTAATTAGTTGATATCTTAACACAATAGGACAAATATGATTAAAATGCCCTATATATAGTTTATGTAAAATTGAGGGGGGGGGGGCAAACTTGTCAAAATCTGAAACTTAAGTAATATTAGTGGAACAATACACCAAACACACACACAAAATCAGTGTGTGCGTGAGGGAGAACGACCACGAGAAAGGAAGAACACCCAAACCCTTACATCATCTAACTTGATCAATTGAAGGGTGAATTGGGCATGTAACCACTGCATGAATCAAAAATCTTGATCACCAACACTTGTCTAACACTAGGTAAGTTACAATTTCAGTTTTGTTGATATTTGATTTTTGGGAATAGTTTGATTAGTAGAAATATTTGAATGAATGAGTAAAGTTATGATTCTAGGACATATGATTAGAGTGTAGGATCATAAACTAAACTGAAATCAGGAGATTTGATGGATAAATTTTGTGTTAAAAATTGTTTTGTGTCATGTATTGAAGTGGGTTTTCACCTAGAATGAAAAGCCCCAAAATTTGTGTATGAATTATGTGAATGATGATGTTTCAAACAAGTTACAATCAGAAATTAAATGTAAAAATGACATAGTAAACATTCTACTTGTTAATTAGGGGTTTTGTGGTTACAAAACTTCAATGACAAGAATAACATGACTAATTGTAAAGTATGCACACAAGATGCTTGATAAAATGCCTAAAAGAAGTTGATAAACCCTAATTGTGGTGTTTGGCTAAGTTAACAAGCTTGGGTCATGAGCCGAAAGGTTCTAATGATAATTGGCTTGTGTATTTTAGGCAACACGAGTGAGGCGTCGGGAAGTCAAGCCGGTGCGGACACTCGCTTAAAAGGGAAGCTTTGAGGTACGTGGCTAATGCTTCGACAATATTGTTAACTTAGTCTTCATTGTTAATGTTTGCTAGTTATGAACAATATAAGGTTGAAATGGTTTGGTTGCTTGAATGAGGGACTTCATGATGGCAAACCAAACAGGTTATCAATGGTGGGTACAAACCGGGTAACGGGAGTACCTTATCCGTAGACCATAAACCCGGGTGACGGGTAATGGGAAGAATAGTATTAAACACGCAAACCGATAATGGGAGCGTGGGTGTTGAAACAAAGAACCCAAGACGGGTCACACTTGTTGCAAAGAAATGTCCCGTATTGTGCTTTGATGTCTTAAAAGTGCAAAAACTGGAATAAACGGGTCAAAACAGCAAAACAGGAAAATATGCAGAAGCTACCGTAAGTTACGGTAGCTACCGTAACTTACGGTAGAGGATGAACTGTTACGGTGGTTCTTTACTGATTTACGGCAGGCCATAGTTGCCCAGTGGCCACCGTAACTTACGGTGTCCACCGTAAGTTACGGTGGAGTCCAGCCAATTTTGTTAAACTTTGTATATCATCATAGATTGAATCCGTTTTTAAGCGTACTTTCGATTATGCGTAATTTCTAAGGATTCTCACACTAATATTTGTTAAATTTTCCAGCTTCAAGTATGTCAAGCAAGCGGATGATGATCAATTCAAGGCTCTCGAACCGAACACATTCAAGAATTAGTTCCGCAAATTTTTGTCTTGGTTAATCATTAGTGAAACCTTTGTAATAGAGGGAATACTTATGTATCCTAATATTGTTTTTGGAAGGTTGATAAACTCGTATGTACTAAGTTAGGAACAATATTAATGTTTTGTTTTAAACTGATCATGAACATTCTTATCTAGTTGGTAAGAATTAATATAATTAAAAATTAGAGTGTTACAATTGAAGCCTTTTTCACTTCTCCATTTTGAAGCCTTTTTCACTTCTCCATTAGCCCTAACTATTGTCAATTAATGGCTTGATCTTTCTGAGGATCATTTTAGAATTTTAGAGGCTGATGGAGTTACTGGGACCGATTTTATTGGAAGAGGTGCAGGGATTGGTTTTCCCAAAATTTGCTCAAGTAACTCTTCTGGTATAGCAGCGGATGCCCATACATGAGTTCATTTTTTATCCCTTCCTTATATCATCTTCATATTTCTTTTAATCTTCTGAAGACATCTCCTTTTGTCTTTTGAGGTGGCTTCTAACCATTGAGGAGACATGCTTTGCAGATGGAAGTTCTGAAGGATTGGCCAGAGACCTAATGGGTATATTGGTGTCTTCATAGTTTGGCTTTCTGGGGACTGAGGGATCTATAGCTCATAGTGCTTCAAGTTTCTTATAGCTCTCTTTGATTGTTGGCTCATCCCATCTTGCCATTGACTGCATAGACCCAAATTTTGCAGCAACCATCTCCTCCTTCATTTTTCTTAATTAAACTGTTTTTTACCAATAAGTTTTCTAACTATAGCCCTGTTGGGAGGAGTGAGCTTGATATCTGGATTGAGCTTTAATATCTCAATCCTTGTGATTTCTTCCAGAAGGGCTTCTATAGTCCAACCAGAGAATTGAGCTCTTGAGGCTCTATAAGGTTTATTTTCATGATGAACTCCAGATAGTCTTCCTTTAGTTCCTGTTTGAGGTCAGGGTTGCTTACTGGTCCTTGAGAAGCCTTTTGACTAACATCTTTTGCAAAATCTTCAAGTCTATTCACCTTTGTGAATTTTGCAGACATGATTTGTTGAGCCTCCTTATCAATTTCCCTTTGCTTTTAAAAACAACTATCTTTTTAGCCTGTTTGACCTTCAGTTCCAGGTATTCTTGTAAATTTTTACACTTTTGATATCTTTTGAGGGATGCCTGAGGTTCAAACTAGGGTTTTCCAAAAAGCTCGCAGCTCGAAGCTCGCTCGGATTTAGCTCGGAAAAAGCTCGCTCGATATGACTCGGTTTGAAACTGAGCCAAGTGAGCTAGCTCGGCTCGTAACGAGCCGAATTGGCTCGGTTTGGCTCGCTTGGTAGCTCAGCTCGGCTTATTTTGGATTATTTTCTTTATAATATATTTATTTTTATATACATTATAATATATTACAAAAAAAACTTGTTATTATTTATATGTGTTTAGGCTTGTAGTTTGATATCCATGGCATATTTGAATCTTAATTACCTTACTAATGAACTAATATTGTATTTCATTGAAATTTAAAACTCATTTTCCGTTGTTGAACATGATTTTGGCTTGTAATGTATTAGCATAAACTTATTTTGAATATGTTTTTTGAAGTATTGAATAATATTTAGGCTACTAAATTTTGAGAGCTATATATTATATTTTTCTTTTTAAAACTGAGCCAAACCAAGCCGAGCCGAGCCAGCTCGGTTTAAAACCAAGCCGAGCCCGGGTTTAGATTTTCAGCTCGGTTTCAAATCCGAGCCGAGCCAGCTCGGTTTATAATCGACCCGAGCCCGAGTTTACCCTGGCTCGGCTCGGCTCATGAAACAGCCCTAGTTCAAACCAGGGCACAAGAGTAGTTTAGAATTGTTGGCGTAAGGTAAAATAGGAGTAACATTTGCCATTAAAAAATAAAAATAAATAAATAAATCTTTGATTTTATCAAAGCTTTAACATACTTAATTGTTGTATTGTGCAAAATAACCATAAAAGCTTTTGTATTTTGTAATAATGTCTAGAATATTATACCCACGTCGTTTTACCACCATGTATCCACTTCAACCACCCTTATCAATCTCGGGTACAAATTTTTTACTTTTCAAACTTCATACCGACTCGACTCTATGACCACTCAAGAAAAAGTTAGAAAAAGCGGACTTAGTGGTTTTCGGGGGAGTCATAATCCGTTTTATTTTTAAGTCCCGTTAACTCGGGTTTCTTATAAACTTTGTTTTCTCAAAGCGTTTATTCTTCTTTTTGATTAATATAGGATTATTTATTTAAATCTTAATATTCACCGGGTTAATTTTACCACTAACAATATTTTACCCGTTCATTATTTTCAACATGGTTTGATTACCAAGCCCGTTTTCGGGGTGTTAAAGTAATCACGATGGTTATAGTCCCTTGTGACTATACCTACTGATTACCACGTTGATTAGTCGAAGTGACGAGTCATAGTTCCGGTCAAAATGCTTGATATAACCATAAAAGCTTTAACATACTTAATTGTTGTATTGTGCATAATAACCATAAAAGCTTTTGTATTTTGTAAATGTCTAGAATATTATACCCGGGGTTGTAAACCGCTTTTTCTAACTTTTTCTTGAGTGATCATAGAGTCGAGTCGATATGAAGTTTGAAAAGTAAAAAAATTGTACCCGAGATTGATAAGGGTGGTTGAAGTGGATACATGGTGGTAAAACGACATGGGTGAGAGTTGAGACTGTGTGAGGTGGACCTAAGGTTGAACGACATTACCATGCAGGAGCAATGCCATCCCATGCGTTGTTGAGTGCATGGTGTTTGTTTGGGCTACTTATATAATAAACAGACAAGAAAATCTTTACAATAGGGTGTTGATGCAAGCTTCTTGCTAAAGTGACAACACGCCATATGTGAGTGTGGTTCCACTAACACCACCACACTGACCCGAAATTCATAGAATCATCAGTTAGAACCTAGTATAAAACATCACAAGGATATAAATCTTGAAGGTATTTAGTGATAAACAAACATAGAAACATAGAAACTCTATTGAGCTATATAATTTATACATACACAAACAACGATATAATTTACGTATAAAACTTCAAACACTTATATAACGCGATTTAATCCTCGGGGTAAAGAAAACAAACAAACAATTGTCAAAATCAGAGAGAAAATAACATAAAAAACTGTTTTAAGCGTAAGCCTCACAATATACACCACTTGCATATATTTATATTTGTTTTTTTTCGATTTTAGTTATTCACTAAATTGCACGAATAGAAGGTATGATGGTTCGTTAAGGTGGTGTGACAACCCATATAGCATTTATTAGGTATACAATTAATAAATACAACTAAACAATTGTTTCCAACAAACACTAAACAATTCATTCCAATTTTAGATTGGAAAAGGGGCTAAGACAAGAGGATCCCCTATTATCATTCTTGTTCATCATTGCGATGGAAGTGTTAAATGTGATGATGACAAATGTAAATTTGGATATGCACTCTTAACCACTCGTCATATTAAGATCATCATCAATGCAAGATGTTAAATGCACTCATAAACATGGCAAGTCAGTTGGCATATTGTATTTTCACAAATACACATTTTCGTTCGAACCTTACAAACATCTTTATCAATACTTTCATTTCCATATCATCACCATTTTCACATTTACTTTAAATAATTAGATTATTTTTATAATTAATTCATTTTTTTTCATTTTTTCGCATTATTTATAATGAAAACTATAAAAACTAAATATTAAAGTTTTAAACGTAAAAATTAAAATATATGCATATTAAACTTTTGTATTATTTTTTATTAAAATTAACATTAAGAAATTTATGTTTTTATATAAAAGCATTACATTTTTAGTTATTTTACCAAATTAATACAATTAAAATAAAAATAAATATGGTGTATAAGTTATTAAAGGTTATAGTGTACAACTATTTTTTATGGTAGTCGTTATTGAAAAAATGCACATAAGTTTACTTTAACCTAAGACTGTTGGGTGTGGGGTGTGGGTTGGGGCGGCAGATTAGGTTCAATGCCGGCTGCTCCACCCTGGGTTGGCGTTGGGAATGGCGTTGCCCGCTTGGCGTAGGGATTGTGTCTGGCGTGGGGCGGGGGCGGGGGCTGGGGTGACGTGGCTGTCCATGATCGGCTAGTATGTGATGACCGTTGGGCTAGCCGTTGGCCAACGGCTATTTAAAAAAAAAATCTTTTAATTATTTCCTATATAAACCTTTCATTTCTTACTCATTTTTACCATCCAAAAATAGAAAACGACTATCAAACTCCAAAAAATATATATATAAAATGGATTCTTCAAGTTCAAGCGATTCGTATGATAAATTTGTTTTGTCATCCTCATCCGATGATAGTTCCGACATAATGGACGACTATTAAAAAATGTCGGCACGAGCGGCTAGGGAAAGTCTTCACAATTTCCTTGCGTATATCATTGAACTACATATGAAAATATACTTGAGAAAACCGACGTTTAGTGATATGCAACAAATTTTGGAATATCACGCTGAATATCATGGTCTCCCCGGGATGATCGGTAGTTTAGATTGTATGAAATGGGAGTGGGAACTTTGTCCAACTGCATGGCAAGGCTCCTACACAAGTGGATATTATGGAATGCCGGCTATGATGCTTGAAGCGATTGCATCACAAGATCTTTGGATCTGGCAAGCATTCTTTGGTGTGCCCGGTTCACATAACGATATAAACATTATACACCACTCGCCCCTTTATAATGATCAAATAAATGGTATTGGATCGAAAGGAACATTTTTTTGTAAATGGGGTTGAATACAAGTATGGGTACTATCTTGTTGATGGAATTTCCCAGAGTATGTTGTTTTTGTGAAATCATTTTCAAGAGATGGAAGCCTAGATCCTAAAAGAATAAAGTTTAACAAAGTTCAGATGGCGGCATGCAAAGACATCAAGCGAGCATTTGGTGTTTTGCAGAAAATGTGGCACATTTTGAGCATGCCTTGTCGATTGTATGAAAAAAGATCAAATAAGAAACGTGATGTACGTGTGCATCATTCTACACAACATGATTTTAGAGGATGAAGGACGTGCACTCGTTGAATATTATGGCGAGGAGCCTGAATCAAATAACGAAGACATTAATGACAAAGAGATAATGCAAAACCAATATCTAATCGAGTCATGACAAATAAATTCAAAACTTCGAGCTGATTTGGTAGAACATGTTTTAACACTTCTTAGATTCGACTCCAATAAGGATGAAGATGATTGTTTTTTTGTGATGTGATGTATTTTTTATTGTAGTTATTTAATATAAATAAAATGTGTTTTTAATATTACTTTACTAAATTCTATTATTAATATAAAAAACAAAAAAAAAAAAAATATGTGCCACATGGCACCCCAACGCCGCTTAACCACGCCCTTCCACACCCGACTTTTTTTGGTGTAAACTGGTGAAGCTCACACCTGACACGTATCGAGCAATGCCCCTAACTCAAACACCTCCACACCCCCATAGTCTAAATGCTATGGATTGTGCATGGTTTGATTATTAATACAGACTTTAGTGTTTGAAATTTCCGCCTTAATATTAGCAACTAGCAAGTTAGCAACTCACATTAAGACCAGAATCTTTGTGATGCATTAAATATTATGCCATTTATAAATCATCTTGAATTAAAAAAAATAGTTGCAATAAAGAATTTAAATTATGATAAGTTCATCCGTAATGGGACGTTATAGAGGCAAGAAGGAGTTTCATAATGCCCCTAACACCGTCTTCTTAGGTATTATAGGCCTATGAAGAGAGAGACATTTATAGCATAATACTCAATGAATAGAAAACAAAACAGAAAGTAATGATTGAAAAGATATTGAAGGGCGTCAACCATTAATTTTAAAGAGGGCGGTATGTTGTTAATGTGACGGAAAATGCCCCTTGAAGAGCATTAACCATTACGAATGGTCTAATAGTAATCCAGATGATTAATCAAATTCTCTATATATTTTTAAAACACAACATTACGAGGAATAGTAAGATTTTTTTTTGTGTGTGGTTTTTTTTTCATATTAAACTTTATGTTTTTTCAATTTAAATACAACTTTGGTTTTTGATAATTTGTATCATAAAAGTTAAATAAGTTTAGCTTTTTATTTTTTTTTGTTTTGCGCCTTTTCCTAATTTTGTTTGTCAATCATTTGCTACTTAGCACAGTGTTTGATAGTTACATTTGGTTCCTTAGGTTTTTTTTCGTTTGGTTGCTATTTCGTACGTTGTTTGGTGGTCACATTTGGTCTCTTAAGTTTTTTTACCACCCCCCCCCCACTTTCTAATACGTATGGGTATAAATTCGACTTTGTCTACGTTTTACATCATGTAAGTCACTACGTGTAAAAAATTTGTGTTTTTATTTTAGGTTTTCCCGGTTTTAATCGTCGTTCGGTTGCTACTTAGTATGGTTTTACGTCCCCATCTGCAATGCTGGTAGTACGGTTTTACAGAGCCGGCCCAATGGGCTTGTGGATCTAGGCAAAGGCCTAGGGCCTCCAAATTTTAAGGGCCTCAAGATTTTGTATTTTGGGTCTCCTAAAGTCAACTGCATTCTAAAGAAAATATTTAAAAAAAAAGATCTTATATTGTCGAGAGTGGGATTTGAACCCACGCCCTTTCGGACTAGAACCTTAATCTGGCGCCTTAGACTAACTCGGCCATCTCGACATATTTGTTTTGTTCCATACAGAAATTAAAAGATAAATCTACATAACCCTTAACCAAGAGTAACACATCATACAAAAAAAAAAATTATATAAAAACACAGGTGGAGGAAGTAGACACAAATGTGATACAACAACTTACATTGGAACACTGAATAAATATTCAAATACAATGCTTGAATTTTTTTTTTTGCAAAAGAGCCACCACTTTGTAGTTCGATTAGGACCTCCGAAAACGTAAGAACGGCACTGCGGTTTTATGCCCATCGCCCCGCAATACGGGTGGCTTTAGACTGGTTCATAATAATATGGTAACTTAACTAGCGAGTAGCGACATGCCATTTTTTATTACTTTTTATTTTTTTATATTTCAAAAAATTCAACTGTGATTATTGCACAAATCATATATAAGTGGTACATATTCCTAAAACAATTATTGATGTTTGATACATGATACATGATTTAACACTAAATTCAAAAACACTAAAAAATATTAAATGAAAACGTGGATTATAAAAAAATGGATGAATGATAGTAAAATATTTATTTTGTAAGTATGAGTAATAAATTAGTAATTATCTCAAAATATTTATTGTATAATTATGCAACTGCAACTTAGCAAATAAGTTAAATATTATTTAAATACATCATTCGAGAAAGAAAAGAAAATCTGTAATGGTTTTGAATGACGGGTCTAAATAGATGATTCAGTGGTTATTCGGAATGAGAAAAGACAAAGGCGTCGTTTGGCAATTTCTGAATCGTTAAGTGGTGAACCAGTAAGAGGTCTGAATCATTAAGTGCTAAACCAGTAAGAGGTCTGAACGATTAAGAGACAATATAATGTTTAACCGCCCATAGGCAAATGTCTGACCAATTCAGATTAGAGGTCTTAACCATTCAGACTTAGTATAATGTTTTACCATTTAGAGACAAATGTCTGAACCATTCAGACATCTACTCGTGAAACAAACAGTCTGAACCATTAAGTGCTGAATCAGTAAGAGCACTGAATCATTAAGAGCCCTATTAAGAGCTAAACAAACAGCCCCAAAGGAAATCTGGTTAAAATGTGTCCTTACATCAAATATGTTGCAAATTGCTTTCCGAAATCAACATTCATCATGAGCATGTGTGGTTAATTTACCGGTAATCATAACCGAGTGTAGGGTTTGTGTTACCGCTATATCCGTGTAGTGTTAGTTTACCGAAAATTTGTTTTTCTAGTGTAAAAAAAATTGATTTATAAGAGTGCGGCCCTCACTAATTTGGATTTTTAGAGTCTGATTCTCATTGAGTTTTCGTTCAAGCTTTCCTACTGAATTGATATACATATAGATAGGAATAGGTACATTTATTTTAAGATAACTTGGAGTAATGAGAAAGACAGTGTCATGTTGTTCTCTTTCTTGTTTGACTAAACATGGTTCGATCAATTGCAATCTTCCAGAGCCATTAAATTTGCAAGTTGTACTAAATAGAAAATATCTTTTAATCCAGAATAAAGGACGTGGAGTGTTAAAGCATTATTCTTTTATATCTTATTAAAAATGACAATTTCATAGTCGTTGCTTAAATTATAAGATGGCATGCATCTATACAAGTAAGATCTCAACTAGTGGGATTAGCACGCGTCAAAGCGGGCTTTTGGTCGTTATGACTTCGGTTTGATTTGGTATCAACATTCGGTGTAGTAATCTAAATAGATACTCAATAACATATCAGCACCCCTATTGTTGTTGTTCAGTCAGTATAGGTTCTGTTGGTCATGGTACCATTATCGTCTTAGCTGATCAGTATCATGATTTTATAAGATAATATTTTTCAGGAGCCAATTCATAGTGAACTTATTTTTCAATTAAAAATATAAGTTTATGCACTCACGCCTGAACAATGTTTCTCTTTATAATTAACTTTATCTTTTAAGACCAAAGTTTTAAGATACCAATAACTAATAGTGGGTTGGTGTGTGCGATGTAGCGGGTGTCACGGAGGCTCTTTTGGATAATGCAATCTAATTCAACATGTCTTAAACACTAATTATGTGTTGGTATTATAACTATTATAACTATGTAAATATTTAGTAATTATATACTTTCGTATTTAAATATGATAATACTGCGCGATGCGACAGGTGTCACCTAGACTCTTTTGGAGAGCACAATCTAACCCGACATGCCTTAAACACTAATTAAAATTGGGTTCTTGGTATCATTATTATAATTTTTTTGGTAATTATATACTTAAGTATCTAAATAAGATAATGCTGAAATATATTTAGGTATTATTATTATTATTATTAGAGTAAACTGCAATTTTACCCCCTGAGGTTAGGGTCATTGGCATGTCTACCCCCCCCCCCTAAGGAAATAATTACAATTTTACCCCCCCCCCCACTGTTTGGGGTTATGTCGCATGTTTACCCCACGGGCCATGTTTCCGTTAGAGGTTAGCGTTTTCTGTTAGTGGTCAAAGGGCAAATAGGTAAATTCACGTTCCTGTTGACCTGCAACCTCATTTAATCCCCCTTTCATCACTTTGAAACCCTGAACTTAACCTACCTCGAAATTCAAGAGCTTCGCACCGGCGATCAGGCATTCTTCAACAATTACAGCTGATTAGAAGTCTGTTACGAGCATGGATCTTCGATTGTGGAAGGTACGAGCTCAAGATCAGTATTTCGAACCGGCTGAAATGTACCGTAAGTGACATGCAAGCTCACAGGGTCTGAATTAGGTAAAATTTTAACTTTTTTCTGTGTTAATTTGTTGTTGATGTTTGTTTACAGGAGAAACCCAATCTCAATTTACCATAAAATTTCACCATGGAGGTAATTTTGTAGAAAACCCAAATAGGAAATACTTTGGTGGGAAGATGAACTACATTGATCATGTAGATTTTAGAGTGTTGAATACTGATGTTTTAGAGGAAATGGTTAAGAAATTAGGATACAATGATGGTTTGTTTTTCTGCATTCATTACAAGGAACCGTACTGTTTGTTTGATTTTGGTCTTAGGACATTAAAATATGATGTTGACTTAGAGCCGATCTTTGATCATGTGCGTCAAGGAGTCCACATGATAGACATGTATGTTGAACACCGGAGGTCAACAATATTGGAAAACACAAGTGAAGGTCCTGTAGGGGCATGTAAAGCAATTGTTCCAGCATCATTTACAATATAAATAATCAGAATCATAGTATGAATCAAGATGAGGAAGAGAGTGAAGGAAGTGATCCTGATTATGAGTATGTTTGAGGAAGATAAATTGGTTTATGAAATAGAGGTGGATATGCAGAGGTTCAGGGCTAATGTTGATTTTACTAGGGAAGAACTGGATGGTTCAAGTGATGGGGATCATGATGATGACAGAAGCGAAGAAGGTCATCAGCCTGTTGACCTGGAGGATTTTGAAAGTGGGTCTGATGACAATTCATGCCTTAGAGATAAGGTTGCCAAGAAGATAAGGAGAAGAAACAAGAGTGCTTTAAAAGGTCCAAATGATCTGTCATTCTATGTTGGTCAGCTTATTGATGACAAGAAACAGATGAATCAGATGGTGAAAAATTATGCTCTTAAGGCAAAGAGGGATGTGTTTATTCTAAAAAATGAATTGTTAAGGTATAGGGTAGTATGTTTTGGAAGCAATCCACCACTACTTGGTCCTGTAAAAAAAGGGAGAAAAGGGGCAAAATAGTAAATGCACTAAAGTAGGGCAAAAATACAAGCACCTTAAAAGGCATACCAAGCCCACCTGTCCTTGGGCAGTTCACATCTCAAGGAACACAGACAAGGATAAGTGGTGTGTGAAGACCATTCATAATCAACATAATTGTTTGACAACAAGGGCCGTTTCTTTGTACACAATGAGTTCGATTGCCAGAGAGATCCAACCTATGATTGAAAGCAATCCAGACATGCCAATTCAAGCAATCCAAAGTCAACAGCTTCGGAAGCATCAACTAGAAATATCACTACATAAGGTCTTCAGAGCCAAGAAGATAGCAACTACGAAGATCTATGGTGATTACCAAGAACAGTATGGTCTGCTAAGGTCATACTGTGATGAACTTCTAAAAGCCAACCCAGGTAGTACAATTAAAATTGATATGGAGCCATGTGGGAACTCAGCTAGTCCTACAAGGCAGTTTCGAAGGGTTTATTTTTGTTTTGCCTCTATGATGAGAGGATTTAAGATGATTGGAAGACCATTGTTGGGTGTGGATGGTTGTTTCATGAAAGGTCCATTTCCTGGACAGATCTTGAGTGCTGTTGGTATTGATGGGAATAATAGCATATATCCAGTTTGTTATGCCTTTGTTGAGGCAGAAACAACACAAACCTGGAAATGGTTTTTGCAACTGTTGAGAGATGACCTAGGGTGTACGGCTGACTCTTGTTTACCTTCATCAGTGATACAAAAGGTAATAACTTCTTAAGTGTTAATTAATAACTTGCAAATAACTTTGGTTGCAAAATATTAGGATTAATTGCATTTTGTATCACAGGGTCTGATTCCAGCTATGCTAGCTGTTTTTCCTAATGGTGAGCACAGATTTTGTTTGAGGCACATCCATGAGAACATGAAATCTAAGTGGCGTGGAGATCTTTACAAGAATTTTCTTTGGTCAGCCGGAAGGAAGACATCTATTCCATACTTTAACAAAGCTATGGAAGAAATTAAGACAACAGAACGAGCTATGTATGACTGGCTAAATGAGATCCCATACACCGCTTGGTCAAGAGCATATTTTTTCTGGAAGAGCTAGATGTGATATGTTGCTGAACAACATATGTGAGGTTTTCCTAATGGTGAGCACAGATTTTGTTTGAGGCACATCCATGAGAACATGAAATCTAAGTGGCGTGGAGATCTTTACAAGAATTTTCTTTGGTCAGCCGGAAGGAAGACATCTATTCCATACTTTAACAAAGCTATGGAAGAAATTAAGACAACAGAACGAGCTATGTATGACTGGCTAAATGAGATCCCATACACCGCTTGGTCAAGAGCATATTTTTCTGGAAGAGCTAGATGTGATATGTTGCTGAACAACATATGTGAGGTTTTTAACAGACAAATCGTAGGAGCAAGGGACAAGCCGATTATCACATGCCTAGAATTCATTCGGGAGTACATGACCAAGAGGATAGTGAATGTCAAGAGATTGCAAGCAAAGTGTATGGGGCCACTGACACCTCATGCCACTGAGGTCTTCGATGAGATCAAGAAACAGGCTGCTGAAATGTCTGTTTTAATGGTTGATTCAGACAAGTATCAAGTAACAGGTCCGAGATCACAGTGTGTTGTGAATGTTAAACATAAAACTTGTGCATGCGGGAAGTGGGATTTGACAGGGATGCCTTGCAAACATACGGTTGCAGCCATATGGGATATGTCAAGGAATAGCATTGATGCTGGCATACCAGAAGAGTGAGTGGATGAAGTGTATTGGCTGTCAACATGGAAGAAAGTTTATGACAATGTGATAGAGCCAATCAACGGGCCGGAGATGTGGACTCCTTCAGAGTGTCCAACAACACTCATCCCACAAAAGCATCAGACACAAGTTGGAAGGCCAAAGAAGAAAAGAAAGAAGGCATATGGTGAAAAAGAGCTTGAGCAGGAGTTCGACCAAGGAGGTAAAATGACTAGAAAGGGAACTAGCATCAAGTGTGGTAAATGTGGGAACTTGGGTCACAATGTCAGGAGCTGCAAAGGACAAGGGGGTGAACAATCCACTACTTCACAGGAATCACACACTGCCACTCAAGGTGCACCAGTTTACAATCTTGATGAGTGATGGACGGTTTGTTATTTTAGAGTATGTTTGTTTGTTTGTCAAGTTTGTTCAAGACAATGTTTGGTTTGTAAAGTTTATTTGTTTGTTTGTTCAAGACAATGTTAGGTTTGTCAACTTTGTTCAAGACAATGTTTGGTTTGTACCTTTATGTTTGGTTTGTCAAGTTTGTACTTCGGTTTACAACTGTTTGTTCAAGATAATATGGCTGCTTTAGTATTTTGGTTTACAATGTTTGTTCAAAACAATATGGCTGCTTTAGTAATGTGTTCAAACAGAATTTTGGCGGAAAGTGATTCGATTACATTGCAACATTTAGTACAAATAAGAGGTCCAAAATACAAACTTACAACCAAACAAATCTAGCCTATTTCCAGTGACAATCATCCAAACAAGACCAATCCGAATCAGAACCATGCTCCCCTTCATATGGGTCAAAGTACCAATCATCCTCTTCATCCCAATATGTGTAATCCCATGCATGTTCCAGCACTTCAGGGTCATAATCCTTTATCGGATCTCCGAATATCTTTTCATAATCAGTTTCTTGCTCCATGTAAGGTCTGAGTATCTCAGACTCTTGATCCTCAAAGTAGACATAACTGTCTGGTTCTTCGGCTGCAACGACGTCTTCATCCTTACCAACATCTTTCTCATTCTCAACTTTATCATTCTCTTTGTCAGCCATACCTACAGAATTACAACCAGGCTACCAAAACATACATATAAGAACTTGAAAAAAGTAGAACAATCAACACCGTTGCATAAAAAAGTATAATTACAAGCAGTCAAAATACACAACCAAATCCAATTTCTCCACATTAAACCACTTAACCAAAAAAAGTAGAACAATCAAGACCCAAGTAATCACAAAGTACATCTTCAGTTTGAACACATCTCCATTCTTGTACCGAGTCAACTGTTCTTTGCACTTAGCCAACTCATCCTTATCTTTAATGCTTTGAATTAAACCAGGCATTACCTCTCGACAAACCGGACATCCTTGTTCTTCACCTTTGTCAGCCCATCTGAGGAATCCACATCCTCCAACCTATTATCGGACATCATAAGCAAGAGTTTAAAACAAAGTTGAGTTTCAATAAGCATAAAACATAAGAAACTTACACATCGAAGATACCATCAACCAGGATTAGCTGTCGATTCTGATTGTTTCACCACTGTTTTCACACCACAAGGACATATGATGTCTGAATCTTGAGTTTTGCCCTTGAATCGAAGCACAGAGGACGAAGATGAAGACATGTTCAGGGCAGTGATTTGAGGGAAGTGAATTGAGGGCAGTGAATTGAGGGATGCAAGCTTGAATTGAGGGTCGATTGAAGAAGAATTGCGTTTAGGGCAGGGTTCAAGCTTTTAATGGAGAAGATGAAGGGCACATTCGACATTTCCGTACAGACTAACGGTAACATTAACGTTGAAAGGGTCAGGGGGTAAAGTTGCGACATAACCCCAAACAGTGGGGGGTAAAATTGTAATTATTTCCTAGGGGGTAGACATGCCAATGACCCCTAACCTCAGGGGGTAAAATTGCAGTTTACTCTTATTATTATTATTATTATTATTATTATTATTATTATTATTATTATTATTATTATTTGCTGAAATGGATGTCTTGTCGTTCATTTTTATTAGAACTTGATGCTCTTTTAGTTCTACAAAACCCCATTAAATTCTTTGAAGTGTATTATTTAAATTGACCATAAGACATAGTTTAAGTATAGCATAAGTTCTATGTCTAAACCAAATACTTAATAAAAAACAATAATATAGGGAATTGTTTGTTTTAACTGTGACACTTATTAATTCAAAAATTATAAAGATAAATAAAATAAGCATTAAATAGTGATTAATTAGGAGATGTTTATTAGATGAGCATAAATTATGTACTATTGCATAGAACATTTGTACCCTATGCTTCGAAAATTGTAACAAACATCTTAAATCTTAATCAAAATCACAATTTTGTTCTAAGGAGATACTTTATATAGTAATATAGATAAGTTAGATAGAACATGAACTTTTGATAAACCAATTTACTCAAATAACATATATCAAGAGTAAAAAAACATTATAATAATTATTCTTTTCTGAATATGTTATATATATACTAGGTTAGAACCCCGTGTATTACACGGGTTGAATAAATGTAATTTTATTTATACTAAATAAAAAAACATTATATTTTTAAAAACCTCATTTATTACACGTGTTGAGTAAATATAATCTTATATATTAAATAATAAAAAAATATATTATTAAGAACCTCGTTTATTGTATAGGTTGAATAAATGTAATTTTATATACCACACAATAAAAAAGTTATATTTAAAAAAAAACCTGTGTATTCACGGGTGGAAGAAATATAATTTTATATAGTAAATAATAAAAAATATATTTTAAAAAACTTCGTGTATTGTACGGGTTGAATAAATCTAATTTTATAGCAAATAATAAAAAATGAAATGTCTTTAAAAACCCTGTGTATTACACGGGTTTATCTATTGTTAAAAAAGTCTTTAAAATTATATCTTTAAGAACCTCGTTTGTTGTGCGGGATGAATAAATGTAAATTTATATACCAAACAATAAAAAAAGTTATATTTAAAAGAAACCTTGTGTATTCACGGGTTGAAGAAATGTAATTATATACTAAATAACAAAAAATTATATTTTAAAAAACTACGTGTATTGTATGGGTTTAATAAATCTAATTTTATATAGCAAATAATAAAAGAATGTTATATCTTTAAAAACCCTATGTATTACACGGGTTTATCTATTGTTAAAAAAAATCTTTCTAAACCAAAATGAAATTTTTTATTATTTTTAAATTAGGTTAATACTATTTTAAATTTTTGGTTTGATTAATAACTTGTTTAATATAATTTCTCATAGTTAACAATAATAACATTAACAATAAATAATATGCATGTTTATCTACTGTTAAGTGATACAATGCTTTTTTAGTTTAGATAAGATTTTACGATTTGAAGTTAAGTTTACGCCAATAACTTAGGGTTGATAAGATTTATATTAATTTAATTGATATTT
Source organism: Helianthus annuus (assembly GCF_002127325.2). NCBI lineage: Eukaryota > Viridiplantae > Streptophyta > Magnoliopsida > Asterales > Asteraceae > Helianthus > Helianthus annuus. Next base: position 3,388,538 of record NC_035442.2, on the reverse strand, counting down.
AATAATTTAAATTAAATAATAATTATCTACAATTAAGGATGGTCTAGAATAATGACAAGTGTCCCAAAGTTAGTTTCTTTTATTATATAGTATAGATATTAGGTTAGATGGGAAGGATCCACTAAAAAGTGGATTTTGCCTAAGTAGCCTAAGAAGGATTGTGATGATGACATGTGGCACTCCTAATAAGTAGAAATGAAGGGCATTTTGGTCCTTATAAATAGGAGTGAAAATGACATGTGGTACCCCTTTTGTTTTTTAAAAATACAACAAAAAAATATAGCACAAAAAATGTAGCACAAAAAAAATCTAGTACAAAAAAAAATATAGCACAAAAAATGTAGTACAAAAAAATATATTACAAAAAATCTAGTACTGAAAAAATATAGCATGAAAAAATTCAGCAAAAAAATATAGTACAAAAAAATCCAGCACAAAAAAATTGAGAAAAAAAAATTAAGACAAAAAAATACAGCACAAAAATATAATACAAAAACGCGGCACAAAAAAAATGTTATACAACATAGAAATATAACACATTTTAGTGGGTTTTTTTAATCTTCATATTTTATATAGCAATATGGTACTCAAATTAAAGATAAAAAGGCACTCGATTTTACGGTGAAATTTTTATGAAAAAATAATGTCGTTTAAAAAAGTTATGAACGTTTAAAAAATGAGGGTGGAAAATGCATATGCCTTGCATGTGGAGAGAGAAAATTCATAAATAGGATTTTTCCAAGATACCCTTACACTACTCCTTTCTCCTACACTTTCATCTTAACCATTGATTTAAAAAATGAATGGTTAAGATTCCTTCTCATCTTACTTAGGCAAAATAAATTTTTATTTGATCTTGCCCCTTAGGTTAGAACCCGTGTATTACACGGGTTGAATAAATGTAATTTTATATATTAAATAATAAAAAGTTATATCTTTATGAACCCCGTATATTGTACATGTTAAATAAATGTAATTTATTTTATCAAATAATAAAAAAAATTATAACTTTAAAAACCATGTGTATTACACAAATTAAATAGAGTAAGGTTAACATACAAAAAGCCTTATCATACATCACGTAGGAGACAATGGTAACCGTTGGATCAGGGGTATAATCACGCATGGGACCACATAAACATGCATGGGACCACATAATCACGCATGGGACCACATAATCACGCATGAGACTATAATCACGCACGTTCTATGATAATAACGCACGTTATATTTTTTGTCATGTATGTTAATGTAGGTTAAGCCTTGAAGTACATTATACTTTCTCAATTAAATAAATGTAATTATGTATATTAAATAGTAAAAACGTCGTATTTTTAAAAAACTCATGTATATTCGGGTTGAAAAATTTACCAAATAATAAAAAAAATTATATCCTTAAAAAACCCAGTGTATTACACGTGTTGAATAAATATAATTTTACATAGCAAATGATAAAAAAAAAGTTATATATTTAAAAACTTCGTGTATTACACGAGCTATATAAATGTAACTTGGATAATATTTTATTAAAGTATGATAAGATTTAATATTAACTAGTATTAAACCCATGCTTTGCAGCGGTTGTAATAAACTTGTGTTAAGTAGTAACAATACTATACAATTGTCAGCGACCATTAACACCGGAAAAGCTCGTAAAAACAAAATAAATAAAAACGGTAAAAAAATAACGGCAAGCGAAAAGCAAATGTAAATTCTTTGAATCACGCACGCTCGTTGCTGAGAAATTAAACCGAAACGTAAAACAAAGAAAAAAATAACTAAGTCCACCTAGGACCCGCGTGTTGGACGAACTTGTCAAACGTAGAAAAAAATGTGCCGCGATAGGCCAATCAAACGGGAAAAAAATATACGAAAAAATGTTGAACCCCACACGCACGTTGCGGTGCGTTAACTCACAAAATTTAGAACGAAACGAAAAACTTGGGAAAGATGAAAACTATGGTGAACCAAAATTGAAAATAAAAAATAGTTGGGATTAAATTGCAAAAGATAAAAAACTTTGGGTTAAAAGTAAAAAAAACAAAGGGTTTAAATTGCAAAATTAAAGTTATTTATTAATTTTAGATAAAGATAATGATAAAAATAAGTGATATCTATATATAGGTTATTAATTAATATTAATAATAAAAAACATATTAATTTATTAAACAAATATAAATAAAATTTTTGAGGTTGAAGGAGAGAATGCCATGTGGCATTATTGGAGTCTTTTATTATAAGTTTGATTGATGATTTGATTTGTAATTTATTTAGTTAATATAAAATAAGTATAAATTTGAGAATACCTTCACCGAATTATATGTGTTCAAAAGTTAATTTCTTTTATTATAGTAGATAGATATATGGGTACTTGGTTAGTTACATATATATAATCACTACTGATACGACAACAAGATTGCCTATCAACTTTAATCGTGTATTAAACCTTTAATCATCAAATTTACGCATCACACTTCTATTCCTATATGTAAAATTTTGTACAATGCGACTTTTATTTTCATGACTTTTCATTTCATTTGGTACTAACACTTCATTGTCAATCAACGAATTTTAATACTCCAGTTAGACTAAGGGGTGTGGGGATCGGCTCCCCCGTCTCGGCTCGTCCCCTCCGTCGCATACCGTCCCCTTGAGGCTTGGTGCGTCTCAAACGTCGGCAGGAAGACGTTGGCGATGAGGTGAAAAGTTTGAAAATGTGGCCCCCCCCCCAAACGGTAACTTGCCTTTTAAAAAAAATATCCAATACCACTATATATTTAACCTTTTAACCACAATTTTTTTCACACAACCTTAACATTCTCTCCATTTTTATAAAATAAAATCTCCCTCAACCTTAAAAAAATATGGTTCCCTACAACCCAAATAATCCCAACTCAAGTTCACTCCCGTTCTCGTCACCCGGCTACATACCCATCATGGAAAAACTCTTTTTCGAGTTGCCAACAAATGCCCAACGCTTTCAATCAACGAAACCAATACTGAAGGGGTATGGTCCCAGATCTCGCGTCAGCATCGACCGCGAGTGACCATTACCCTTATCAAAAACCCCACTAGCTAACAACCTACTTGTGTCCGTGCGGGAACGCGTCGACACAGTGGTTGAATCCAATCTTCCCAATGATGGAGGAGGACTTACCTGAAATATGAGAACGGTATAGTGATGCGGCTGGCACCGCATCTGGTGTATGAAAACGAAAGTATTCACAGCGATGCGGCCTGGCACCGCATCCAGTGAACACTTCTATCAATACAGGGAAGCTGGATAACAACAACAGTCACCACAGACGACGATGCGGCCTGGCACCGCATCTCGCGTATTTCTTGATCAAAGAGTGAGACGCGAGAACATCTATAGTTACCGTAAACAGCGATGCGGCCTGCACCGCATCCTGTCTACTCATCAAGTGGGACTGACACCACAGAGCAAGTAGCACCAATGGCAGCCGCCTGTCAGGTCTACGTAAGCGACAGACTGACGTGGCGTCGCCTCCCCGGCCGACATGTCTGACACACCTGCAAAGGTGCAGCATGCCGTCAGTCTATCCATCCACCTCCTCCTTCACTCCTCGGCTATAAATACCAACCCCAAACCAGGTTTGAGGTATCTCTTCACAACTCTCTCACTACTACTACTATCATACTTTGCTTCCCAAGCAGACTACTGATTCTCACGCCGGAGAGTGGTAACAAGGAGCACCCCCACCCCATCCTCCTTGTTACGAGTCACGGTTTGTTTCCTTGTGCAGGAGATCAACCCACCGGTGATCCAGCCAGCGATCCTCGAGAGGAAGGGATTAACCCTTCTTGACGAGACCAGTGAGTTAACCCTGCCTGGTTAACCATAGTTTCATCATTGGCGCCCACCACTACTCTTAGCACTTTTTTAACCATCCTTCTCCCTCTCAAAAAATCATGACTGATCACCAAAACAACACTGGGGATAACCAAAACCCCGCAAACCCAGGGCCGGTAGGGGTTCCCTCAACCTCACACCCTGGACACATTGGCACGTCGACGCAAAGGGGTCTATCCCTTACGTTCGGACATGACCTATCACAGTACGCATCTGTGATCCCACCAGACATGGACCCTCATGCCTAGTATGACCAGCAGGCAGCCCTGCTGGCCGCAACATACAACCGCGCTTGTGCGGAAGCGCAAGTACAAGCTGGGCCTACCCCAGCACCGCACACCCCTGCGGTTCGTATTTTACAATACGAAGGCAGGGTACCCTCACGTCCAGCCTCGAGAAGCAGACGTGAAGATCGCGGATCATCTTACTGTGATGTCCGCACAATTAACGAGGATGATTCCTCATACGGGTCCCACACCAGGGGACTAGTACATACCCGCCTGGGTCCTTACAGCGAGGACAGGCGGCGGTCCGCATCCCGACACGGCTCCGGAATCCAGAGCCGGTTGGGCCCACAGCCATATACCGAAGGGCATGGTCGTACCGACCCGGACGACCATACATATTGCGGGGATTCTCATGCTACCAGTAGCAGGCCGGGAGGACGACACTATATTCCTCTCACTCATCCCCGCAACACATACCTCAGGGCTGCAAAGCGCCCTGAGAACCAGCCCTACAGGCCGAAAACTGCGGCCGAAAACTCAAAATTCGCCCCGCGAATTGCCTACGCCCATGTCACCACAACAAAATTCCCATTTAATGTTGGGAAATACAACGGTTCGTCCGACCCGGACGACCACATGAACATTTTCATGGGTGCAGGGTGCAACGGCCAGTGGGATGAAACCACTTGGTGTAATTTTTTCCCCCAGACCCTCACAGGTCTGGCCAAGGCTTGGTTCGATTCTTTGCCAGTGGGATCACTGGCCTCATTCGAGGACTTACATGCAATGTTCCTCGCTCATTTAAGCCAACAACGACGTCACGAACGTGATTCGATGGACGTTATAAATATCTGGCGCAGGGACGACGAATCTCTAGAAGCATTCGTCGTCCGATACAATAAAGAGTGCCTGGAGATAGGCGACGTGGCAGACCAAATGGCACGGAACCACATCATCAAGGCCGTCAGGGACAAGCAGATGGTTATGACCATCTCTGGCAAGGAGGGCTTGCCCAAAAAATGGGAAGATGTCATGGCCGCAGTCAAGACATATGCCCAGACGCAGCGGTCCCTTGAACCGTATATGGCAAAGGCACAGCCCCAAGCCGAAACCTCCCGCCAGGAGTCCAAGCGTAACAATAAACGTAACCGGGACGTTGGAAATCGCGACAACCTTTCCAAACCATACTTCACGCGGACCAACCCGTTTGACCCAAGGAACCATAACGCCCAACGGAACAACCGGGCGTCAAAGAAAGATTCTCGGGACCGCAACTGAACAGAGATCACTGTGTTGCCAAGCGAACTCCTTCTTACGGACGCACAGTTCCTGCGACCGGCCCAACCAATGAAGTCCAAGAAAATTAAGATATCACTCTCTATTGTGAGTATCACAAGTACTCAGGCCATACAACAAACAACTGCATCAGTCTCCGGCTGGAGATTGAGCGAGCCTTAAAAGAGGGGAAACTGCAAAATCTTTTGCCAGGTGGGCAAAATCCCACCAAGTGCATTACCCCACATGGCGAAGGCACCTCCTCAGGGAAGAGGACCATGTATGTGGCCTCAACCCACATGATCAACGGAGGTAAAGGTAGGCCGCGCAAGGCGGCGAGAAGACCGAACAATGACTGGAAAGACGAGCAAGTCGTCTTTCCAAAAGTCCGAGGCGGCCCGCGCGACAGGCGCGCCGTCGTTATTACAGGCCAACTGGCTCATTACTGCACCGAGCGTCTATTCATCGACCCGGGCAGTACTTCTGATATCATCTATGAGCAATGCTTCAACCAGTTCGATCAGGAAGACAAAGATCGGTTGCAAGCAGTGGACTACCCGTTGGCCGGGTTTGCAGGGGAAACTGTCTTTCCCCTAAGCCAGATTACTTTTCCTGTGCGCCTCACCAGCGGGGGGCACACGCGAACAGAAGAGGTAAACTTTATGGTTTTACCTCATAATTCCAAATATGACGTGCTCCTTGGGAGAGAGTCCCAAGGTGATTTCAATAAGATTACGTCCGTACCCCACTCTGCTGTCGGTTTCCCAACCGAAACAGGGGTCGCGATAATCTACGCACGTAGAGACGTCATGATGTCGGACAAAATACGTCCGACCAAGATAGCAAGGCCTACCCCCAACAACCAACCAGAAAAATGGGTTCTCAACGCGAGATACCCAGAACAAAAGGTCACGTTGGGCCACGCCTTGTCCCCTAACACCAAAGCGCACCTTAAGCAGCTTCTCTTCAGGAACCAAGACATTTTCGCGTGGACACCCGCAGAAACTGATGAACGACACTTTCCGCGGGCAAATAAGCAAAAGTGTCGAAATCTACATGGACGACCTGGTCGTCATGAGCATGGAAGAGGATACCATGCTCACTGATATCGAAAGAACATTCCAAACTCTGCGAAGCGTCAATATGAAGCTCAATCCAGAGAAATGCTCGTTTGGAATGGAAGAAGGCAAATTCCTTGGCTTCATCGTAACCAAAGATGGATTCAAGGTTAACCCGGAAAAAGTTCAGGCGATCGACCGCATGCCATCGCCTTCAACAATGAAAGAGATGCAACGACTAGCCGGCAGACTAGCCGCACTAAATAGATTCTTAGCCAACCATGCAGCTAAATCTTACCCTTTCATCAAGACCCTGCGGAACTGTCTAAAGAAAGAACAATTCCAATGGACGCAGAGGCTGAAGATGCCTTCCGGGAAATGAAGGAGTGTTTGATACAACTCCCAACCCTAACCGCACCGCGCAAAGACGAACCACTTATATTATACCTATCCGCCGCAGACAATGCGGTGGGTGCGGTACTAATAGTCGAGCGGGAGGGAGTTCAAACACCCATCTACTACATCAGCAAAATGCTCAACGACCCTGAAACAAGATATTCAATAATGGAAAATTTGGTACTAGCACTAGTACACGCATCAAGACGTTTGCGACGCTATTTCGCAAATCACGTCATCACGGTGTTAACCAACTACAAGATCGGCTCGATCCTATCCAAACCTGACATCTCTGGGAGGTTAGCAAAATGGGCAATCGAGCTGGGCGCACTCACGCTAAACTACAGGCCGCGCCCCGCAATAAAAGGCCAAGTCCTGGCAGATTTCGTCGCCGAAGTACCGGCAAATCGCATCCAAGAATGCGAACAAGAACAAAACCTTGCACCACCGCCACCTTCTTCAGAAATATGGGCACTTTTTACTAATGGTGCGTCCAACGAAGAAGGAGCGGGCGCAGGTCTGCGACTCGTCAGCCCCGACGGCCAGGAGCTTACCTATGCAATCCACCTTGATTTCAAAAGCACAAATAACGAGGCAGAATATGAAGCTCTATTGGTAGGGCTACGTTTAGCAATTAAGCTCGGCGTACAACATCTGGAAGCACACGTCGACTCCTTGTTAGTTGCAGGTCAGGTGCGCAGTGACTATACCGCAAAAGGGGATATCATGATTGTAAGATCCAGTTTATATTATCAAATTTAATAACCTAAAAACCTTGCGTTTAACGCCAAAATGACGACTTTACAAAGACTTTCATAGTTTAAACCCAAAATTAACACAACCTACGTGTATTGTTGTTACAAACCATACTCAAGACAGTAACTACCATTAATTTACATAGTTTCTAACACAAAGTTTGGATGCGGAAGCGTTCTAGAAATGTGTGTGTGTTCGGTTCGACTCGCTTGCTTGATCTTCATCCTTTACTTGGTACCTGAGAACTAACATTTAAAACAAGCATTAGTACTAACACTCTTGGAATTTCGTATTCGAATCAGGTCCGAACACAGATTCGAGAAAGTGATCAAAACAACTTTTGTCCAACAGGGCTCCACCGTAATTTACGGTGTCACCGTAAATTACGGTGGCTTCTGGTCACTTGGGGTCTACCGTAACACAGTAGAAACTCACCGTAAAGAATTGCAGGCCACCGTAAATTACGGTACTACCGTAATTTACGGTAGACTCTGCACATCACTTCCTTGTTTAAAATGCAGTTTTCTTGCTGATTCGTTATGAGTCGAAACAGCACAAATTCGCATAAATTGTTGCGCGGTTGGACTAGTACTTCATACTTGTTTTGTTTATAACATTACTCAACTATTCTTGAGCGGGCATGCTTACGAAATCAACTTACACACTAGATTACAAGACATAATATTTGGTTGTTTATACTATTTTCATGCATCGGATCTGCACCTTAGCTCCTATATTAAGAACAAGGTTTCTTAATTTGGGTATGGTGTTCGTTACACGGCATACTCATCATGTAATTCACGCATTATATACTAATGTCATGCTTCGTGCTTATTACCAAAACTTGTTTGACCCGTTTGGGTGTTAAACTTACACACCATTACGGATATGTAAGATTTCATGCATTTACACTTGTTTTGACCCATTTACTTGTTTAAGACACTAATCATATTCGTGACGTATTGGTAAATCTTGGTCGTCGTGTTTCAAAAGTGACTACATAAAACTAACAATAAGGTATAATGTAACGAAACAATAAATTTCGTACCTTTAAAGCGCGCCTTTTCCCCGTGGATTCTCTCCGGCTTGTCCGCTTGATGATCCGGACTCTTTGCCTAATAAATTCAGTTTTTAACTTGTTTAGAATTCTTTTCACGACCATAATCACATCATTTATAAGACATGGTCAAATTCTGCGTTTTCATCAAATTTAGCATAAAAACCCTCACTTAGGCATTTCAACAAACACCTAACGGGTCGGATTTTCCTACCATCATTTCCAAGTTCGTGACTTGCAATTAAACCTCAAATTTCACTTTAATTAGTAAACCTTGCACACATCTTAGCATCAATTTCACAGGAATTACTTCCTATAATGAAGTTTATACTAGAATTATCATTCAAATCCTAGTGTTCATCATCATCTTATAAAACCCAAAACCTAGCTTCCATGGATTCATGAAATTTCCTGAATTTGGGCATAAATTCACATGTAGTTGTCTAGGTTTTACTCCTAGACACTATATCATCATTATTCTAACTAATTTACCATCATGCATCAACAAATTTCAAATTTGCATAGATCCATGAGAATTCCAAGTAGTGAATTCTCACAAAATTTTACATACCTCTTAATCCTCTTGCGATGAGGAACACAATTATAAGCTTGGATTTCGTTTTGGTTATGATTTGAGCCTCCAATTGCAAGAAATTGTGACTTTAGGGTTTTGGAACAATGGGGGTCGCCCCTTGCCTTGCTTCTGTCGACCAGACACACTAATTTGGTGTGTTTGGTTTAATTTTGTTACAATTAACAATTAACTTTTGATTCTTGGCAAGATTAGTCCCTTAACTACCATTTCTTTTTAAATACTAGAGTTTTAACTAAGTGTAAGTTATTTTCAAGACTTGTAAACTTTAACTAGGTTAAAGTTTCTACATGTTTATTTCTTGTTTATGAAATCCTTATATTCTTAGATAAAGATTTATATTTTCGGGGTGTTACAAGTCCACCCCCCTTAAAAAGGGTTTCGTCCCCGAAACCGAATTACGTACCAAATAATGTCGGGTGTAGACGTCGCATTTCCTCTTCGGATTCCCATGTAGTGTCTGACCCTTTTCTGTGCTCCCACTTGACCTTGACTTGGGTTATCACTTTGTTCCTCAAACTTTTCTCCTTACGATCTAAAATCGCAATTGGTTTTACTGCATAGTTGAGGCTGTCATCCACTTCGATATCGTCGTACTGGATATAAGCAGTTTCGTCGGCCAAACATTTTCGAAGATGTGATACGTGGAATGTGCTATGAATTCCACTCAACTCTTCGGGTAATTCAAGTCGATAAGCTACCTTACCAACCCGTTCAATGATTCTAAATGGCCCAATGAATCTCGGGCTTAACTTTCCCCTTTTTCTGAATCTAATAATACCCTTCCATGGGGAAACCTTTAGCATGACCATATCGCCAACCTGAAACTCGATTGGCCTATTTCTTTTGTCTGCGTATGCCTTTTGTCGGTCTTGAGCCGCTTTCAAATGTGTCCGAACTATGTCAATTTTCGCATTTGTAGTTCGGATTACATCAGTTGGTGCTAGCCCTCGCGGGCCCACCTCTCCCCAACATACCGGAGTCCGACACTTTCTGCCATATAATAGCTCATACGGGGCCATTTTAATGCTCGTGTGATAGCTATTATTATATGCGAATTCGACCAAGGGTAAATGGACATCCCAACTACCCCCAAAGTCAATAATGCAAGCCCGTAGCATATCACCCAATGTTTGTATTGTTCTTTCGCTCTGCCCATCCGTTTGTGGATGATAAGCAGTGCTAAGGAACAATTTAGTTCCCATCTGTTCTTGGAATTCACGCCAGAATTTCGAGGTAAACCGAGTATCTCTGTCTGATACAATGGATATCGGTACCCCATGCCTTGCTATGATTTCATTGGTGTATACCTCCGACATTTTCTCAGATGTATAAGTTTCACGAATCGGAATAAAGTGGGCGCTTTTAGTTAACCTATCCACGACCACCCAAATAGCATCAAAACCACGACTTGTTTTAGGTAGTTTAGTCAATAGGTCCATCGTGATTTGCTCCCATTTCCAAACCGGAATTTCTAACGGTTGGAGTTTACCATACGGCTTTTGGTGTTCCGCCTTGACTTGTAGGCATGTCAAGCATTTTTCCACGTATTTCACAGTGTCTCGCTTCATTCCGGGCCACCAATAGTTTTGCTTCAAGTCATGATACATTTTGGTCGCCCCCGGGTGAATGGAATAACGGGATTTATGAGCTTCATCAAGTAGAAGCTTCTTAACACCACATGTGTTAGGAACCCAGATTCTATTAAAACGAGTTCTTAGGCCGTGACTGCCCACTTCAAGGTCTTTAACTTGACCAATAATTCTTTCCTTTTTCCAGTTTTCCGCCTTTACAGCTTCATCTTGTGCTTCTCGAATTCGTTCTAGTAAACTTGAAGTCACAACCAGTTGCATTGATCGTACCCGTATCGGGGCATAATCTGTTTTGCGACTCAGCGCATCGGCAACTACATTGGCCTTACCGGGGTGGTAATGTATTTCGCAGTCATAGTCCTTGACGGTTTCTAACCACCGCCTTTGCCGCATGTTTAATTCCTTCTGGTCGAAGAAATATTTCAAGCTTTTATGGTCGGTAAAGATTGTAAACTTTACTCCGTACAAGTAATGTCTCCATATCTTTAAGGCAAACACCACCGCCGCCAATTCTAAGTCGTGAACCGGATATTTATTTTCATGAATCTTCAATTGCCTCGAGGCGTAGGCGATAACCTTGCCTCGTTGCATTAACACGCATCCGAGCCCCAATTGAGAAGCGTCCGAGTAAACCACCATGTCTTCAGTCCCTTCCGGTAAGGTCAGTACCGGAGCGTGGGTCAACTTTTCCTTGAGTGTTTGGAAAGCTTCCTCTTTCTTAATGCCCCACACAAACTTTTCCTCCTTACGAGTTAATTTGGTCAAGGGTAAGGCAATTTTGGAGAAATCCTGTATGAATCTCCGATAATATCCCGCAAGCCCTAAAAAGCTTCGGATTTCCGAGGGATTTCTTGGAGGGCTCCATTTTGTCACAACTTCTATCTTTGACGGATCTACTAGTACTCCATCAGCACTAATAAGATGCCCAAGAAACTGTACTTCCCGTAACCAGAAAGCACACTTCGTGAATTTTGCATACAGCTTCTCTCGTCTGAGTGTGTCTAATATTTCCCGCAAATGACACACGTGCTCGGCTTCACTCTTTGAATATACCAGAATGTCGTCGATAAATACAATTACCGACTTATCTAGCATGGGTTTGCAAACCCGGTTCATGAGGTCCATGAAAGCCGCGGGCGCATTGGTCAATCCGAAAGGCATTACGAGGAATTCATAATGCCCGTACCTCGTACGGAAAGCCGTTTTGGGTACGTCCTCCTCCTTGACTTTCAATTGGTGATAACCGGATCGGAGATCAATTTTGGAAAACCAACTTGCTCCTTGCAGTTGGTCGAATAAATCGTCAATTCTTGGAAGTGGGTATCGATTCTTCACCGTGAGTTTGTTTAACTCCCGGTAATCGATACACATGCGCATACTGCCATCTTTCTTTTTCACGAATAAGACTGGTGCGCCCCACGGAGACACACTCGGTCGGATAAATCCCTTATCGAGAAATTCCTGAATTTGAGACATCAATTCTTGTAACTCCGACGGTGCAAGTCGGTATGGCGCCTTGGCCACGGGTTTCGCGCCCGGAATCAACTCGATTCCGAACTCTACCTCCCGTTCTGGCGGTATCCCCGGTAGTTCTTCCGGAAACACGTCTTCATAATCTCGCACGACTGGTACATCCCCAATTTTGAGGAGTTCCTTTTCCGTTTCGCTCGCATATACCATAAAGGCCTTGCATCCATGTTTCATGAGTTTGCGAGCTTCTAGCATTGTGCATATCACCGGGTTACCTCCCTTTTCTCCATATATCGTAACTTGCTTTCTGCTAGGAGACGTTAGTTTTATTTCTTTTCGGAAGCAAACCACTTTTGCGTGGTAACGGGATAGCCAATCCATTCCCACTACCACTTGGAATTCTCCCATCGACATCGGGATCAAGTCTATTGCATATTCCTCGTCATCAATATTCATCGTGCAGTTTTCACATACATCACAGACAATAAAGCTTTTATTATTACCTATCTCTACCTCTAAAGACATAGGTAATTTTGTTAGAACAAATGAAGGGTGTCAAATAAACCCATATGAAACAAAGGATTTATTCGCACCAGTATCAAATAACACACGTGTGGGAATTGAATTTATAGTGAATATACCTGAGACCACGTCAGGTTCGACCTTTGCTTCAGCAGCGGTCAATTGAAAGGATCTTGCTTTGGCTTTTGCGGCTTCACCTTTTGAGTCTTGCCCTTCTTTCTTTCCCGCCAATTCTGGGCACTCCGATCTTTTATGACCCGTTCGGTAACAGTTGTAACAAACGGTCACTTTTTCCGGGCATGATATAGCCATATGTCCCGTTTTTCGACATATAGGACATGGCTTATCCTTGAAGCGACATTCACTTTTATGATTCTTGCCGCAGATTTTGCAACTTGGTGTACCGCTCTCTGCGTCTGATTTCTTTGTCGTTTCATTCGTCCTTGCTTTCTTGGTAGGGCTTGGATTTATATCCTGTGCCCTTCGTTCACCCCGCTCTATACTCTTCTTCAACTCAATCTCCCTTTCCCGAGCAGCATTGACAATCTCGGTAAGGGTCTCATACTTTGAAGGGGTTATGAACTCCCTATACTCTGCGCTCAGCATGTTATGGTAGTAATAGACTTTTTGTTCTTCGTTCGTGATCAGATCATCACAGAACTTCATTTTGTCCATAAACACCCCCGTCATCTTGTCTATGGATTCACCCTTGTGTCTGAGTTGCATGAACTCTTCCTTGATCTTGTTTATAACCGCTTTGGGGCTATGGTGTTTAAGAAACGGCGTCTTAAACTCCTCCCACGTCATGGCCTTAGCCGCTTCGTTTCCAATCTCTTTCTTCTTATTATCCCACCAATCCTTCGCTTGACCTCTTAACTGACCCGTACCATAAGCTACGTAGTCATTTTCATCACAATGTGTTCTCTCGAACACTCCCTCGATATCGCCTATCCATCGCTGACACACGATTGGATCAACTTCCCCATTATATATAGGCGGTTTACAAGCTATGAATTCCTTGTATGAACAAGGTTTTCGTTCCCCGGATTTTTCTTTTGCTAGATTTGAATTATCTTCTAGCTTCTTGATTCTCTCTTCTACCACTGATAAGACCGTATTTTGGATTTTATCAATGAAGTTCGACAAGCTGTTTTCGATCGCCTTTCCAACTTCTTCGGCAATCACTATTCTCATCTGTTCGGTGACTCTTGGCACCGCATCACCGTCACCTCCGCTTGCCATCTTTGATACTGAAATGTTTACATATATTGTTAAACATTTCATTTATAATACATGTTTTACTTGTTTTGATTTGATCAAGTTCGCAACTTGACTCAATCATTCTTGTTTCATGCTTTTCTCGTGTTTGAGTGTGCTTACACACTCTTGATTCTATTATTCTTGTTTCATGCTTTTCTTGTGTTTGAGTGTGTTTACACACTCTTTTCCATGTATATTCGTTCGTGAATTATTTCTATACTTCTAAATTTTACTTAAACAATAACTCTTACCGGATGTTGATCAAGCTTGAACCGAACACTTATTGGCAACCTTAAGCTCTGATTACCAACTTGTAAGATCCAGTTTATATTATCAAATTTAATAACCTAAAAACCTTGCGTTTAACGCCAAAATGACGACTTTACAAAGACTTTCATAGTTTAAACCCAAAATTAACACAACCTACGTGTATTGTTGTTACAAACCATACTCAAGACAGTAACTACCATTAATTTACATAGTTTCTAACACAAAGTTTGGATGCGGAAGCGTTCTAGAAATGTGTGTGTGTTCGGTTCGACTCGCTTGCTTGATCTTCATCCTTTACTTGGTACCTGAGAACTAACATTTAAAACAAGCATTAGTATTAACACTCTTGGAATTTCGTATTCGAATCAGGTCCAAACACAGATTCGAGAAAGTGATCAAAACAACTTTTGTCCAACAGGGCTCCACCGTAATTTACGGTGTCACCGTAAATTACGGTGGCTTCTGGTCACTTGGGGTCTACCGTAACACAGTAGAAACTCACCGTAAAGAATTGCAGGCCACCGTAAATTACGGTACTACCGTAATTTACGGTAGACTCTGCACATCACTTCCTTGTTTAAAATGCAGTTTTCTTGCTGATTCGTTATGAGTCGAAACAACACAAATTCGCATAAATTGCTGCGCGGTTGGACTAGTACTTCATACTTGTTTTGTTTATAACATTACTTAACTATTCTTGAGCGGGCATGCTTACGAAATCAACTTACACACTAGATTACAAGACATAATATTTGGTTGTTTATACTATTTTCATGCATCGGATCTGCACCTTAGCTCCTATATTAAGAACAAGGTTTCTTAATTTGGGTATGGTGTTCGTTACACGGCATACTCATCATGTAATTCACGCATTATATACTAATGTCATGCTTCGTGCTTATTACCAAAACTTGTTTGACCCGTTTGGGTGTTAAACTTACACACCATTACGGATATGTAAGATTTCATGCATTTACACTTGTTTTGACCCATTTACTTGTTTAAGACACTAATCATATTCGTGACGTATTGGTAAATCTTGGTCGTCGTGTTTCAAAAGTGACTACATAAAACTAACAATAAGGTATAATGTAACGAAACAATAAATTTCGTACCTTTAAAGCGCGCCTTTTCCCCGTGGATTCTCTCCGGCTTGTCCGCTTGATGATCCGGACTCTTTGCCTAATAAATTCAGTTTTTAACT
Source organism: Helianthus annuus (assembly GCF_002127325.2). NCBI lineage: Eukaryota > Viridiplantae > Streptophyta > Magnoliopsida > Asterales > Asteraceae > Helianthus > Helianthus annuus. The sequence continues at coordinate 3,372,985 of NC_035442.2, read as the reverse complement.
TGTTTAGAATTCTTTTCACGACCATAATCACATCATTTATAAGACATGGTCAAATTCTGCGTTTTCATCAAATTTAGCATAAAAACCCTCACTTAGGCATTTCAACAAACACCTAACGGGTCGGATTTTCCTACCATCATTTCCAAGTTCGTGACTTGCAATTAAACCTCAAATTTCACTTTAATTAGTAAACCTTGCACACATCTTAGCATCAATTTCACAGGAATTACTTCCTATAATGAAGTTTATACTAGAATTATCATTCAAATCCTAGTGTTCATCATCATCTTATAAAACCCAAAACCTAGCTTCCATGGATTCATGAAATTTCCTGAATTTGGGCATAAATTCACATGTAGTTGTCTAGGTTTTACTCCTAGACACTATATCATCATTATTCTAACTAATTTACCATCATGCATCAACAAATTTCAAATTTGCATAGATCCATGAGAATTCCAAGTAGTGAATTCTCACAAAATTTTACATACCTCTTAATCCTCTTGCGATGAGGAACACAATTATAAGCTTGGATTTCGTTTTGGTTATGATTTGAGCCTCCAATTGCAAGAAATTGTGACTTTAGGGTTTTGGAACAATGGGGGTCGCCCCTTGCCTTGCTTCTGTCGACCAGACACACTAATTTGGTGTGTTTGGTTTAATTTTGTTACAATTAACAATTAACTTTTGATTCTTGGCAAGATTAGTCCCTTAACTACCATTTCTTTTTAAATACTAGAGTTTTAACTAAGTGTAAGTTATTTTCAAGACTTGTAAACTTTAACTAGGTTAAAGTTTCTACATGTTTATTTCTTGTTTATGAAATCCTTATATTCTTATATAAAGATTTATATTTTCGGGGTGTTACAATGATCCTCTACCTCGAGCAAGCCCTGCAACTAAAATCAAAATTCACTTCCTTCAACATCCGTCATATCAACAGAAGTGAAAACAAATCCGCGGACGCACTATCAAAACTCGCGTCCACCAGCTTCCAACACTTGGCAAAGGAGATACGCATCGAAATACTGCAGAATCCCTCAGTACCCCTGCGCCAAGTCAATGTCATCCAATACGGTACAACATCCTGGTTGACGCCAATCATTGCATACCTGCAATCAGGTGTGACTCCCGAAAGCAAGTCTGAGGCACGCAAGTTACAATACAAAGCGTGCCATTATCAAATGGGAGACGGTATCCTATACCGCAAGTCATACCTAGGCCCACTCCTGCGCTGCGTCGACCCCCAGGATGCCACATACCTCATCAGAGAGATACACGAGGGAATGTGTGGCATACACGCAGGACCACGCATGGTAGTGGCCAAAATCATGAATGCTGGGTATTACTGGCCCGGCATGCACCTGGATGCCGTCAAAGAGTTGCGCAAATGTATCAATTGTCAACGACATGCTCCCAAGACTTTGCGCCCCAAGAACAACTTGATCCCGGTCACCACCGCATGGCCTTTTCAGAAATGGGCAATTGACGTGGTCGGACCATTCCCAGACGCACTAGGTGCAGTCAAATTTATCATAGTAGCGATCGATTATTTCACAAAATGGGTAGAGGTAAAACCACTTGCCTCCACCACTGCTATGATAACAAGGAAATTCATTTGGGAACACATCATCTGCCGTTTCGGTCTACCAATGTGCATCGTTACCGATAACGGCACCAACTTTGCTGCTGACGAATTTCAAAAATGGCTAGAGGAATTACATATTGAACATATATTCTCCTCCGTGGCACACCCGCAAGGGAATGACTAAGTTGAGAGTATCAACAAAAGTCTAGTCGAAGGCATCAAAGCAAGATTGGGAATAGCCAGGCATGGCTGGGTCGATGAACTCCCAAGCATCTTATGGGCTCACCAAACAAGCCCAAAAACAAGCAACGGGGAGACACCCTTCAGCCTGGTCTATGGCTCAGAAGCGGTAATCCCCGTGGAAGTAGGGCTTCCTTCACCCCGAATGTTGGCTATCAACAAAATAGCCAATGATGAAGCACGTAGACTTGACTTGGACCTCCTAGAAGAAAGGCGCGAAAACGCTGCCATCAATGAGGCCAAGTACAAAACCAAGCTTGAAAAATACTACAATTCATGCGTGCGGGTTTGTACGTTCAACCCGGGAGACTACGTCCTACGCGATAACGAAGCATCTAACGCTGAGCGCCCAGGAAAACTCGCCCCCAAGTGGGAAGGACCCTACCTCATGAAAGAGGTCTTGGGCAAATGCGCGTATAAGTTACAAACATTAGAAGGCGAAACTATCGCACGCACATGGAATGCACAACAGCTTAGACGCTGCTACATGTAAGCCATGTTTTTTACATTTTCATGTAACCTATCGGGCCGCAGGCCATTTGCATATAAATAAACAAGCGATTCAATACAATATTGTTTGTTACTACTATTACAAATGCGTGTTCCACTTTGCGGTATCCACAAAAACAGATTGGCAAAATCTTCATTCGCGATACCCACACAAAGTGCTAACCACACACAAATATTGTAATAGGCCAGCAAAAGGCAGAATATTAAGTGTCTATCCGGCCGGATAGACAAGTTTTTACAAAACTTACACAATTCCTGAACCTTAATAAGGCAAACAATGGAATTGACTCATACTCATACGACAAAGGTATCGAGTATACTCAACCCCATTCACAATGGATAGAGTTCCGGACACAAGTTTTTACAAAACTTACACAATTCCTAAAACCTAACAAGGCAAGCAATGGAATTGACGCATACTCATACGACAACGGTATGGAGTATGATGTGCGTGTAGTGTAATATAATTTTAGATATATATTTAAGCCCTTTTTACACTTTTAGCCAAGTTTTAAATTTATAAAACACGATATTTACTAACACTAAACACACATATGGGCAAGTGCACCCATCGTGGACGTAGTATAGTGTTGGTAAGATACCGAGGTCGTCCAAGGACACAAGAGCTTTTAATACCGGTTTATCCTCAACGTCTAATCAAATCAAAAAGTTAGAAAAATGTTTTAAACTAAGAAAAATAAAAACTAACTAAATGCTGAAAAATAAAATAAAATAAAAACAGATAGACAAGATGAATCACTTGGATCCGACACGTGTATTAGTATAACCTTTGATTATTTTCGCACTTTTGCACTTGTTTAAGAGATTATCTTAGTTATTGTAGTAGGCCCCTTTTTCGGAGGTGACGTTACCCTCAACCCAGTAGTTTGAGTCAGCAAGGATACAATCCTAAAGGGTTGGATTATTGAAAGATAATGAATTAAGTTATTAATGCAAATTATGGTAGGCCCCGCTTTTGGCGGTGACGTTACCCTCGGCTAAGTAGTCTGAGTCAGCAGGGATACAGTCCTAAATAGCCGGGTTATAGTATTAATAGTAGTTAGCTTATGAGGGGGTCAAAGAGTTTGGATCCCCGCCATCCAATACCTATGGGCATTGAAGGAGATCCTACTAAATTTGACCCAGGTCCCAAGCAGGACCTCTAAACGCTGAACAAGGGCAAGACCTTTACCAAACCGTTCCCTTAACCCCCGACCAGGTAGCCAACATACCTCCATATAGACCGTGGAGATATGAATGGTGAAAATCTTTTATTTTATATAGACAGTAAAATAATGCCAAGACACCACGGACAAACGATAAGGAAAGATCACCTTCAACATAAGTAACTAGTTATTAAAGTCATTAATACAAAACCAAATAAAAAGTGCAAAAGATTAAAAATAAAAAGTATTATACTAAACACTTGTCTTCACCAAGTGATGTAAGAGACTTAGGCAAACATGGCCTTGATTGTCAAGAACTCTTACGATCAATCTTGGATCCCGAGACGACTCACACACTCTATGATGGACAATGGATGATGGTGGTGGATGATGGTGTTATGGTGGTGGTGGGTGGTGGATGAAGTGTGAGAGAGGTGGTGTGCCAAGGGATGAGAGAGAATGAAGCCAAGCTCCTCTATTTATAGGCTGAACAGAACGCTGGACACGGCCCCGTGTTCGCTGAACACGGCCCCGTGCCCGTCTGACATTCTCTCTCTTCATTAATTGTAATTGCGAATTACAATTAATGCGCCTGCTGTACTTTCAACACGCCCCCGTGTCCGCTGGGCACGGCCCCGTGGTGAGCAATGGAAGCTTCTACTGGTTTGTCTTTTCTGCTGCTTCCTGGGCACGCCCCCGTGTTCACTGAACACGGGGCGTGTTCAGACATCTGTTCTCTTCTCTTTGTCTTGGGAGGTGCCGTTGAGGGTCCGGGCAGTTTGCTTTTGTTCCTTTTCTTGTAATTATGATAGAATTAGGGGTCTTTTTGCTTCTTTTGTGATTTTGAGCTCATTTCATCCTGAAAATACAAAAGGAAGACAAAAACACTCTTTTTCCAACATTAGTACTTAAAAAGGGTTAGTTTTATGCCTTAATTGATGTGTTTTATATGTTGCATTTTACACACATCAAATACCCCCACACTTGAACTTTTGCTTGTCCTCAAGCAAAACTCTTTTAATGTGGCTTACACTCCCAAATGGAATAGGTAGAAGAGAAGTTTTTTTTTAACTTGTCCTAGAGTGTCGGGAATCCAAGGTTTGTATAGGTTCTATTTTTATTTTATTTACAATCTTATTCGTCATGGTTTATTTTGAACTTTTCATAAGATAAACTACTTAATTTGGCATAGCATGCCTTATTAAAATTCCATTTATATACAAGTTCACATACCTCACGGGAGATCACTCAATCACTCGGCCGAAGGTGTATATTTAAGTGAATCGCTCGAGAGCGGCACGGATTTACATTTTCCATATGCTTGCCAAGCGATCAATCCTCCTCCTTTTTAACTTTTACCTTTGTAAATATCAAGAGGTCTTTTGGGGTGAAGGCTTGGGTTTAAAGGTGGGTGGTTGGTTAGTGGTTAGTAAAAAGGGTGAAAATTGTAACAAGTGTCGGTTTTTCGTGAAATACCTTATTTTTGGTGACATTTATTTTTGAAGTATTTCTCCAAACAAGCTTTTTGTAGCTTATGTTTGTTTTTGACTTCAACATTTTTTTTTTTTTTTTTTTCGTCACGTAAAGGGTATGTTTATGAAAAACCGAGTATGTTACTAAAATAAAGGTGAAAAAATGAAAAAGGTTTTTGGTGGGTAAAAAAAAAAATTGTTTTGGGGGTAATGAAATGAAAGGTTTAGGCTCAAAGGGGTTTTCTAGGGGGATTTTGGGTAGGTAAAAAAAATGAAAAATAATGGTTTTGAAAGAAAAATAGTTAGTCCTAATGCCTCCATCATTTACTTACTTGGGTTTAAGTTGGTAAGGACCGGGAATGTATCGTCGTGGCAAGTTCTAGATTTGTAAAAACCGAGCGGCTATTCACACAAGAAACGAAAAATGAGCATTTAATCTAAAATATGTGTATTTTTATGCTCAATAAAGGCTCAAAACTCACTTTTTGTGGGAATGGGTTTTTAATGTGAACAAGCATATATAATCGAATTTTAGCTAGACTTGTTATACCGTTTCATAATTTTCTTATGTTAGTTCTTTTTATCACGACGCTATCGGTTGTAAGTTTGTAAAAATATAACCCTTTTATAACTTGTTATTCCCAACTTAAACTAAGACAAGTAAATAAATAAAAAAAATGAAAAAGTTTTTGAAAAAATTTGGGGTGTTTAGCGGTTCCAATAGAGTTTTGTGTAAGGCTTGTTTTAGGATTTTGCAAAATTCCAAGGTTTTAGCATCCCCCCCACACTTAAATTACACATTGTCCTCAATGTGTCCAAAAATAGAGTTTTTGGTTGATTAGAATATGTAAAAGTGTGTTTAAAAAACAAAGATTTGTGTTACTGGCACTCTGGACACGGCCCCGTGTTGACCGGGCACGGCCCCGTGGTCAAGTGCCAGTAACAAAAATTATAGAAATGAAACAGAAGCCTGGACACGGGGGCGTGTTCGCTGAACACGGCCCGTGTCCAGTTACCTGAACTGGGAGATTTCCTGCAGGGGGCTCAGCACGGGGCCGTGTTGGTTGGGCACGGCCCGTGTGGAGCCTTCTGTTATGGAGATTTTTGTCGGTTTGTTCTGTTCTTCTACATGGTTCCATTTTTTTTCTCGTTCCCTTTTTCATCCATTACCACCATGAGTGTGTTTTATTCTGCAAAAACTAAAAGATTAAATTTAAACTAAGGATAGGTCCGCGGAATGCCTCCGTGGTGCGCCACGTTTATAAGGGTCCTTGGCTAGACCCAATTCCCGGTTACACGTCATTTGATTGGGGTGCCTTGCCTCCCAAGTTACACCGTCGGAGAGCGGCATCCAAGCTTGAGTCGATAACCTTCATGTAGTGGACCGGGTCGTCATCCTCTATTCTTTTCCCAACTCCGAACTTTACCTCATCGTCCCCATACCTCAATGTTAGTGTCCCTTCATTCATGTCCACTACTGCTTGTGCGGTGGCAAGGAAAGGCCTCCCTAGAATAAGGGGGACCTCGTTGTCTTCCTCCATGTCGAGTATGACAAAGTCAACAGGATAAACAAACCTGCTTACCCTTACCAAGACATTCTCGATGACACCTTGCGGGAACTTGACCGATCGATCTGCGAGTTGTATGCTTATTTTTGTGGGGCTTGTGGTTCCCAAGCCAAGCCTTTTAAACATTGAAGAGGGCATGAGATTAATGCTTGCCCCTAAGTCGGCCAAGGCATTGCGAACGGGAGATTCCCCTATTGAGCACGGAATCGTGAAGCTTCCGGGATCGATCTTCTTTTGGGGTAGTTTATTGAGTACGAGGGCAGAGCACTCTTCGCCTAAATTAACTAATTGCAAATTCTCAATTTTCTTTTTATGTGTAAGGAAGTCCCTCATAAATTTAGAGTATTTGGGCATTTGGGTTAGGACTTCGATAAAAGGAATATTGACATGCAATTGTTTTAGCAAGCTTTCGAACTTTGCGAATTGCTCGTTGGTTTTTTGACGAATTAACCTACCGGGGTACGGAACTCGAGGAGCCTTGGTAGGCTCTGTTGATGGGGGAGGGTCCTTCTCCTGCAGATGTGTTGGCATTGATTCTTCCGCGGTTGGAGGTACTTCTGCAGGCCCTACGGTTCGGTTTCGTAGCGTGATGAGGTGAACTTGTGCCTTCGGGTTGGTTTCGGTATTGCTAGGTAACGCGCCTTGTGGTCTTTCGGAAAAATTTTGAGCTAGTTGATTTATTTGTTTTTCTATATTTTGAATGCTAGCTTGTTGATTCCTAAAGTTTGATTCTAATTGTAGGAATCTTTCCGAATTTTTCTTATCAGTGTCAGAGACGAGGCGAGATATAGTATCTTCGAGCCTTTCTCTCCCACTTTGTTGTTGAGTGAAATTTTGTGACTCATTTCTTGATTGCTGAAAGTTTGTTCGTTGTGGTTGTTGGTTACTACTATTGCCGGGCTCCCTCCAACCAAGGTTTGGGTGGTTTCGCCATCCTTGGTTGTAGGTCCCCGTTGGAGGACCCGACGGCCTAGGTCTATTATCAATGTAGTTTACCATTTCTTGTTGATCGTCCGTTTCTTTCATGCAACTCCAATTTTCATGTGACCCACCACACCCCTCACAAGCCATGACCGAGACTGTTTTTGTCATTTCTAATTTTTTTATTTTTGAAGAAAGGGCCTCGATTTGGGCTTGTAAAGAGGTGTTTTCGTCTACCTTATGGGCGCCCGGGGCAATAGTTTTATTTCCCCGGGGAGTGTGCCATTGAAAATTGGTTTGAGCAATTTCCTCAATTTGATTATATATTTCATGTGGGCGTCGATTACCTAAAAGTCCCCCGGAGCTAGAATCAAGTGTCTGCCTAGTATGTGGCAACAACCCATTGTAGAAAGTGGATACTTGTTGCCATATTGCGAGGCCGTGATGGGGACACTTGCGTAATAGCTCCTTGAACCTTTCCCAAGTTTCATATAAGGATTCCCCGTCCTCTTGTGAGTATGTGTTAATTTCAGCCATTAATTTAGCAGTTTTAGAAGGAGGGAAATACTTATATAGAAATTTTTGGGCTAGTTCATCCCAGGTGTTTACCGATCCAGCTGGGAGGGTGTTGAGCCAAGCTTTCGCTCGGTCTTTCAGTGAGAATGGAAACATACGAAGGCGGATGGCGTCGTTTGATGCTCCATTGATCCGAAATGTATCACATATTTCTAAGAAATTAGTTATATGTAGATGGGGATCCTCGTCCGCGAGCCCGTGAAAGGTTGCGGAGTTTTGGAGCATTTGTATCAAGTGCGGTCGAAGTTCGAAGTTATTGGCTTCGACATTCGGGGCATTGATAGCGGCGCCGAGATTACCTACGGTGGGCCGTAAGTAATCCATGAGAGTACGTTGGTCCGCCATTGGGGTTGGGTCACCCGAAACTTTCTCTTGATTTTTGGCTTTTAACCTTTTTCTGAGAAAGCGTTCGGGTTCTTCTAATGGTTCCTTTATGTCTTTATTGGAACTGGAGCTCATACACTACGTGAGATTGGCGTCGGGTTCCAAGTCCTGCAATAAAAACAGAAAAGAACGTTGGTCAGAAGGTTCACCACGGCCCCGTGTCCAGCGAACACGGCCCCGTGGTCGGAGTTACAGTGGTTGTTTTTCAGATCCCAGTTACTGGAAGTTGGACACGGCCCCGTGTTGCACCGACACGGCCCCGTGGTCAGCCTTCTGTTAACTTGAAAAACAAAAACTGCCAGTAATGTTGCTGAGCACGGCCCGTGTCCGACCAGGCACGGCCCCGTGCTGAGCTCTGCAGAAGCTGAAAAATCTAAAAAAAAAATCCTAAAAATTAAAGAAAAATAAAAAGATGATTAGGCCGTTGATTCCTAACTTTCTTAAAATCCTTGTGTCCCCGGCAGCGGCGCCAAAAACTTGATGTGCGTGTAGTGTAATATAATTTTAGATATATATTTAAGCCCTTTTTACACTTTTAGCCAAGTTTTAAATTTATAAAACACGATATTTACTAACACTAAACACACATATGGGCAAGTGCACCCATCGTGGACTTAGTATAGTGTTGGTAAGATACCGAGGTCGTCCAAGGACACAAGAGCTTTTAATACCGGTTTATCCTCAACGTCTAATCAAATCAAAAAGTTAGAAAAATGTTTTAAACTAAGAAAAATAAAAACTAACTAAATGCTGAAAAATAAAATAAAATAAAAACAGATAGACAAGATGAATCACTTGGATCCGACACGTGTATTAGTATAACCTTTGATTATTTTCGCACTTTTGCACTTGTTTAAGAGATTATCTTAGTTATTGTAGTAGGCCCCTTTTTCGGAGGTGACGTTACCCTCAACCCAGTAGTTTGAGTCAGCAAGGATACAATCCTAAAGGGTTGGATTATTGAAAGATAATGAATTAAGTTATTAATGCAAATTATGGTAGGCCCCGCTTTTGGCGGTGACGTTACCCTCGGCTAAGTAGTCTGAGTCAGCAGGGATACAGTCCTAAATAGCCGGGTTATAGTATTAATAGTAGTTAGCTTATGAGGGGGTCAAAGAGTTTGGATCCCCGCCATCCAATACCTATGGGCATTGAAGGAGATCCTACTAAATTTGACCCAGGTCCCAAGCAGGACCTCTAAACGCTGAACAAGGGCAAGACCTTTACCAAACCGTTCCCTTAACCCCCGACCAGGTAGCCAACATACCTCCATATAGACCGTGGAGATATGAATGGTGAAAATCTTTTATTTTATATAGACAGTAAAATAATGCCAAGACACCACGGACAAACGATAAGGAAAGATCACCTTCAACATAAGTAACTAGTTATTAAAGTCATTAATACAAAACCAAATAAAAAGTGCAAAAGATTAAAAATAAAAAGTATTATACTAAACACTTGTCTTCACCAAGTGATGTAAGAGACTTAGGCAAACATGGCCTTGATTGTCAAGAACTCTTACGATCAATCTTGGATCCCGAGACGACTCACACACTCTATGATGGACAATGGATGATGGTGGTGGATGATGGTGTTATGGTGGTGGTGGGTGGTGGATGAAGTGTGAGAGAGGTGGTGTGCCAAGGGATGAGAGAGAATGAAGCCAAGCTCCTCTATTTATAGGCTGAACAGAACGCTGGACACGGCCCCGTGTTCGCTGAACACGGCCCCGTGCCCGTCTGACATTCTCTCTCTTCATTAATTGTAATTGCGAATTACAATTAATGCGCCTGCTGTACTTTCAACACGCCCCCGTGTCCGCTGGGCACGGCCCCGTGGTGAGCAATGGAAGCTTCTACTGGTTTGTCTTTTCTGCTGCTTCCTGGGCACGCCCCCGTGTTCACTGAACACGGGGCGTGTTCAGACATCTGTTCTCTTCTCTTTGTCTTGGGAGGTGCCGTTGAGGGTCCGGGCAGTTTGCTTTTGTTCCTTTTCTTGTAATTATGATAGAATTAGGGGTCTTTTTGCTTCTTTTGTGATTTTGAGCTCATTTCATCCTGAAAATACAAAAGGAAGACAAAAACACTCTTTTTCCAACATTAGTACTTAAAAAGGGTTAGTTTTATGCCTTAATTGATGTGTTTTATATGTTGCATTTTACACACATCAGAGTATACTCAACCCCATTCACAATGGGTAGAGTCCCGCATACACACGTTCAAACATGCAATAAGTAAAGACACTTGTACAAATTGAGCAACAAACTTTATATTCAAAAAATTCAGGCACCCACGCGGTGCATAATGGATTTACATAAAGTTCCAACATATACAAAGAGAAAAAAAGGGCACGCAGGCCAACCTACGTCCTATTTTGTGCCACTGGTGCCCGCGCCATCTTGGCCTTCACCAGCAGCATCTTCCTTTTCCGCATCGGCATACAGCATCCGCAACCGGTCTACATAATCCGCGGCCTCTAAGCATTCATCAAGCTTCTCCACATAAGAGAGAGAGATGTCATAGAAGGATGCAACGTCCGCCTCAAGAAGCGCTTCGGTGTCCACGTCATGAAACCCGGACCGTTCTTCAGTGTAGCCACCTTTAGACATGACGTTTATATGGCCGATACAGCGGCTGTAACCAGCTTTAAAACCAGCATCACGAGCACGCTGCTTGATCAAGTCTATGCCAGTTGCGGTCTCAGGCGCATCCATGATTGCTTGAACAATCTGCAACAAAAGAACGATAAGATTCACATGCTAATCCGAGTAAATACAAAGGCACGGGATACTTACATGTGCAATACCGTGACTCCGCATCCACTCACGGTCAGCCTCAAGCTGGTTAAATGAAGAGGTCAAGGCATCTCTGGCCTCGGCAGCCTCATTCGCCCGCTCTTCCGCTACAGTCACGCGGGCAGTAATATCTGCGAGCTTAGCCTCGCGAGTCTGCACCTCAACCTTTCAAAAGCAAGAAGCAGTTTGCACAAAGTTAGTAAACATTCTCGAAAGGCAGAAGGAAAGATAAAACAGGAAAAACAAATCATACCTGAAGGCTGCCAACAACCTGATTCAAACGGGTGCGCTCAGCATTCGCCTTTTTAAGAGCCTTATAAGCACGGCTCTCCCTCTCTTTGGCCTCTTCAAGGGCCTTTGCAGCACGAGCCCCCGCTTCTTTGGCCTCTTCAAGCGCCTTTACAGCCCGGGCCTCCACCTGTTGGGCTTTAACCGCAATCACCTCAGCCGCAGCCTTCTCCTTGCCCAAAACAGCATTCGCTGCCTTGGCATTCGTCAGCTCCTGACGAGCACGAAACAGATATTCATTCTGTTTAGCCCAAGATTCTTTCCATGTCTTGCGCTCATTGGAAAGTTTTTCGTTCCAACTCTTGCGTTCATCAGAAAGTAACTTAGCAAGAGTACGAACCTATTTCAGCTAAGCAGTCGCAGCCCATTCCGCGGTCTGTTTCTGCTTCTCGAAAGCAGCCCTATCCTTTTCAAGCTGCTCCGCACCCAAATGAGCAGCTCCCACTAACACTTCCGCCTCGGCCCGCAAGCGCGCAGCTTCCTCCTCTCTGCGGCCTAACACCCTGTAATCTTCCAGAATGGCATTCGCCACTATGGAACTTCCCACCAGCATGGTGGAAAGTTGATTAATGCGCAGCTCACGGGGCGCAGAACGGGCACGAGCAGTTTCAAATAGGGTGCCCAGGCCACCCAGAATCTCCTTACAAGCGGAAGGATCGTTGGAAATATCATCCCCCTGGATAACAGTCTAGGGGGGTCGGTTATAACTTGTACTTTGATCCTGCGTGTAAGTGCGGTAATAATACTCCAATTCAGACTCCCCAGGCTGAATCGGAGGACCATCATAACCCGCACCACCAGAAGATGAGCCAGTAACCTTCCCACCAACAGGAGACTTTTGCGGAGACTTTTGCCGCTCAGCACCAGATTTCTGCGGCTCAGCATCCAATTTCTGCTTCCCAGCATCAGAAAACCGTAGATCCAAATTATCACCATCATTCGGAGAGATCAGATTGTTGGAGGAATCAACGGTATCGAAAATCTGGGTTGCGTCCTTCTCCATAGTCCTCTCCGCCTGCACGGTTGGATCAGGAACCACCTTAACAAAAGGTGCCGCAGGTTCCTTCGGTACCCCCGCATCCGCAGCTGTGGTATGCGAGGGAGACAAGGGAGCATCAAAGAAAAAAAATTCTTCACCTTGCGGTTCTACAATATAAAGAAAGCACCAACTATCAGAAAACAAGTTGTGCATACAAAAACACTTGCAAAAGTTATACACTTACCAGCAGTGACCGCAGGTTTCTTTTGTGTCGGACCAGCCCTCTTGGACTGCAACTTCCGACGTTTCGGTTCACCGGCACCAGCAGCCGTCTGCTCCGGTTTCCTCTTCTCACCCGCAACGGTAGAACCCGCAGCAGTTCCACCTACAGCCGCACCACCACCTGGAACACCCAAACCCTCAAGGGTGTCAGATACTACCACGTAATCGGTATATCTGCGGTAACAAGAACGATAGGTACCTGCGGCTTGGGACACCAACGGAGGAGCGGCAGAACCCTCAGTTTTCTCCTTACCGCGACCTCGCACGGGTTGTGACACTTCGGATTTTCCCGGGAAACCCTGTGATGTAACTTACATGTATGTATATGTTAGTAAATGAAAATCTAAACTATTGTGTTACATGTTATGTGTGTATATGTATTTGTGATATATATGTGTAGATATATAGGAGCCGAAACCAGGAACCAACTCGAGACCCCTTGGTCTCGAGTGAACAGTAGAAATTGGGCCGGTTAGGGCCTTGTGACCGAGGACCCAACCCGGAAACCCCCTTAGCCCACTCGAGATCTTATATAAACCAACCCTCCCCTCCCTTAACCATTTTTTACAACACTCTCATACTCTCCTCTCACTCCTCCTAGCTTTCTCTCTCTAAAAACCCTACAACCCTAAGTTTCTAGCAACCAAAATCATCTCCCCATTCCTTCATACCTCTCGGATCAAGTGAGCTATCAACAAGGAAGATTGGCCGAACCAAGAGACCACCCGAACACCCCTTTTCTCTCAACCCCGAGTAACCGGTTAGTGTTTATATGTTCATGATTGTTGAAGTTTGTTATGGTTTTATGCTTGTTGATGTGATTAGAGGTTTTAGTATGAATATTAGGCTTGTATGTTCATAAATATGATAAGGGAGGTGATTACTCGATGATTTTTGTTGTTCATAGCTTTGGGTTATCCGATGAATGTTAAGGGGTTGGTTAGAATTGCATGTTCTTAGGATTTGTTTGTTAACAAATATGATTTCTATGATAGAATAGGTATTATGATCTTTGTCAAGAAATGATACATGGTTTTATAAGTTTCCTGTTTTGATTCGAGTTTATTGAGAGTTCATGAGTATGCTGATTTCTTGTTTATGTGTTTGAAGTTTTATTTGAATGATTGAAGAACACTTTGAAGATTTTTAGGATATTCAAATGGTGCATATTTTGATCTGTTTTGGTAAGAAATCAGACAAACAAACATGTTTAGTGGGTATAGTACATAATTCTCATGAAAATGAAATCCTATTGGCTAGTACTGTTTTGCAGGTTCTAGAAACTGTTTTATGTGCACGTAATCACGGTTGCGAGTCGCAACCTTTGGTTGCTACTCGAAACCACAGCAGGATTTGTCGAGACCTCCCGGTTGCGAGTCGTAATCAACACGTATCGATCCGATTGCGAGTCGTAACCACAACTGCTTTGTCGGAACCGCCGGTTGCGAGTCGGAATCTCTGATTGCGAGTCGTAACCAAAGCGTGACGAACCGAGACCTCGGTTGCGAGTCGCAACCTTGGTTGCGAGTCACCCTTGTCTCGACTGGGCTGTTATTGGGCCAAAGAACTTGTTGGATTATCTGTTAACTGGACTGCTTGTGTAACTGTTACTGTTTAGGCCCAATACCCCAACTGTGTGTGTATTGCATATTATACGTGACTGCTTTGTGTATTGCCATGTGTGTTCGATGCGTGTTTACTTGTACCCGACTTGACCCATATTTGGTAACCATGTTAGGACGTGGTGACCAACATACTTAACCAAGTAACGTATCATACCGAGCAACCCAAGGTGAGTTCACAACTTAAAAGCATGCGTCCCGGTGGTTTGGGACATGAGACTAAAACAACCCTATCCCCTTGTAAAGGGGATACCGTCTACATTCCTTCCCTAGTTATTGGGAACAAACTTACTTTATCTTCCCTTGCATTGGGGAAACCTTTTGGTTAATTACTGTTTATACGGAATGCAACCAACGGCACTAAACGCAACTCTATCACTCAAGTCCCTACTACATAATACCGATTAGTCGCCGGTGTCAGGCGAACGGGTTATTAGTTGATAGCGCTATTTAGGTCTTACCAGCCTCACACCGTGCCATGGTATGGGATCGGTCGTGAACTAATGTACTCAGGCATCCGTCAATGATGATAGAACATTGACATCGGGGCATCCTGCGGAAACGCAAACGGTTACCTAGTGTTCGGTATTGGAAAAACAGTTTAGTCGCTAACTTTTGGGGTAGCTCCCCATGGCATGTATAAACGGATAAATTAACTGGTGAAACATGTTTTTGGTAATTAAAACTGGACAACTAGTGAACTCACTCAGCATTATTGTTGACCCCTTACTGCATGCTTTGCAGGTGGCCAGTGACTGGAGCAGCTGCTTGGGATGTGTAGTGGTCGTCTGCCCGTGTGTTGGGCATTTATCATGCTTACCTTATGAACATTGTTTAAAACTGTTATTTATGCTTCCGCTACATTTTACTCTGAACTTAAGACATTGAACACTAAACTTAACACTTGCTAATCGTATGGTTAGTAAGTATTACTTTTGTTATCAATTTAGTTATTCGGTATAACAGGTGGCTGGATCCTGGTCAGTCACGCCCTCGAAGCGGGTATTATCCGCGGGTGGATTTTGGGGGTGTGACAGATTGGTATCAGAGCCATTGGTTATAGTGAACTCGGTTTTAAAAAGGGGAAAAATCTTTTTGAGAAAAACCAGACTATAACCCGTGACTCGTGACGACACTACACTCCAAGTGCAAGGCTCGACTTATCTGACCTCATAGCTCGGACCCATAGTTACTTGCTTAATTGTCTTATGCTTTCCGCTTTACTATACGTACTAGTTTGCCTGATTAGATAGATACATCTTCTCTCTTCTATCTTATTCTCGCTATCACACTCATACTATGTTTTCTGGTTATGAAGACAATGAGTGGACGCGGACGAGGAAACGTCAACATGACTCAGGCTCAGTTCACTAACCTGCTCAACACCGTGGCTGCAGCTTTCGCGGCTCACCCTATAGGTAAACTCGATGTTTTAGGATGTTTAGATCCTACCGCCACATCGTCTTTTCGCCTCTAAACCTATTTCGCTTCACTCCTCACAACAGGTCAGCCTGCACCTGTGCAACCACGTGTTTGTACCTTCAAGACCTTTATGGATTGCAAGCCTCTTCCTTTCAATGGCACGGAGGGTGCCATAGGCCTTCTGCACTGGATTGAGAAGGTCGAAGCTGTTTTTGCTGTCTGTGAATGCCCAACTGCGAATTGGGTGAAGTTTGCTACTGGTACTCTTGAGGGAAGCGCACTTTCATGGTGGAAGGCGCAAATTCAAATGCTTGGTTTGGAGACTGCTAACGCTACTGCGTGGGAAGATTTCAAGGACATGATCAAGGAAGAGTACTATCACAGGGATGACATCCACAAACTCGAGGACGAGTACTATGAACTCAAGATGGTTGGGTCAGAGATTGAGACCTACACCAAACTGTCCAACGACTACGCTGCTCTTTGTCCAAACTTGTCCCGACCCATGTACCGAAGGATCGAATTGTACATCAAGGGCTTAGTCCCAGAGATCAGGAGCCATGTAACCTCGGCTAACCTCCCTACTATACAGCCTGTGGTTCGTCTTGCCCACAAACTCACCAACCAGGCCGTGGAAGAGGGCAGGTTGCCCAAAAGGATCAGTGCTGCGGAAGGAAGTTCCAGTGATGGAAAACGAAAGTGGGATGGAAATCAGGGCAAGGATGCTAACCCTACTCAAGCCCCAGCTCAGCAAAGGAAAACTGACAACAACAAAGGCACTCAGCAACAGGGTGGCTACCGGGGAAACTACCCTAAGTGCAACAAGTGTAACAGGCACCACAATGGGGCATGCAACAAGGGTCAGTGTCAGCGATGCCACAAGATGGGGCACGAAGCAAAGGATTGTAGAAGTCAGTTCCCGGCAAGACAGAATCAGCAACAACCCCAACAGCAACAGCAGCAGGGAAACAACAGAGCATGTTTTAAATGCGGGGCAACAGGGCACATGCGAAAGGATTGCCCTGAACTGAATCAGAATCGCAACAACAATCAGGGAGCTGGGAACATTGAGCAGAACAACAATGCTGGGAATGCAAGGGGCAGAGCTTTCGTGATTGGAGCTGGAGAGGCAAGGAACGATCCCAACGTCGTGGCGGGTAAGTTCCTACTTGATGATCGTTATGTTTCTGTGTTATTTGATTCCGGTGCCGATGCCAGTTATGTATCCCTTCGCATTAGTAAGAAACTTAAGCACTCGCCTGCATTATTAAGTTCTAAGCACATCGTCGAGATAGCTAATGGTAAGAACATCGAGGCCACGCACATGATCCACGACTGCACCCTAGAATTGTCTGGCCACACGTTTAGTATCGATCTTTTCCCTGTTAAACTTGGAAGCTTCGACGTCGTCATTGGTATGGATTGGTTATCCAAACATCGCGCTGAGATCCTCTGTCAAGAGAAAGCAGTTCGTATACCTCGTCGTTCTGGTCAGCCCCTCATCGTTCAAGGCGACAAAGGTGGAGAAGTCACAGGTATTATCTCGCTTTTAAAAGCCCAGAAGTGTTTACAAAAAGGGCACACCGCTATCCTCGCACTTGTCACCAACACCCACGAAAAGGAAAGGAGGATTGAAGATTTTCCTGTAGTACGCGACTATCCCGAGGTATTTCCTGAGGAACTACCTGGACTCCCTCCCCACCGTCAGGTCGAATTCCAAATCGAGCTCGCTCCCGGAGCAGCATCCATAGCTCGTGCGCCGTACCGTCTAGCCCCTGCAGAACTGAAGGAACTCTCTACGCAACTACAGGAACTATTGGATAAAGGATTTATCCGTCCTAGTTCATCACCCTGGGGAGCCCCAGTACTCTTTGTCAAGAAGAAGGATGGCACATTCCGAATGTGCATCGACTATCGTGAGTTGAACAAAGTTACCATCAAGAATCGTTACCCTCTCCCACGTATCGACGACCTATTCGATCAGTTGCAAGGATCAAGCTACTATTCAAAGATTGACCTGCGATCAGGCTATCATCAGCTGAGAGTTCGTAATGAAGATATTTCCAAGACTGCATTCAGGACTCGTTATGGTCATTACGAGTTCCTCGTCATGCCTTTTGGGATGACCAACGCGCCGGCGGTGTTCATGGATCTTATGAACCACGTATGTAGGCCTTACCTCGACAAATTTGTGATTGTGTTTATCGACGACATCCTGATTTATTCGAAAAGTCAAGAAGAACATGAACAACACCTACGCCTTATTCTGGAACTCCTTCGCAACGAGCAGCTGTACGCCAAATTCTCTAAATGTGACTTCTGGCTTCGAGAAGTCCATTTCCTCGGCCATGTAGTTAATAAGAACGGAATTCACGTCGACCCCGCTAAGGTCGAATCGATAAAGAATTGGCCTACACCCAAGACTCCAACTGAAGTTCGCCAATTCTTGGGATTGGCAGGTTACTACCGCAGATTCATTCAGGGATTCTCAAAGATTGCACAACCCCTCACGACTCTCACTCAGAAAGGCGTCGCCTACAAGTGGAATGCAGCACAGGAATCTGCTTTTCAGAGGCTTAAGGATAACCTCTGTAGCGCCCCTATTCTCTCGTTGCCTGAAGGCACTGACGACTTCGTAGTCTACTGCGATGCATCTATTCATGGGCTCGGTTGCGTGTTAATGCAACGCGAGAAAGTTATTGCTTACGCCTCTCGACAACTCAAGATGCACGAGAAGAACTACACGACGCATGACTTGGAACTGGGAGCAGTGATCTTTGCTCTTAAGATATGGAGACATTACCTGTACGGTACCAAGTGCACTATTTACACCGATCACATGAGTCTCGAGCATATCTTTAGGCAAAAGGAATTGAACATGAGACAACGTCGATGGGTCGAACTCTTGAATGACTACGAATGCGCCATCAAATACCATCCGGGCAAGGCCAATGTCGTGGCAGACGCCCTCAGCCGAAAGGACACTATACCAAAGCGCGTGCGAGCACTGCAACTTACCATCCAGTCTAACCTCCCTACCCAGATTCGAAATGCTCAAGTTGAAGCATTGAAGCCGGGAAACATCAGGGCTGAATCTCTGCGAGGGTCGAGACAACAATTAGAACAGAAAGAAGATGGTGCTTACTATGTAACAGGACGCATTTGGGTTCCACTCTTTGGAGGTTTACGTGAACTCGTGATGGACGAAGCCCACAAGTCCCGCTACTCAGTACATCCTGGTTCGGACAAGATGTACCACGATTTGAAGACTACATATTGGTGGCCTGGTATGAAGGCCCACATAGCGACATACGTCAGCAAATGTTTGACTTGCGCGAGAGTCAAGACAGAATACCAGAAGCCAGCAGGTCTACTCCAACAACCAGAAATCCCGAAATGGAAATGGGAGCAAATTTCCATGGATTTTGTTACAGGGCTACCTAGGTCTCAACGCGGAAATGATGCTATTTGGGTAATAGTAGATCGATTGACCAAGTCCGCGCACTTCCTGGCTATTAAGGAAACAGACAAGTTTTCTACCTTGGCAGAGATTTACTTAAAGGAAGTAGTTTCGAGGCACGGAGTGCCAACCTCAATTATTTCCGACCGAGACGCTCGATTTACTTCGGAATTGTGGCAAGCTATGCACAAATGCTTTGGCTCACGTTTGGACATGAGCACTGCTTATCACCCGCAAACGGATGGACAGTCCGAACGTACCATCCAAACTCTAGAAGACATGCTTAGAGCGTGTGTGATCGATTTTGGCAAGAATTGGGAGAAGCATCTACCGCTAGTAGAGTTCTCTTACAACAACAGCTACCACACTAGTATTCAGGCAGCACCTTTTGAGGCATTGTACGGTCGTAAATGCCGGTCACCTCTCTGCTGGGCAGAAATCGGTGATAGTCAAATCACGGGCCCAGAGATGGTGGTAGATACAACGGAAAAGATTGCCCAGATCAGACAACGCATGGCGGCAGCCCGTGACCGTCAGAAGAGCTACGCTGATAAGCGTAGGAAACCATTGGAATTCCAGGTCGGTGACCGGGTTCTACTTAAAGTCTCACCCTGGAAGGGTGTGGTTCGCTTTGGTAAACGGGGCAAGCTTAATCCGCGTTATATCGGACCATTCGAAATTACCGAGAAGATCGGTAAGGTTGCTTATAGATTGAACCTGCCTGAAGAACTGAGTGCGGTACACAACGTTTTCTACGTATCTAACCTGAAGAAGTGTTTGTCGGATGAAACACTTGTGATCCCTTTTAAGGAACTGACGATTGATGAACAGCTACACTTTACTGAGGAACCGATTGAGATCACTGATCGAGAGATCAAAATCCTCAAACGTAGCCAGATACCTCTTGTACGAGTCCGTTGGAACTCGCGACGTGGCCCAGAGTATACCTGGGAGCGGGAAGACCAGATGAAGCACAAGTATCCCCAGTTGTTCCCTAACGAAAATCCCAGCACTGAAGCTACGAACGAATTTCGGGACGAAATTCCAAACTAACGGGGGGATGATGTGACACCCCGTTGAAACGCTTTCACTTACACTAGCTTGACAGTGGCTGCCTTAACTTTCGGGACGAAAGTTCCTAAAACTTGGGGATAATGTGACACTTCGGATTTTCCCGGGAAACCCTGTGATGTAACTTACATGTATGTATATGTTAGTAAATGAAAATCTAAACTATTGTGTTACATGTTATGTGTGTATATGTATTTGTGATATATATGTGTAGATATATAGGAGCCGAAACCAGGAACCAACTCGAGACCCCTTGGTCTCGAGTGAACAGTAGAAATTGGGCCGGTTAGGGCCTTGTGACCGAGGACCCAACCCGGAAACCCCCTTAGCCCACTCGAGATCTTATATAAACCAACCCTCCCCTCCCTTAACCATTTTTTACAACACTCTCATACTCTCCTCTCACTCCTCCTAGCTTTCTCTCTCTAAAAACCCTACAACCCTAAGTTTCTAGCAACCAAAATCATCTCCCCATTCCTTCATACCTCTCGGATCAAGTGAGCTATCAACAAGGAAGATTGGCCGAACCAAGAGACCACCCGAACACCCCTTTTCTCTCAACCCCGAGTAACCGGTTAGTGTTTATATGTTCATGATTGTTGAAGTTTGTTATGGTTTTATGCTTGTTGATGTGATTAGAGGTTTTAGTATGAATATTAGGCTTGTATGTTCATAAATATGATAAGGGAGGTGATTACTCGATGATTTTTGTTGTTCATAGCTTTGGGTTATCCGATGAATGTTAAGGGGTTGGTTAGAATTGCATGTTCATAGGATTTGTTTGTTAACAAATATGATTTCTATGATAGAATAGGTATTATGATCTTTGTCAAGAAATGATACATGGTTTTATAAGTTTCCTGTTTTGATTCGAGTTTATTGAGAGTTCATGAGTATGCTGATTTCTTGTTTATGTGTTTGAAGTTTTATTTGAATGATTGAAGAACACTTTGAAGATTTTTAGGATATTCAAATGGTGCATATTTTGATCTGTTTTGGTAAGAAATCAGACAAACAAACATGTTTAGTGGGTATAGTACATAATTCTCATGAAAATGAAATCCTATTGGCTAGTACTGTTTTGCAGGTTCTAGAAACTGTTTTATGTGCACGTAATCACGGTTGCGAGTCGCAACCTTTGGTTGCTACTCGAAACCACAGCAGGATTTGTCGAGACTTCCCGGTTGCGAGTCGTAATCAACACGTATCGATCCGATTGCGAGTCGTAACCACAACTGCTTTGTCGGAACCGCCGGTTGCGAGTCGGAATCTCTGATTGCGAGTCGTAACCAAAGCGTGACGAACCGAGACCTCGGTTGCGAGTCGCAACCTTGGTTGCGAGTCACCCTTGTCTCGACTGGGCTGTTATTGGGCCAAAGAACTTGTTGGATTATCTGTTAACTGGACTGCTTGTGTAACTGTTACTGTTTAGGCCCAATACCCCAACTGTGTGTGTATTGCATATTATACGTGACTGCTTTGTGTATTGCCATGTGTGTTCGATGCGTGTTTACTTGTACCCGACTTGACCCATATTTGGTAACCATGTTAGGACGTGGTGACCAACATACTTAACCAAGTAACGTATCATACCGAGCAACCCAAGGTGAGTTCACAACTTAAAAGCATGCGTCCCGGTGGTTTGGGACATGAGACTAAAACAACCCTATCCCCTTGTAAAGGGGATACCGTCTACATTCCTTCCCTAGTTATTGGGAACAAACTTACTTTATCTTCCCTTGCATTGGGGAAACCTTTTGGTTAATTACTGTTTATACGGAATGCAACCAACGGCACTAAACGCAACTCTATCACTCAAGTCCCTACTACATAATACCGATTAGTCGCCGGTGCCAGGCGAACGGGTTATTAGTTGATAGCGCTATTTAGGTCTTACCAGCCTCACACCGTGCCATGCTATGGGATCGGTCGTGAACTAATGTACTCAGGCATCCGTCAATGATGATAGAACATTGACATCGGGGCATCCTGCGGAAACGCAAACGGTTACCTAGTGTTCGGTATTGGAAAAACAGTTTAGTCGCTAACTTTTGGGGTAGCTCCCCATGGCATGTATAAACGGATAAATTAACTGGTGAAACATGTTTTTGGTAATTAAAACTGGACAACTAGTGAACTCACTCAGCATTATTGTTGACCCCTTACTGCATGCTTTGCAGGTGGCCAGTGACTGGAGCAGCTGCTTGGGATGTGTAGTGGTCGTCTGCCCGTGTGTTGGGCATTTATCATGCTTACCTTATGAACATTGTTTAAAACTGTTATTTATGCTTCCGCTACATTTTACTCTGAACTTAAGACATTGAACACTAAACTTAACACTTGCTAATCGTATGGTTAGTAAGTATTACTTTTGTTATCAATTTAGTTATTCGGTATAACAGGTGGCTGGATCCTGGTCAGTCACGCCCTCGAAGCGGGTATTATCCGCGGGTGGATTTTGGGGGTGTGACACGGGTTTCTTCACCTGTTTCCTCTCCATATGCTTCTTAGGGACGGTTTTAACTTCAAACTTCCCTAAATCCCCAAGGATACCTGCATTTGAAGAATCAGGCAAGTACATTACGAAGGGGAACTCTAAGCAAAAAAGGAAATCTTAGAAGATACCTTCGCCTTCCGGCACGGGTGCATTGAATATCTCACGCGTGGGAACGCGGAAATTGCCAACAATCTCCAAATTAAAACCTTCCTGTACCCCACACGGAATCAGCTCAACTTTGCCCTCAAAATCGGGCTCAAACATCCTCCACAGGCCGACCGCATCTTCTGATAAAACACACACATTATTAAGAGGATAAAGAAGCAAGGAAAACAATCAAAAGTAGCAGGCTTACCACCACTCTTTTCCCGCAGAACGGGCCTTGCCCTCCTATCCGGCCTACTGAGCATCATTCGCAACACCCACAGCTGATTGTTGTCTAATTTCTTGAGTTCAATAAGCCGCAGCCTAGAGAACCAATCCACAGTCTGTGCGGTGGCAACAGGAATATCCTCACCAGTAACACCCACATTTACGTTCCGAAAAGTCATATGCGCGTAGACCGCACAAAGAATTTCCTCTTCCAGTGGGTCACACCCTTGGGAGGTGTCATCAACTTCAAACTCCCATGTCGTTGATTAAAGGAAAAGAATCCGGTGTTCACCGTCAACTGGTAAAACCGCCGGAAATTCTCAACGGTAACGTCCAAACCATGGGCACGAAAAGTGTACTCAAAGTTCCTAATCCGGAACATCCCAAATGGACTCAGTTGGGAAATGTGGAGATGATAGTATTCTAACACCTCGGCAACAAACACCGTCACCGGCAATCGGAGGTTGCCATCGTTAAAAAAATCAGCACACAGGGTGATATAGCCGGCCGGAGCATCGGCACCAGTGTCACCCTCTTGTGGGTAAGTGGCATCCCACTCAACTGCCATCTGTATAGAGGTCATCAGAGTCTTAAAACCACCCTTCGACCACTTCAGTACCAGTAACCCACCACCGGGAGCACCACCATCATCGTCTTCATCTTCATCAGCCGCTGCCACCGGCTGTTCAGGGTTTTCACCCTCCACATTGTGTGGATTTGATGGTTCAGCCATCAGAAGTATAGAAAAAGGAAATGGGTGCTAAGAACTCAAACCACCTCACCGGAATTTCAAGAAACCTTATCGGAGAATACAGAGAAATCTTTTTTCTCTCACCGAAATTTTTGAAATTTTGAACAAGTGAGGGGAAACCACGAACGGTTTCCCCTTATATACTGATCGCAATTAATGCAACATGGAAACTGAATCATCACGTTCAAAAAGAGCGAATTATGCGGCACCACGTGTCAAGCGACGCTTCCGCTGACGGTTACCACGCGTGCGTGGCCGCACACGCGCCTGACATAGGAGACGTTTACACTCCTGTTACAGTGCATTTAATGACCTCGGGCAGTGCAAATGTCCTTTCATTTCAGCACATGCCAGAAAATCTCACCAACTTCCACCAACTCACACGTGCGCTCAGCCACGTATACAACAAAAAGCGATAACATTATCCGAACACAAGCGGCATGCGGTTTCTCTGGTTTACCGCACCATAACCCATACCGCATGTCGTTTTTTTTTACATACCCCATAAAATAGCCAAAAAAATTATATCTTTCCATGGTTAAGGGGGTATAAACATGCCCGCACATACCCACGAGCACACATGGAATATGCGGAGATGACACACACGAGCCCGTACAGGTGTGTCAGATACTCAGAACCAGCGTTGTTCTTTGGACTGAACCGCATCTCAGAAACAGGTAAACCGCATTGCCTTCATTCTCTTCAAACTTCAAATTCCTCATGTCCGGTTCACAACCACAGAGGGTGCATAAACAACTTCTTCAACAAAAAGAAGGAGGGGAATGTATGTGCACGCACATCAGCAACCCTGACTCCTGATCCTTCAAGAGCCACATCCGAGCAACACACCCGTTTCAAGCGAGTATGGGGTGACAAAACCGCAGACACTCATGAGTCGCTGCGGACACACCCATAGCTCCGCAAATGGTTGCTACGGAAGAGCCACAACTAAGTCATCACATAGATGAACGAAGCTACTTCAAGGAAAACTCCTCGGTATTGGAGTGTGAAGAAAGGTGGCTAAGGAAGAGATGCGGACGAGATCCCCAATGCTCATACGAGATCTCGTCAAACAACAAGCAGCCGAACAGCGGTAACAAGTCTGCTTATGACTTTGTTACCCTACTTGTAAGACGGATAGAATAAACAATGGTGGGCATTACCATACCTATGACCATGTTTATTTGACCATTATCCAGATTCACATTGTTCGACCAAACATGGCCAACAATGACGCAAGTATCCAACATTGTTCACCCAACCGTGGCCAACAATGTCAAGCAACGAGGTAACCGCAAAGGACCTACGGTTACTAGAGAGCTAATTGGAAGAACATGAACACCCCACAAAAGGGATCATCATTAGATATCCAATTATTGCGGAAGAACACTCTCTTCTTCATTCACCACCTCAAAGGTTGGTTAGAAGTTTGTGCACATCTTCAACCACCATCTCAGAGATTGGTTCGAAGTTTGTGCACACCCCCAGCAAGGTCTCAAGGTTGGTTCGACACACCAACAGGTGGCACCCAACCCAAGGCTGAGAATTTCGCATCAGACGAAACATTCTCACCGGTATGGAAGAGGCATCAAAATGACACTTCCAGATCTCCAGCTTGATTTACAAAGAGCAAAGACCATCTACATGGCCTAGGATCTTCTCCAGACTCCAAACTACCTTCTAGACACGATAGTCCGGTACTCCTCCCACATGCAACTTGCATATGGCGCAACACTAGACTGGGGGGACTTGAAGGGGTATGGTCCCAGATCTCGCGTCAGCATCGACCGCGAGTGACCATTACCCTTATCAAAACCCCCACTAGCTAACAACCTACTTGTGTCCGTGCGGGAACGCGTCGACACAGTGGTTGAATCCAATCTGCCCAATGATGGAGGAGGACTTACCTGGAATATGAGAACGATGTAGTGATGCGGCTGGCACCGCATCTGGTGTATGAAAACGGAAGTATTCACAGCGATGCGGCCTGGCACCGCATCCAGTGAACACTTCTATCAATACAGGGAAGCTGGATAACAGCAACAGTCACCACAGACGACGATGCGGCCTGGCACCGGATCTCGCGTATTTCTTGATCAAAGAGTGAGACGCGAGAACATCTATAGTTACCGTAAACAGCGATGCGGCTTGCACCGCATCCTGTCTACTCATCAAGTGGGACTGACACCACAGAGCAAGTAGCACCAATGGCAGCCGCCTGTCAGGTCTACGTAAGCGACAGACTGACGTGGCGTCGCCTCCCCGGCCGACATGTCTGACACACCTGCAAAGGTGCAGCATGTCGTCAGTCTATCCATCCACCTCCTCCTTCACTCCTCGGCTATAAATACCAACCCCAAACCAGGTTTGAAGTATCTCTTCACAACTCTCTCACTACTACTACAATCATACTTTGCTTCCCAAGCAGACTACTGATTCTCACGCCTGAGAGTGGTAACAAGGAGCACCCCCACCCCATCCTCCTTGTTACGAGTCACGGTTTGTTTCCTTGTGCAGGAGATCAACCCACCGGTGATCCAGCCAGCGATCCTCAAGAGGAAGGGATTAACCCTTCTTGACGAGACCGGTGAGTTAACCCTGCCTGGTTAACCATAGTTTCATCAAATACCATATGCAACAACCCAACATTCCCTTCAACCAAATGCAAATGCAACCAAACCCACAAACATTCAACATGCCATATCAACAAATGCAAATGCAGCAACTAATGCAAAACCCGATTAACATGCCATATCAACCATCGCCACAAGCACGTCCAACACAATCGAGGAAGAAAATGATGATGTAGAGGTTGTGCCAGAAACGCAACCTCAAACTTCAAAAAGGAAAAATACAAAGGGAAAATGTAAAAAAGAAGACGCAGCCGGCAAACAACTAAAATGGTCACAAATTGAGGAAGAGGCGTTGGCGAAGGCGTGGGTTGCGTCGTCAAGGAATACAATACTCGGTAAAAATTATTTTTTCATTATATTATTATTGTTACTAACTTTTATTTGTACATTATATTTTTCTTACAAAATATTATTATTGTTACTAACTTGTAGGTAACAATCAATCAAACAATGGGTTTTGGCAAGAAATCTTTGATCTATTCCACACGTTTATGGAACAAGGCGAGTACAGAAATATTGATTATATCGGCTCCAAGTGGCCAAGATGAATACGGTGATCCAACGCTTTTGTGGGTTTTATAACCAAACGCTCTCCAACAAACGAGTGTGTGGAACCACGAAAATGTTTTCCATGAGGCGATGCGTTTATACGAAAATGAACATAAGAGTTCTTTCCCACATGTCCGTGCATAGCAAGTTGTAAAGGATTCTCCAAAGTGGGCGGCAGTTCCGAAAGAGGTTGCAAGCGCGAAACGAGCAACCAATATGGCCGAGTTGAAAGCATTCAACCAAACCTTTACCGAGACCCAAAACGAGAAGGTAAAAGTGAAGAAACGACAAGCCGATGAGAAGCAAAGGAGGCAAGAAGAAGCGCAGTTGGAGGAATGGAGAATAATGACCACCGACCTTAGCGCATATCCTGAGGAAGACCGTCACATCTTACAAAAAATGAAGGAAAAAAAATAGAGTGAGGAAGTGTAGTTTTTTTTAAATGTAACTTTAGGTTTTTTTAAGTATGTTGTATTTTTTTTAATGTTTAGTTTTTATTTAAATGTAACTTTAGGTTTTTATAATGTAACTTTTTTATTTTTATTTACTTTGTTTTAATTATTTAAGTAAATAAAAAAAATAATACAAAAAGCAGGGTAGGACTATCCTCCACACCCTTGGGTAGTCCCCAAAGAGATGGTCCTCCACCCTTAATGATGTGACGCCTACATAACAGGTAGTCTCTTTGAGAACTAAGCAAACCACATCCTATGTTGTTATTTTTTAACAACAAGCTATATTACACATGTAGAAACATGGTCTAGCAAAAAGTTAAGTCCATCCGTAATAAGTACACATCTGAGCCTACATGGAGGATGCGTGGCATGGAGAGGCAAGGATGTCACCTGTTTTTAGGTGTGTGCAAAAACTGAATTAGCATTGAAACACCATTGAATAAACTGATTCGAATAACGAACCGTAAATCGAACCGTAACTGAATAAACTGATCCGAATAATGAATTCGGTGTTTGGTTTGGTTTCTAACCGAAACCGAATTGTGAATATGGTTTTTGGTTCCACATACTTTTTTTATTTGGCTTACTCGGTTTATTTAGATAACAGAATAAATCGTTTCTAATTAATTATTAAATAAAAAAATAATATTTATTAAACCATATACAATTTATTAGCCCAAAATACTAAATGTTTGAAGATTATTTATATTTTGTGGCATTAGATTTGTTGACGATTTATAGTTTCTATGATCTATGTTTTAAAGTTTTCACTTTGTGGTTGTATGCACGACTATTTTATGGACGTGTTTGTTTTATTTTGCTATGAAATTTCTTTTATTTATATATTTTTAGTTTAAATTAGTTGTTGACTTGATGTTAGGAAGTTGGAACACAAACATAAATATAAATTAGGAAAAAATTACTTAGGTACAATTTGGTTAAATTTGGTTGAAAATGGTTTATTTGGCTTCTAACCGAAACCAAATCAAATTAAATTTGGTTTCGTTTGGTTTGGTTTACATATACCTAACTAGCTTACAACCCCGTGTATTACACGGGTTAAATGACGAAAAATGTAAATTATAAACTTGTATATAATCCTTATTAATGAAATCACTTGTTTAGATAAATTAGTAAAACAAAAGAACACTTATATTTTCGTTACTTGTACATGTGATTTATACTTTATTAGTAATTATTGTTTATATCCAAATAATATATTTTATCTTAACAAATATATATGATTAGCGTAAAATGAAAACTTCTACGAGGTGTGAGAATTTAGAGAACTCAACCTTACAAAAAGTTTTTTGAATTTTTACAGAGGGTGTGAACGCACGGTTAGAGACTCAGGACGTTAAACTTTTTGATTTTGGATTCAAGTGGTTAAAACCACTAAAACATAGGGACTCAAAAAGTAATTTACTATTAATTAAATTTGAAATTATACGTTTGATCTCTAACTATATTAAATAATATTATAGTTGAATAAATAAATTTTATATACTAAATAATAAAACAATATATCCTTAAAACCTCATTTATTGTACGGATTGAATAAATATAATTTTATATATTAAATAATAAAAAATTATATCTATAAGAACCATATTGTACACGTTGAATAAATGTAATTTTATATACAAAATAAAAAAGTTATATCTTTAAAACCACATGTATTACATGGGTTAAATAAATGTAATATTGTTTATCAAATAATAAAATAATACATCTTTAAAAAATTTCATTTATTACACGGGTTGAATAAATGTAATTTTATATACCAAACAATAAAAAAATTACATCTTAAAAAATATGCGCATTAGACGATTTGAACAAATGTAATTTTCTGTACTAAATAATAAAAAAATATATATCCTTAAAAAACCCCGTGTATTGTACGAATTGAGTAAATCTGATTTTATATATCAAATAATAAAAAGTTATATATTAAAAAACCTCATGTGTTACATGGGTTGAGTAAATGTAATTTTATACAGTGAAAATAAAAATATTTAATATATTAATACAAAGTTTGGTTTCGTGATAAAAATAGATTATTCTGTTGTTGCAAAATTTGTTAACGAAGTGTCAATAAATTTAACCCTTTATTTAAAACTCCGTAAATGTATAAATGATAAATAATATTAGTTAATTTTATTTTAAGTTTCGTAAAATTTATTTTATACCAAACTAAATAAAACGTTCAAATATAATTAATTCAAATAAATAATATTATAAATGAGAAGGAGATTAAACTAAACAATAATTATTCATAAGATATTAAACTAATAATATTTAGTAGGAGAGTTATCTATAATATAAAATATTAAATTAAACAATATTTTGTAGGAGGATTATCTATAATTAATTAGAAGAGATTAAATTAAAATAATAATTATCTATAAGAGATGACCTAATATGATGACAAGTGTCCCTAAAGTGGTTTCTTTTATTATAGTAGTTAGATTTGATTTAATTTGGTTTGGTTTTTGGTTTGGGATACAAAATTAAAAAACCGTATAAATCATAAACCAAACCAATGAACACCCCTAATTTCAAATAACTGACCCATTTAATATATGATTTTGAGTTTTAAATATATTTTAAGTCTTGAACATGCATTTAAATTTTGAGTCACTGTTTGATTCTTAATATAGTTTTTGGAATTGTCATGTGTTGATTTTTTTAAGTGATGTATTTAGTCGATGCACTTCATTGTCTAAACTAGCAGTCCAAACTTTAGACATTTAGTTATTTTGAATTTTGCCACAGTTAACTGATTTAGAGGGTGTTTGGGGTTAAGTTTTGAAAATAGATTATGTGTTTTGAATAATCAGAATCAGATAATTAGCTTTAACAAAACGTGCTGCAGAAAGATAGTGTTTGGATTTGATTATGTTGTTTGATATCACAATAATCAGATAATCAACAGTGTTTGGATTTGATTATTTTGTTTGATATCACAATAATCAGATAATCAACTATTTGAGTGTTTGGCAAGTATATATATTTTAAAAAATAAATAAGTGAAAACGAAAAAAACCAGTTTTTGGATTATCACGTTTTCCTGCAGTAAGGGGTGACCTACTTTTAGATTATCACGTTTTGATCTCTACAAAACGTGAAAATCAGTTTTTATTAATTTTTTACCAAATACTCAAAATAGAATTTTTACGATTTCAAAACATAATAATAAAAAATCAGGTTGAAAAAGCAATCTCAAATACACTCTAACTATAAAATTCAAAACTGAGTTACTAAAATCGCCATAACCAATCAGTTATGGTTATGATTATAGTTTTAGATCAAAATCCACCCATACACACCCTTACCCGTTTTAAAGAATTCTCCACCTTAAGGGTGTTCAAAACCGGATATCCGAAAATTCGGATATTCGAAATTTTCGGATACCTAATTTCATTATCCGTATCCGAATTTTTGGATATCCGATCAGATAGTGAATCGGATATCCGAATATCTATTAGTTATTTAATTCTTATTTTTATTACTTTTTTTAATATTCCGAACCGGATATTCCGGGTAGTTTCGGATATCCGAATATAAAATTTTAGATATTTTTCAGATAGTTTCGGATATTTTTCGGATATTTCGAATATTTTTTGGATATTTCGGGTAGTTTCGGATATTTATCGGATATTTCGGATAGTTTCGGATATTCGGATATCCGATAAAAAACAAAAATTAAATTTTCGGATATTTCGGATATCCGAAAATTTTCAAAATCACTATCCGAATCTGAATCCGAAAATTCAGATGATACGGATATTTTTGAACGCCCCAAGGCCGACTGAATCATTTCTGGGGCCCTATACGAAAAGAAAAATCGAGAACCCTTCGAACATGTCATTATTTTCTTTTAGAAATACTGGATCTTCAATTTTTTGCAAACAAAATCCCAATATAAAATTATGTAAAATAGTTTCATAAAGCATTAGGTCCGCCCTTGACTAGAGGCGTATAGAAAACCGTATCTAGAACCGGACCTGATAAAAAAACTTGGAATCGGTATTTTTAATACCCGGGTATTCGATACCAGGAACCGACCCTACCCGTAGGGTGTAGATATGGTATGCATCTTGATCTCAATACCTGGAACCGGAATCGATCACATACCGATTAATACCCGAAACCGGACAAGAACCGGAACCGATTATACCCGGCTATACCAGATACATGATTCTAATATCTACTTTTTGAATTTATGTTAGTGCATCTTTTAGGTTATACAATGCATATATTTAATAATAATAATAATAATAATAATAATAATAATAATAATAATAAACAAGAAGACGAGAAAATAGGGTAATAAAAGCGCAATAGAGTATTAAAAAATCTGAAAATAGTGTACTAAAAAACTCGGAAATAGGGTATATAAAAAACCGAAAATAGGGTATTTTAATACTCGGTTTCTTAAGAACCTGAAGGGGTATGGTCCCAAATCTTGCGCCGATCATACGGGTTAACCTCAGGTCGTGCGCGGAGCCATACCCAAAGTAGACCAAAGTATTGACTTCCCTGACCTTGCGCCAACTACAAAGGTGTAACCTAAGTAGCGCACGAGGTTAGGACCAAGACAGAACCAATTCTGACACTTAGTTCCTTCGACAAAAGACCTGCCTTCCTTGACTGTGCGCCGACTACAAAGGTGTAACCTAAGTCATGCAGAACCAAGAAGCGCAGGGTAACATCGGACAGTTCAAAAAGTACGAGTGGCAGAGCAGTGGAGTAATAGGCGCTCAACAGACTGTATTTTATCATGTTGCACGATGAGCAATCGTGCAGGAGACAAGAAGTACACAAGGACACATACGTGACACCAATCAGCTTATGCCGACCATCGCTCAATGATCTTCACCTGATTGCTGATGACAGACCAGACAACAAGGACAACCGTCAGGACACGTGGATCCATTCAGCGTGCGCCAACTACCCTCTAGCCTGGAATCACTAACGGTCATGACAGGAGAGACATAATGGATATTCCTTGTTGTCGACCTCAGGCCCAAGGCCTATCAGCCCATCTCTTTCTCAATTCACCTCGGCTATAAATAGAGAAATTCATCTCCATGTTTAAGGATTGCTATATTGCCCTCTCACTTAATACTACACTTATATCCTCAAAGCAAGTACTTATTCTCACGCTGGAGGATGGTTAAAAGGAGAAGCACCTATTCTCCTCCATGTGACGAGCTTCACGGTGTGTCGATTGTTTTACAGGACCGTTAGCGGTTGTAATTGTGCTCAACAGAAACTTAACCTCATTTAGACGAGACATTAACCGAAAGTTGTTCCCCGGATTAAACTCGTGTTTCTTCAGAACCGGAACCGAACCCTACCCGGAACCGGACACATAGGGTATGGTTTTTTTATCAAACAATCGGAATCGGAACTGAACCGAATATAGCAATAACTGGTAACCCTTAAAACGAGAAATCGAAACCGATTTCTATAACCATAATCAGTCATTAAAAATACACAATTATGCACCTCAACCCCTGACTGCACTACGACCGTCAGCGGCGGACCTATTAACAAAGAACGGGTTCCCAGGAACCCATTCGGTTTTTAATTTTTGGTGTAATTATATATAACAAACTGAAAAGGAACCCATAAGTAAAATATAAAAGAAATCCATAGACATAAAGGTCTTGGTTCTCCATTGGTTAGGTCCGCGTTAATCTCCCCAAGATACTAGGGTTCGAATCCCGTTTAAGGCACCACTGATTCTTTTTGTTTCGTTTTTTTATTTATCTTTCTATTTTTTTTCTTTAATGTATAACCCATTTAGGGTTTTAACAAAACAACTCCTCGCCTCCACCAGACACCAGTCAGAGAAGAAGTATCGAACGTGAGCAGCCTCTGTATTGAAGTGAACGAAGAACCACAGGCGCCTCCACCTCCGCCGATTGCCAATTGCTGGCCGTCCTCTCCTCCTCCGCGGCAGTTGCTCCGCCGACAACCTTCAGCATTATCATGAGACATCAACAATTAAGGTAAGGTTTAGATGATTTTCATCATTTCATTTGTTCGGTTAATTACTTAACCATCTGTTTGTTATACATAAATGTTTGATTATACCTTCAGCACTATCTGTTTGTTATACATTATGTTTGATTACAGTTCGATTAACCAATCTATCTGTTTGTATAATACATAAATTGGGTTTGATTACATAAATTGGGTTTGATTACAGTTCGATTAACCATCTGTTTGTATTGAGAATACATCTTTCTTGATTGAGTTCTTACCATTCAACCGTGTAGTGATATATGATTTTTAGATGTAAATGGTAGTTTATAATCAACAGTCAGCCGCGAGTTATTAAATAACATGGATATCTAGAGACTTGCTATGGTTGAATGAGAGTCCACAATTTTCAAAGGGACACTTTTAGAGTCTTGTACTTCTTTTACCGAAAGAAAAATGAGAGTCCACAATTTTCAAAATTGGAAACTATCTAAAACAAGCTCTTCTATGATAGTTTTGCAATAATATGGATTATGAGCACACTGAATCTCAGCAACATTATTAAAGGTTTAACAAGAGTTGCTTTTTTTAGTATAACGCCTCGAGTAGCTATGACAAACACCTAAATTTCACCTAGTTCATGTTGAAGAGGACTACTACTTGGGCCCCATAGGCTAGACAAACTAAGAGGTGAGTTGTGCACTGTCAATATTACTTAGGACACCATCAAGGCATCAATAAATCAAATAAGATAGCTGTAAGTGATGAGAATAGTTTTCTACTTGCATCATCATACTATATTTTTTCCCTGACTGATCTGATCAGACCTGAACCGAGTATTTTAACGTTTGGTTGTAAAAAATCTGACCACCGAAAAAAATGAATCCATAAGAAAAAATTTCTGGATCCGCCACTGACAACTGTGATTGCGGTGCGTCTCAACTACCACCCACCACCGTGTAGACTGCAAGTTCTATAAGAATGCCACGTGTACGGATGATACTACAAGAGGAATATAGGCTTGGTCTAGAACCGTTGGATGGAATAAACGCCGTATGGGGCAGTGGATGTATTCACGTGGCATACACGTGTGATTTTGATGGGTTAATGTAAATACGCCCTTTCAGGCTTTAGCCAGCCACCTGGAGCCGCCAGCTTATCCTTTTAACAAGCTTTTCAAGATATTATTATTTATTTTTTCTTATAAATATCGTTATGATAATATTATGTTTAATTGTTTATGACTAGTTTTTGCTCCGTCTATATTGCGGGGCAATAAGCCGAATATTTCCCTCTCATAACATATATGTTTGTGTTTCGGTTACTTGTACATACTACTCATATAACACGTTCCAAAAAAATTACATCAAGTTAACCAATTAAAACAAAACACTACCATACTTTTGCTAAAAAAACTAAAACGCTAGAAAGACTATAATTTAAATTGAAGGCAAATTGTAATTTTTCAGTAAAAATGAGCGTCTGACAGGCAGGCTCCTGACACGAATAAAAATTACACTGAGTCAACCAATTAAAACAAAACACTACCATAGTTTTTGTCAAAAAAAAATAAAAGTAAAACGATCGCATAATTGTAATTTTACACTAGCCATTTGGGTGATTATTACATCGAGTCAACCAATTAAAACAAAACACTATCATAGTTAAGGTTCGATTTATGGTCAAGTCAGTCGTTCTAATTAAGTTTTAATAATATTGCCTGTTATGATCTTCTCTTATTGGATTGAAGACTTTCTAAGTCACCAATTATAATGTAATGACGTTTGGTTTTTCGTGTGAGCTATTCCCGCCTTGGTGATAGCTTTTCCTGTGGTATTTTGTTAATGAAAGTTTATCTTAAGAAAAAAAAAAACCCTATTATAATGGGAAATTAACCAACTTTGAGTAACCCAGTTTATTTTCCTATAAATCCAGAAAGATTTTGTTTTCCAGTTCATATATAACTTTGGAATCAAGTTTCCAGCGCCACTAGCCATTTTGAGTGATTATTAAGTGTCAAAGATGACAGTAAATAGTGTTTTATACATTAATTGTGTCTTGCTATATAAAAAGATTAAGTATAAGAATTTAATATATTTTTTAATGGTTAAACTTACAGGATCCACTTGACATCATGATAAGCGGTGAAAACAGGTAAGAAATAACTGTTAAAATTTGGAATCGAATTCGCGAAGTCTGTTAGAAGAAATGAGACGCTTACCATCTCATCATGTGTATATGTTTCTAACCGAAGACATCCCGAGTTTCTAATCTAAGCATTCATATCCATTCCACTGTATTTTCACCCTAAATTACACTAAAAAACACTACATTTTCTCTTCTTTTTTAATTAAATAATATTTTTTATACTTTTTCTCTCTCCTTCACTAACAACCACTTTTAAAATATATTAAAAAATCATAAGGGGTGAACAGTTTCCCCTCAAATCTATCTATACTATATAATAAAAGAAACCAATTTTAGGACACTTGTCATTCTCTCATTTAATTGATTAAAATTATTAATAATACTAAAAATAATAATATTTAATCTAAATTATTACAAATTCTTATTATTAATAATATTTAATCAAATCTAAAATCTAATCTAATACAATTTTATTATCAATAATATTTAATCAAATCTAATAAGAATTCATACAGATTCCAAAGTTGAGATTAAATTTCAAATAATTAAAAAAAATTAATGATCGGTTAAACTAAAGAGATTATCATATTGCAAAAAGGAAAAACAAGATCAAATATTTAAATATGTGTGACCATAACTGTTTCATGGATATTTAAATATGTCCAAAACATATTTTTAATTTATTACGGAAAAAACGTTACTGATAACCAAAATGTTAATTAATTTATCATCATGTTACAAAACAAAATTAAATTAAATTTAGATCCAATAGTTAACTTGGGTAATCGAGACTGTGGATATTTTAGATTTTTGGTTAGATTTATAATCCTCTTTTGGAGCTAACCTCTTTAAGAACTAAAAGATTAACAATATATAAAATCCTCCAAAACAAATTTGTACATATAATAAAAGAAACCATTTTATAGACAATTGTCATTATATTAGGTCATCTCTTATAGATAATTATTATTATTAATTTTGTTTGTAACATTGACTGCATATTCAACGTTCAAAAACAAAGTTGTCTCGCAAATTTAATGGGATAACCAAAATAAGTGCATGTTAATTCAATGGTTATTGGATTTTATCATCCCCAACTATTGGCTATTGGCCGCTGCCACCCTCAACTATCACTTTGACGCCTGACACCCCCAACTTAACACTTAGTGTGTTCTGTCACCACGTCAATAACTAAACACTAACTTTTGATCCTGTTTTATACTTTTGGGGGTGTCATAGGGATCTTAGGAAGGTTTTAGGGATCTTTGGACACCCCAAAAAGTATAGTAACAAGCTCAAAAGTTAGTGACCAGTTAACGACGTGGTGAAAGAACAAACTAAGTGTTAAGTTGGGGGTGACGGGCATCAAAGTGATAGTTGGTGGTGACAGCGGCTAATAGCCAATAGTTAGAGATGATAAAATCCAATAACCCTTAATTCAATAATTAGGGTCATATGACAAAATAAAGTCTGTCGATTAAAAGAAAATTATCAAGATAAATACTTAATTTAAGTTAGATATATTAAATATTATTTAGTTTAATATTTTATAGATAATTATTATTTAGTTTACTCTATTTGAACGTTTTGTTTTGTTTGGTATCAAATAGATTTTACGAAACTTAAAATAAAATTAACTAATATTATTTATCATTTATACATTTACGGAGTTTTAAATTAAGGGTAAAATTTATTGAGACTTCGTTAACAAATTTTGCAACAACCAAATAATGTATTTTTATCACGAAAATCAAATTTTGTATTAATATATTAAATATTTTTATTTTCACTATACAAAATTACATTTACTCGACCCATGTAATATATACATGAGGTTTTTTAAGATATAACTTTCTATTATTTGATATATAAAATTAGACTTACTCAATACACGGGTTTTTAAGGATATATATATATATATATATATATATATATATATATATATATTATTTAGTACAGAAAATTACATTTGTTCAAACCATGTAATACACATATTTTTAAAGATGTAATTTTTTTATTATTTAGTATATAAAATTATATTTATTCAACCTATGTAATAAATGAGGTTTTTTAAAGATGTATTGTTTTATTATTTGGTAAACAATATTACATTTATTCATGAACCCGTGTAATACACGTGGTTTTAAAGATATAACTTTTTTGTTTGGTATAAAAAATTACATTTATTCAACATGTATAATATGGTTCTTATAGATTTAACTTTTTATTATTTAATATATAAAATTATATGTATTCAATCCGTGCAATAAAGGAGGTTTTTAAAGATATATTGTTTTATTATTTAGTATATAAAATTTATTTATTCAACTCGTGTAATACACGGGGTTATAACCTAGTATATAAATGAACACTAACATTAACATTTTATCTCTCCTCCACTTACAATTACTTTTTATACTCTTTGTATTATAAAAACTCCACGTACAAAGTTTGATGGAATGGATGTGAATCTTCTAACGGATCCATAAAGAGACAAAAACACCAAAAATATGTGCTTAGTTTATTATTACATT
The DNA here is from genome assembly GCF_002127325.2 of Helianthus annuus. Lineage (NCBI taxonomy): Eukaryota > Viridiplantae > Streptophyta > Magnoliopsida > Asterales > Asteraceae > Helianthus > Helianthus annuus. The sequence goes on along the minus strand of NC_035442.2, from coordinate 3,334,706 downwards.
AGAAAAACATTCATTTTTTTAAAACACTTAAAATTAACTCACCCAATAAAAAAAAGTATTTAATCCGTATTTTCTAGTTCTTGGCCAAGTATTATCCTATGTAGACACCATGTGGCGATGAATTTTATGCGTGGGCCCAATTAATTGTATGGGCAAAGACCACGTGGCTTGTCCCAAAATATGCAAAGCAAAACTCTTGAGTTTTATTGTGTAAGTGGAAAAAGTATTTACCATAAAGAGGTAGGGGTGTCTATCACTCATCACACACTTATCACTAACAACATCTAATCAATTTTTGGCATGTTATGAAACTTTATTCCATCACTAGTGATGCATTTTAGTGGAAATGTCTATCAGTACCACACACTCATCTCCATAATCAAAATTATTCACAAAACAACCTAAAATAAAACACGTGATGTACACAACACGTTATCATCACCACGCGTGATGATAACGGGTGGCGACGGTGTTTCCTTACGTTCCATGCGAGACCACAAGTCCATAACGAGGGGCCCGTCACCCCTAATAGTGTTATTAGAAAATTATTTCTTAAAATAGTGTTTTAAATGTTAATTTGTTTCTCACTCCTATTTTTATTGGACAACTTCAATTTATTAAATATTTATAGATATACTCATGGTATGTGATCTCTTACCAAATTTTATTATTATTATTTTTGAATCTTATAACAATAAATGTCGAAACTAGCATGCAACGGAATTGTAATAATAACTAGTGAATACATATGTCAGAAGAATTGTTTACTGAATTCCGTTATAAAAAATCATACGTAAAAAATCATACAAAGTAAAAATTATTGCCTTTGAAAAAAAGAGACTTATTTTAAAAAAAATCACTCAAACATATCATCATCATACTCAGTTAATCCCACTAATAGCAAAATTAAGGTAGGATCTAAAGAGGGTAAGATGTACACATAAAAAATACTAGTGATTCTAAAAACTCTATATCCACAACTCTTTCGTGGTAGTTAAATCCACAACTTTACTTTTATTAAAAACAAAGAAAATTTTATAGTAGGAAAGTTTTTTTTACCTATTAAATCATAAATTTTTATTTCATTATTTTACTAGTGGCGGTCCAATCCGGCTAACTCAAAAATTGAGAATTGAGAACTAGAATAAGTTTACAATGGAATGGATGATAAAAAAAATCTTACTGTTAAATATTTTTGTATGTTTCATTCTATGTATTGAAGGTATCTTTTAACAAATGTGGTTAGTTTTATAGAATTATACTATATTATGTTATTTATATAAAAAACATAAATGAAAGGAAATACATAGATGACTGTAAATAAATTTGACTGATTATTAGACTATGGGGTGTGATCATGACCTTCATGATCACCATGACCCTTCATATCAGCGTCATGTCATCTACTTCTAATCCATCATCCAAAACCACTAGTACCCTAAGGGTGTGGTCATGACTCAAACCACTATTATCTTATTTTAATTTATTTTATGAAAAGGAAAGGAAATATTAAATAAGGAAAGGAGAACCATGGTTGCCATGGTTTAATCCATGGGAATCATGGTGGATGAGACAAGGGGTGGTGTAGCAATCCATTAATGCTACGTGCCGATTTACGACCCAACAATGCCCCTCACACCCTATATCCTTATAAATTAAAGGAAATACATAGTTTTTTTTCCAAAGTAGATTTAATAATAAAAAATATTATTTTAATGTTCAAATATATATATATATATATATATATATAGGTTAGAGAATATAGCATACCATGATTAAATTCATAAATATTTAATGAAGTGAAGTTATCTGATTAGAATAGGAGTGAGAAACAAATAAACCATTAAAACACTATTTTGGTAAATAATTTTTTAGTAACACCATTTTAGTAAATATTTTTTTTACCAACACTACTATAGGAAAAAACTCAACAAAACTGACAAATTTTACCTGATTACAATTTCCAAAGACCAAAACATTATAAAGGAATATTCTTATGGAAAACTTACAAGTTTTGTCTTTTATCTATGTACATTTTTCAGACGGTGTACTTTTCAACGAATTTTGACAGGTTTTGCCCTTTATAGGGAATTTTGTTGCAAGTTACGTTCTTTGAGCCTAACTCAGTTAAAGTTTTCTGTTAAATCTTATTCCATATGGGTAATTTATTCTTTTTACTTATTTAAAGGACAAAATTTGTAATTTATTCTTTAAAAAGTATTTCAAAAAAAATTATATATATATGTGTGTGTGGGGATCTTGAAATTGGGTGTTTGTTCATCGTGATTTCTTGTGGGTAATTCGATTTGGAGATTTGGGAATCTTGAAACCGGTTCTTCTCCGATCTGAAGGCCGGTTTTCTTCTGAAGCATTGACTGTAGAACGAGATCGGTGAAAGGCTAAATTGAGTGGACCTCAATCTTTAAAAGAAACCCGAGAAGTTGTTGAAATGAAATTGATCCATGTGTGTTTGTAGATGAATTTCTCTCAGGTGGGTTTGTGGATCGTTAAGATTTCCTGTGTTACCACCACCTCCTCAATGCATCACCACTGTCTTCACCACCACCTCCTCAATTCATCCCCAAATCCTAAGACACCCCCCCCCCCAAAAAAAAAAAGAAAAAAAAAACAAACAACAATCCACCTCTTATTCTGCAGCCTACCCTTATACACAACATTCGGAGCTTTCTCACCACTTTCAGAAACAATATGCTCTGAATTGAAGTTTTAGATGCACCCTTCAAGTCCGCCAATGAGTACTCAGAAACACCGGCGCTCCGCCACCATCTCCGCCGAAAGCAGCCCCTTTTCCGTTCGCTGGAGCATTATTCCGATGAAAACTTTCTTTTTCCGATGTGGGTTTTTTTATAAAAGAATGAATTGCAACAACCCATGAGATTTGGGGATTCGTATTCTATGGGTTTGTTCATTTTGTGATAAACTTGTCATTAACTTCGTACGAGCCTACTCTTAACATGTATAGCGCTATAGGGTAACGCACCGCATGTGAACGTTGGGTTATGTTAAGGCATTCATTTATACTTGCGTTAAACTTTGGTTTGACTTGTTTGTTCACATCCCGGTTTATACATTAATCTTGATAACTAGGTTTGCCATGTGTATTGTTCATTTTATACTTATATGCTAGTACACCAAACTTGTATACTCGCCAATACTTTTTGTATTGAACCACGCTTTAAAACATGTTGCAGGTTTATGATGATGATGACCATGCATGGAACTTAGTAGGATGCCTAGAAACGTATTTTAAACTTTAATACTTGTTGAATTGTAATTCATTTGTTTCGATTTGTTTTATTTCTATTTCCAACAATGTAATTGATTCTTTTAGCAATGAAATTAAATTTATTATTAAATACTTATCACATTAATGTTATGAAGTCTCTTGCAATCTCGTTTTCGTCTCACTCCGATGTTTCCGCCATCGGTTGGGGTGTGACAGGTTCGATTAATCCGATTGGTGGACTAGTAAGACGACCGGTTTGACATTTTGTCCGATTATGAAAATATTGAAAAAACCAGCTTATATTAATTAGTAACACTGGAATACAATAATAGCCTTTATATTACATGAACTGAATAGTAAAAATGTGTAATACATAAATATAAATTATTTATATAACTAAAATTACATATTACACCATATTACATAAAACAGTGCATACAAAAATATTTTTTTTATTGTGTATCTTTTAAACATAACTTTTATTCAAAGCAGATGAAAATAATTTTAGGGATTAGCATTTGGTACAGGTACCGGTACGGAAAAACGAAAAAAAGTGGGTACCGGTACCCACTTTCCCCGTTTTTCGGTACCGGTACCGGTATTTACGGGTAAAACACCGATAAATATCGGTACCGTGCCGGTACCCACTTTTTCCGTTTTTTGGTACCGGTACTTTCGGTACCGGTTCAGTACAAAATGGGTACCGTGCTCATCTCTAAATAATTTTATTGGTTTGCTATAAATTAGATTTGTTATTCTTATTAATAATTTTTATACGTATTTAATTAATAATTAGTCATTATAAATCATGATATAAGTGATTCATATATGATAAATAAAATGTATTTATATTTATAATTTATATTTATATTTATATTTATATTTATATTTATATTTATATTTATAGTTATAGTTAATATAAAAATGAACTAAAAACGGAAAGACAAATGTAACCCTAATCATAAATATTTGTGACTGAAAAAAAAATGTCTTTATAATTTAATGGTTAATTTATTATTATGTTACAAATAGGTCAAAAGTAAATTAATAATATCAATGTACGATTAAAATTCTTTTTCCTAATACTGTAATACAAAGGAATTTGAGGGAGAGTTTTTTCCTAAAAGAGTGTTGGTGGAAAATTTATTTATCAAAATGGGTGATTTGAAAAATATTTACCAAAACATGTGTTTTGCAATGACTTTTTTCTCAAAATGGTGAGGGTGGAAAAAATATTTACCAAAATGGGTGATTTAAAAAATATTTATTAAAATGAGTGTTTTTTCTTATTTCTTTATTATTAACTAATCTATTATATTCTTTACTTTTTTTTTTCAGTTAACCTAATATGTTTTTAATTTATTTTTCTCCAAACAATTACTCTTTAGATTTTATTTACTTTTTAACTAACTAAAATATAATTCTTTTTTCTCTTAATGCCTTTTCTTTTATTTCTTTTTACATTTATATAAGCTAAATCATTCTAATATAAAGCTTACTCCTATAACTTTAGAGATGTAAACGAACACTAAAGTAACACGTTCATGTTCATTTATTTAATTTTAACCGAACAAATAATTGAACACAAACATGGTTTTCTTTTTCGTAAACAAGATATGTGTTCATATTTACATTAACCGAATGAAATAAATGTTGTTCGTGACCATTAAAAAATAAGTTGATAATAATAATAATAATAATAATAATAATAATAAGTATCGAGTTGGCCAATGAAATTACGAACCAATCAATCTTTGTAAATATTTTTCCCTTAATAAAATTTATGTAACTTTAGGAAACACTATATTATGGGTTTTCATTTGAATTGGTAATAAACTATGCAGACAATAGTAAATGAAAAATTACCCTAAAAAATATTAAATTTAGAACAGTAAATGAGAGGTATTAGCATTTAAAAATAAAATGAATTCAACGATTTTAATTTGTTTTAACCTGGGTTTCATTATATATAAAAAAAGAAAAAATATATAATAATTAATAAGTTGGTTAAAAAATCTATATAATGAGTTAGATTGAAGAAAAGAATATAAATGTGATAGGTTGATTAAGTAAAAATAGAAGAATTATAATAGATTAGTTAAAAATGAAAAAATATAGAAAAACACTCATTTTAGTAATTATTTTTTAAATCACCCATTTTAATAACACGTGTCAAGCTTTTTATTAATTTATCAGGTAAAAAATAGATAGATTATATATAGTGGAATATATAATTTATTTTAAATATAAATAAATAAATAATACTTGGGGGCTGTTTGGTAGCCTCTTAATGATTTAAAACTTCTGAATGAATAAGAGTTAATCTTAAGTCTGAATGGTTAAGAGGTAACATCTGAATGGTAAATCATCACATGTCACATTTTTCTACATTCTCATTGGTAAAATTGTTAATGGTTCCATTAAGAGGTAGCCTCTTAATAACCATTCAGAGGCTACCAAACATCCTTGGTAAAGTTAAAACCAGGTGCGAACGCGGTTTTAGTCAAAGCCATGACTTACAAGCAAAAATCACAAAACAGTGCATTCAACCGCCACGTCTCCCTCCTTCAACCGGCCACGTGGATGCATCAAACGCGTATTTTACCTCTACAAATTAACCTGTAAATAGCACATCACGTATAACTCCAAAAAGTGAAAACAAACATGTTAACTTAACCATGGTTACTTCCATAGTTTATCCCAGTGTACTTGAACCACACACACCCCCACTATATAAACCACCACTTATTCTCTAACAACTCAAAACACAAAAGTGAGTTCTTGAGAGCTGAGAGCTGAGAGTTGAGTGGTTCTTCTTCATCTTTCACACACCAAAAACACACACTAAAAACACACACTTAAACTTTCTTTTTTAATTTTTTAATTTCCCCTCTGATATTCCCCACTTCTCGTCTTTCAACTATAAAAGAAATTATTATTGATTTGGGTTTGTTTTTAAAATGGATTTATTATGATGAATTTCTAGATTATTATGAACATAAAAGCAAACTTTATTTTTTTTAATTGAGAGAGAGAGAGAGAGTCAGGTGTTTTCAGAATAGAGATCCATCTTTTTTAAATTGGGTTCTATTTCTTTTAGATTAAAATCACCTTTTTAGGGGTTGTTTTTTGTTCCCCTAAAGGTTGGTTCTTTATTTTCTTCAATATTTTCTTGAAAAGTTTCTTGAAAAGGGATTTTTATTATTTTTCTTAAAAATCCCATCTTTTATTTTCTTGATTTTCCTGCTATTTTTCTTCTTGGGAAATCATATTTTTATTAATTTTATTTTTAAATAGTTTTTGTGAATTAAAAATTGAAAAAAAAAATTTAAAAAAATGAATTTCTGGAATGACATTGGATTTCAGCAATCAACATCAGGTGGTGAATTAATGGATGCACTTGTACCTTTTATAAAAAGTGCATCTATAAACTCTCCAAATTACCAAAACACCCTTCCTTTTTCCACCCCTTCCACCTCTTATCCATGCCCCTTTTCGTCTTTTCCCCCTCCCCCTATCTCTTCTTCTATCTCCACTATCCATTCACAACCCGGTTTATACCCGGATTACACTATCCAACACCAAACCGGGTACGGGTTTGGGTACGGTCAACCCGAAGTATTAACTGGGTCAAACCCATTACCCGAATCCCAAATTTACCAAACCCAACCCACTCATTGGCCTCAAAATAACTTGAATTTCATTGACCCGGATCTTATACCCGAGTCACAATCCGGATCCGGGTCAAAACTCGGGTCACCTCCAAAACCGGTTAAGCTTTACCGCGGTGTGAGACAAAGACACTGGGGAAAATGGGTAGCGGAGATCCGCTTACCCAAGAGCCGGACCCGGCTTTGGTTGGGTACATTCGACTCAGCTGAGGAAGCCGCGCTGGCTTACGATAAAGCGGCTTACAAGCTGCGTGGAGAATACGCGCGGCTCAATTTCCCACAGCTTCGGCTCGACTCGGCTCAAATGACCGACTACAAGCCGTTACATTCTTCGGTCGTCGCTAAATTGCAAACAGTTTGTCAACGTTTGGCTGAAGGAAAGTCGGTTGACGGGTGTAAGAAGTCCGGTTCACGGCGGTCGGCGGCTAAGAAGGTGGCGGCGGAGCCGGAGGTTGTAAAGGCGGAAGTGATCAACGGCGAAGGTTCTGATAACTCTTCGCCGTCGTCAGAGTTGACGTTCCCCGAGTTTACGGGGGACGACAACGTCTGGCCGGAGTATTTTTCGTTGGAGGAATGTCCGTCGTATGAGATCGAGATCGATTGGAATTCGATCTAGTGTGGCAAGGAAATAGAAAAACCGAACGATGAGAGTGTAAAGCGTATTTTGTAAGTTGGGATAAATTTAGGGTTTATTTTTGTAATTTAGGGAAGTTGAGCCAACTTGTATTGAGTTTTAGGCAAATACAGAGCTCTTCACTTCATTGTAGTTTGGTAATTTTGTATTTTTTAATTTGTTGTCTTTGGACTATGGGAGAATTTATGAAATCCCGTTTTTGTCCATTATTTTATTGGGTGGTTTATTTATTTTTTGAAACTACAATTTTTTTTATTCATTTGTGATTCTAAATATTAGGTGCTTCTAAAGTTAAATGGTTTATTATTGGCTATTAACTAGTATTAAAAATAAATATGTTTTGAATGTTTATTAGCTTAAAATTATATAAGCTAACATGTTTATTTGGTAATGTCAATTAAAAGCTCAGGAAGATGTTCATTTCAAAAGCAAGAATACTTTACTAAGAGAATGATACGTGCATAACACATCAGCCACGTTTACTTGCATCATGTTCCTTTGTTTATTGCATGCATGTTCCTTTGTTTATTGCATGCATGTTCTTATTGTACTAGGTAGTTGTGAGGGTGGAATGAGTGGTTCCTGAACAGGAGTCGTAAACTTTTTTACTAATTAATAATAGAGAAAGTTATGAAAATGTTAGTTGACCAAACCTGTTTTTAAATTTGTCACGCTCTTGCGTCCTTGGAACGGCGCATTATGCGCGGGATGCGTCCTTCAAGCACGGAATAGGTTCTTAGAGCGAAACCCAATAAAAAATGGAGACGTGGCTACGGTATGAGCCCTTCAAGCATGAGATGCGTCCTTCAAGCACGGGATGCGTCCTTGGAGTACGGGATGAGTCGGGCAAGTTTCTGAAGCGTCCGGTGAGGTTTCCGGCGAGTTGCAGATTTCCGACGAGTTATTTCATTGCAACGGTTTCGATGAAATATTTTGGGTGGGTTGTGCAGGTGTTACAGTGGTCTAAAAAACTGGGTTCGGATAACTTTTGCCGCAGAACCATCTTCTCTTGAAGAAGCTCTTTGATAGAATTAAATGTTTCTACCAAAGGCATTCCCATCAACAAAATGTTTGAATTAATCTTTTATAATTCAAACGACGAGTCTTTCTTTGTTTAGTATATACTTATCTAAATAGATTTTTTATAAAGACATTAATTAAATTATTTAGTTTACAAATATATACATAAAAATATCTTTTATTTGATCTTAAGACATTCGTAAGTTTTTAATCAAAACTTAAATTTTATACTTATGATTCAATGTTAATATTTAATTAACCAGTCATAAGTATGATCCAAAGTTAACTAATCAAGATGATAAAGACGTCAAGGGAACCAATATCAATATTATCGAAACCCGGTAACGTTTTTTCGTTTCTATAGTTTTTAACCGATATAACACATGTGCCAATGCCCTTTGTGCATATTATGAATTTATTTTCTGGGTTGTTTATTACAGTTGCTTTAGAGAGTGGTCGTGCCGTAATGAATCAAACTGATACCTTATGACAAGAAGATTTCATTTAAATTCGATGAAGACAATATCTAATTTCCGTTCGTTTTCTGATGACCATTAATAAAAGTCTATGACAATCGCTTTCTAAAGTGGATTTGAATTTGCGATACCCGGTTTTCACTAATGGACAATTATATGTTGCATTTTCAAAAATTAAAATCAAAGCCGGTGTCAAATTACTAATATTAGATATTCAACGACAACGTTAGCAATAAAACAACTAACATTATATACAAAGAAATTTATAGAGATTTATGAATTTTTTATCATTTGGGATGTATAATATACATTTAATTTTCTTGTTACTTCCCTCATTATTATTTATACTTTTAAGTTTTATATAGATTTTAATTTTAATTATTACACCGTGCGTCACATTGCCACACGGGTAACCTTGTACTTAATATTCTTAACACGCCCCTAACCTAAATGCTTGTTTGGATGCTTAGCTTTAAAAAGAAAAAAAATGACTATGATAAGTTGATTAGGGATGAGATTTTCTCAAAACACATGTACTCATACTCGTACTGATTTTAGGTATTGACGGGTGGTTCATAGGACAACCCTTAATAATGTTAAAAGACGAATTTATCCTTCATTTAATCGCGTAATTATCTTGAATTAGATGACTACGATTGCTCATGTTTCAGGTGCAGTTCGGGAGCTAAAAAAGGATAAAACGCAGCTTTGGAAGGTTTAGAGATGAACAGGTCGTGCGTGGAAGGAACAAAGAAACAAAACACATGAATCAGGGCTTCCCCACGGTGGCCCTGATTGTTGAATTGTTCCACCATAAATCAGTAGAGAATGGCGTAACATCTTAAAGACCACCGTAAATTACGGTGGGTACCGTAATTTACGGTGGAGGCTGCGAGGAAAACGTAACTGCCTTAATTAAAATCGTTTTTGGGTGTCTTTTCACATTATCTCATCATTGGACGTTTTTGGAGCATCTTAGGGGCGATTTTGGCTGTTCTTACTTGGTTGGAAACAATTCTAAACATTTCGGTTTGTATTTTGATCCTTATGAACATTGATTTTGTTGGAATGATGATTCACCAAGCCATGTCCGGCTAAACTTTTGGTGACCATCTTAGGTGAAGGTTTCTACTATGACTTTTGTGTGTTTCCTTTTATTTCTAGAATGATAAACTTGGTGTGTTTGCTATGTTTATTATGGTGTATGAATGTTTGATTGTAACGTGTTAATTGATGATTTGATTCTAGTCTAAATTGTACGTTCTTGGTGTCGTTGACAATCGGGATATCACGGGAAGGTTAGGGTTGGATATTGATTAATTGATCATCGGGTAACAACCTCGCGTTTATATAATCCGAGTACTCTGTTCCCTTTTATCACGTCAATCATTTATGCACGAGTTATGTCTATGTAACTCTTTCTAGTTGGAATTTGACACAATTGTTAAAAGAAACTGAATCCTAAGATGGTTGCTTGTTCCTAATCTGTTTACAAACTTAATCTTTGATTTGTAATTTAAGTAGTTAATATTAGTTCTTAAAATCAAAACAATCAACTCTTGAATTTTAATTTTTGCAAATTAGTTTAATTTTAGTTTAAGTGCAAAGCTATAAAATCACACATTTTCCACATACTCCCTGAGTTCGATACCCATTTACCACTATTTATAGTAGTTATTTGGATTAAATTTGCGTGTACCTACGACAGCACGTCAAATTTTGGCGCCGTTGTCGGGGAGTTGTGCGCAACGTGTGTTAATTTAGTAGTTTTGTTATTTTCGGGTTTACGCTGGTTGTGTTTAGTGTGCAGGTACTTCCAGGTGTATGCATACTAGAGGCTCTCACAAGTCGTCACCACTATCGTTCGATCCGGAAATTGAAAGGACATTGAGGCAAAACATAGTTCTATTACGTGAAAACAGAATTGTTGGTTCACCTACTTCACCCATTACACCAAGAATCATCATGCAAGAATCTCAAGTACCACCCACAACGGGTCAAACGACCTCAATTTTCACACCTACTGTCACACAACCATCACCAAACACCACCATACCTAATACCACAACCGAAGTCACACCAATCAATGCCACGCAACCAATTACTACCCAAGTTGAACCCACTATTACCTTTAGCCCTTCTACCACCATCCCACCACTTTCCCATTTCTTTCCCCCAACTATGGGTCAATCATCCTCTAATTTCACAATCGCACCAAATTCAACTATTGTGCATGCTATGCCATCTTTTAGACCACAAAACCAATCGGGGTTTCAATATTTAACTCTTCCCTTTGGGCAATCTTCGGGAGTTCAAGGGGATGGTTATGATGATGGGTATGAAGTGGAATTTAGGGGATACGAAGAAGAAGGCTTTTACTATGGGGGTGATGGAGGATATTCGGGGTTACAAGGCGAAGCGGGTCAGCAAAGTCAACCCATTCAACAATTTCAAAATATAGGTAGACTACCGGTTGGAGTGCAACATATTAGACCGCAAGGGCCACAATTGCAACGCCCTACACCGCTACAACAAGTGCGGCCTCAAAACGTGCAACCTCAATTTCAAGGGCCGATTCCACAACAACCAATGTATCCACATCAACATCAATATCAACCACCGTTTGTTCCTCAAGGGCCTATGCAAGGGCAAATGGGTCAACCAAGGGCACCATTGGGCGCACCTCAAAGAGATCAAAGGGAAGTAGTACGGGGAATTGAAGCTCACTTCCGGCCCATTATCACTAACAATCTTTCGCCGGTAGTGATTCCTCATCGAGCGGATGGAAGGACCTTTGAAGTTAGAACAACCGTTCTCCAAAGTTTACCAAAGTTCAAAGGGTTAGCAACGGAAGAACCCTACTTCCATTTGGAGATATAAGACTCCATTTGCAACACTATTGGAGGTCAAGGGTTTTCTGCGGATGATGTCAAGTTGGTCCTTTTCCAGTTTTCCCTTGAAGATAAAGCGAAGAGATGGTTTCATACATTGCCCTCCGCGTCTATTTTTACATGGGCCGACATGCAACAAATATTATTGGATGAATATTACACTTCTCAAAAGACCAACGATGCTAGAAGAGGTTTGAGAAGTTTCCAACAACAATCGGGGGAAATGTTTCATGAAGCTTTTGAGAGGTTCAACATGATGTTACGGAATTGCCCTCATCACGGGATCCAACTTTGGGAATTGTTGAATGCATTTCATGAAGGGTTGAGTTCGGAGGATGCACGGGATTTGATGTCAATCACTAACGGTACATTCGGTACGAATTATGAGCATATTGATTGGGCATTTTTAGAGCAAATGGCGGTGAATTCGAAGAGAAAAGCTCAATCTTCAAGAAGGGCAAGGCATGTGATTCAAATGCCCCAAGTGCATGGAGTTGAGAGTGGCAACGTTCAAACTACAAACCAAGTGTACAACGTGTGCACAAATTGCAACGAAATAGGCCACAAGGCGGAAGTTTGTGTAGTGGGCATGGTTGATGAGCAAGTAGAAGAGGTTAATGCAATTCAAGGAGGGGGTGGTTGAAATTTCAACATGAACTCCAATACATACCACCCCGGGTTACGAAATCATCCGAATTTTCGCTATGGGAACGCGGCGAACCAAGCTAACCCAAATTTTCAAAGAGCTCAAGGTAACTTTGCACCTCGTCAACAATACAATCAAGGCAACTATAGAGGTGGAAACAATTATGGGTACCAAGGGCAATTTCAACAAACGGGTCAAAGTGGTTCGGGTCAACCTTCGTCAAGCGGGAATGAAGTTATGGATACGCTTCGGGCTATGCAACAAGATATGCAAAAGCGAAATCAACTTGATGAAGTTCGAATGCAAAAGGATGAAGTTCGTGACAAGAGCATCCAATCACTAACAACCCAAATGGGTCAACTGGCAACCGATGTGGCGGAGTTGAAGAAAGGCATAGGTCAACTTCCTAGCGACACCAAGGTAAATCCTTCACATGGTTCGTCACGAGGTAATGTTAATATTAGTCATGTTAGTGTTTTGAGAAGTGGCAAAGAATTTAAGGCTAATTTGTCACCGAGTGTGGTCGAGGGGGTAGTTGAGGATATCACGGGTAATGAAAGTGATGATGAAGTTTCACCGGTTAAACCTAAAGAATCAAATCCTAACAAACCGGGGTTGGGTGAAACTGAAAAAAGCGAAAAAGTTGAGGGTGAACCGAGTCAAGTCCCATTTCCATCGGCTTTACTTGACCCGGGTAGAAAAAATTTTATTGCACCAAGAGGTCCCCAAAAAGAAGAGTTGTGGGACATGTTTAAACAAGTAAAAATCAATCTTCCACTACTTGATGCAATAAAACAAGTACCCGCTTATGCTAAATTTCTTAAGGAATTGTGTACACAAAAACGACAACAAAAGAAAAAGATGCCTAAGCGGGTAGACTTGACCGGGCAAGTGAGTGCAGTTTTGAATGGGGAGCTTCCTCCTAAGCTCCAAGATCCGGGCACGCCATTAATTACCATTCAAGTGGGTAATTTTCAAATGGCGAAGGCATTGCTAGATCTTGGAGCCGGGGTTAGCATTTTACCGGGGGGCTTATATGACCAATACGATTTTGGTCCGTTAGCAAGAGTGGAGACAACAGTTGTTTTGGCCGATTTGTCTCATAAGTTATCCCGGGGGATGGTTCAAAATGTAACTGTTAAAATTGATGAGTTTTACTACCCGGTCGACTTTCTGGTTTTGGACTACTCGTCCGCGGACCCAAAACAACAACAAAACGTAATTTTGGGTCGACCATTTTGAGCACCGCGCATGCTGTTATCGATTGTAGATTTGGCACAGTCGATATGACTTTTGGGAATCGAAAAATGCGCTTGAATGTTTTTACTAACAATTCTAATGCTAATGGTCTAGATGAGTGTTTCATGGCAGATTTAGTTGAAGGATGCAACCCGCATGAGTATGAGGAGGATGGTTTGGATGTTTGCTTGTGTGATTTTTCTGAACAGGTACATGCTTATGCACTCCGGGTTGAAGAAGAAAAGCAAGATGCTATGGCCTTGAGGGAAGGTCGCCGCCATGGACTCACCAATTTGAAAGCTTGCCGGCGGAAATAGACTCGGGAACTAGACCATCATTGGAAGAGCCGCCAAGGTTGGAGCTCAAAGACTTGCCAAGCCACTTGAAGTATGCGTTTTTAGGGGATAATGACACATTGCCGGTCATTATTGCCTCTAACTTAGAGTTGGGGCAAGAGCAAGCGTTGTTGGAAGTGTTGAGAGAAAACAAGGGAGCTATTGGATGGACGATTGCCGATCTCAAAGGAATTAGTCCATCTATCGTCATGCACAAAATTATTACCACCGAAGATGCAAAGCCGACACGAGAATCTCAAAGGCGATTGAATCCGAACCTACGGGAGGTAGTAAAAAAGGAGGTAATTAAATGGTTGGATGCGGGAATTATCTATCCGATTTCGGATAGTGCTTGGGTGAGTCCCACCCAAGTTGTGCCTAAGAAAGCCGGCATTCAAGTAGTCAAGGATGAAAACAGTGAACAAATTGCCACCCGACCGGTCACCGGGTGGCGTGTATGCATTGACTACCGAAAATTGAATGCCGCCACTTCTAAGGACCATTTCCCGTTACCTTTTATTGACCAAATCATTGGAAAGTTATCGGGTAAAAAATATTACTGCTTTTTGGACGGGTATTCGGGTTACAATCAAATAGCAATACACCCGGATGACCAACACAAGACCACCTTCACTTGCCCATATGGCACTTTTGCTTATCGGCGAATGCCATTTGGTTTGTGCAATGCTCCGGCAACTTTCCAACGATGTATGATGAGTATTTTCTCGGACATGGTTGGAGAGTCGCTCGAAGTGTTTATGGATGATTTCTCCATTTTTGGCACTAGTTTTGATGCTTGTCTCAACGAATTACAAAAAGTCTTAAAAAGGTGCGTTGAGAAAAATTTAGTGCTAAGTTGGGAGAAAAGTTATTTTATGGTGCAAGAAGGCATTGTGTTGGGTCACGTAATTTCGGAAAGCGGAATGGAGGTGGATAAGGCGAAAATACGGGTAATAGCATCTTTGCCACCTCCGAAAAATGTTAAGGGTGTAAGGTCATTTTTGGGCACGTGGGGTTCTATAGACGTTTCATAAAAGGTTTTAGTTCATTACCAAACCTTTATGCAACTTGTTATTAAAAGATGTCCCATTTGAGTTTACTAATGAGTGTATGCAAGCTTTCACTGTTTTGAAGGAACACTTGGTCAAAGCTCCCATCTTGCAGCCGCCGGATTGGTCAAAGCCATTCGAGATCATGTGTGACGCAAGCGACACTACTATTGGTGCAGTTTTGGGTCAACGGGTTGATAGGAAGCCGGTGGTTATTTACTATGCAAGCAAAACGTTATCTGAAGCGCAACTGAATTACACCACAACCGAGAAGGAATTATTAGCGGTGGTGTATGCTTTAGATAAGTTTCGCTCGTATATTTGGGGGAGTAAAGTTGTGGTATATTCGGACCATAGTGCGGTCCGATACTTGATGGAGAAAAAGGATGCGAAGCCTCGTTTGATTCGGTGGGTATTGTTGTTGCAGGAATTTGACTTAGAAATCCGAGACAAAAAGGGAAGTGAGAACGTAGTGGCGGATCACTTGTCTCGGATTCCGGTTGAAGGGATTGACGATGTTAGCGAAATAAATGAAAGTTTTCCCGACGAGCAACTCCTAGCCGTTTCCACCTTTGTTGCACCGTGGTACGCTCATTATGTAAATTACCTAGCCACGGGTGTCATCCCAAGTCATTGGACCAAAAAGCGAAGACAACAATTTATGGTCCATGTGAAGCAATATATTTGGGATGAACCGGATCTTTTCAAGATCGGGCCGGATCAAGTCATTAGGAGGTGTGTGCCCGAAACGGAGGTATTGGAAATTTTGACCCATGCTCATTCATCCGCATGTGGGGGTCACTTTAGCGGGCACAAAACGGGTTACCGGGTTCTCTCATGTGGGTTTTATTGGCCCATTAGTTTCAAGGACGCATGTGAGTTCGCAAGAAATTGCATCAATTGTCAAAAGATGGGAAGCATATCGAAGAGGGATGAGATGCCATTGCAACCAATCTTGGTTGTAGAAATATTTGATGTTTGGGGCATTGACTTTATGGGCCCCTTCCCGAATTCAAACGGTTTTCTATACATTTTGGTGGCATTATGTCTCTAAGTGGATTGAAGCCATTGCAACACGCACAAATGACCATTCGGTTGTTTGTAAATTTGTTCAATCCAACATATTTGCCCGTTTCGGCATTCTGAGGGTTATCATAAGTGATGGTGGTTCGCATTTCAAGAACTTCAATTTCGAGAAATTGTTGAAGAGGTATAGCGTGAATCATCGGATTGCCATACCTTACCATCCGCAAACGAGTGGACAAGTCGAGGTGTCCAACCGTCAAATCAAGGAAATCCTCATGAAGACGGTGAGAACGGATAGGAAGGATTGGTCGAGTAAATTGGATGATGCGTTGTGGGCATACCGAACGGCCTTCAAGACTCTGATTGGCACAACACCTTACCGGATGGTGTATGGAAAGGGTTGTCACTTGCCAATGGAGTTAGCGCATCGGGCTTATTGGGCAATCACTACGGTTAATGTGGACTACAATGAAGCAGGGAAGATGAGGAAGTTACAATTGTGTGAAATTGAAGAGCTTAGAGATGAGGCGTATGAATGTGCATCGGCGTATAAAGACAAACTCAAGAAGGTACATGATGCAAAATTGAGGAAGAAAACGTTTGAAGTGGGTCAAAAGTTTGGTTGTACAACTCAAGACTCAAGATGTTTACGGGCAAGCTTAAAAGTAAATGGATGGGCCCGTATGTTGTTCGGCGAGTTGGAAGGTTTGGCGACGTAGACATTCAAGACGAGCAAACACTAAAACAACAAACGGTGAACGGTCACCGGTTGAAACCGTACTTGGAGGGGAACGGCATAAACAACTTGGAGCTTGACAAAGTGGGCTACATTCTACGCCCGGTTGATGAGGAACAACCATGAGAGGCCCAGGTTTGGTAGTGTAAATAGTAGCATTTCGTTTTGTTTTGTTTTGTACAGTTTGCACAATTACCGTATTTCCTTGAAATCCGTGTTTGAAACAAGTGTGGGGATATTCGGGTCACGAATTACTCTAACATCGTGTTGAGGACAACACGGGACTTTCGAGGGGGTAGGGTGATTTTTACATGTTTTTAAAAAATTTAAAAACACAAAAAAATCGAAAAAACTGAAAAAATAAAAAAAAGACACTTAAAATGACACTTTTCAGCGAACCAGAATTGCCCAGATGCCACCGTAATTTACGGTGGCACCGTAATTTACGGTGGCCATTAAAAGATTTTGTCCTTTACGGTATTTGGCTATTGAGTTACGGTAGGATTATGTTACCAGCATCCACCGTAATTTACAGTCCACACCGTGATTTACGGTGGACCTGGCGAGACTCTGGTTCGTTTCAGCTGCCGCGTTACATAAAAAAAATATATAATAATAATAATCAGGTCACGTGAAGTCATCCTCATCCACACAATTTCTTTCACCTTTCTCATTCTTCTATTCTCATCCATCACTTTATAAGACCAACAAAATCCACAAGAACTCCATAGCCTCCTTTAACCTTCAATCCTTCCTAACTTCCTTAATTCTCAACCAAATCAAGTGAAACTTAGGTCTATCTTGGCTAATTTTTCACATACTTTCTAATTTTGAGAAGAGATTTGCGAAAAACCGAAGCTTTCGGGTCCGAATTCCAAACCCTAGGTCTGAAAAATTTTGGGGGTTTTTGAAGTTTGTGTTTTACAAGCATTCTAGCATCTTCAAGCAAAGGTATGGAAGTTTATTTATTATGTTTTGTTGATGCATTGTGAGAAGAAGGTTATTTTTGTTACTTGTTCATACCCACTTGCTTGTTCTTAGATGTGGTCATGACATTGGTTATTTGAGTATGGTTATGGGTTGTAGATGTAGGATTTGTGATTAAAGTAGTGAACTTTTGGGAATCTCTACATTGTAGAGACACCATGCCCGATTTTTGAAAAAATTCTTGATAAATTTTTGGTTCACTAACATCGACAACCATGGTAACAAGCAAGTGTGGGGATGTTTTTGGGGAGAAAGGACTAATGTTTGTGTCTTGGTTGTGTTGTTTGCTCTATTGTGTGTAGGAAAATGGCACGAACAAAAGAAAAAACCGGAGCTAGTTCATCCTCTTCGTCGAAGGGAAAGGGTAAACAGCCGGAACAACAACCAAGGAAGAGACAATACATGGGTCGAGTTGATGAAAGTGAAAGTGAGGAAGAAATGGAGTTGGACCCGGCTGAAAAGCCAAAATGGGATTCGGGTCCTTTGGATGACCAACCGAAGGAATGGCAGCCAACTTTATACCACGACAGTATGAATAAGTTGAAAAATAAGGCAGCGGCATTTATATACGAGAGGGAAGTTCGGGAAGTTGAATTTGGTCAGTTCGGTGTGTTTGACAAATTTCGCGCTCTAGGTTGGGAGTCGGCACTTAGTTGTTTTGATTTGTTCATAACCGAAATTCAAGAATGGATGGCAACCCTTAAGTGTAATCAATACGACAGGCCATCACAAATGAAGTTAGTTGGTGAAGTGCATGGGATTCCGGTTGAGATGTCTTTTGATATGTTGAAGAAGCTTAGGAAATATGATAGTCTTCCGGCTCGTGATTACGTGATTCCGGACCTTGATAACCTCTTGATAAAGTCGGAGAAGCACCCTCGTTGGAATGACATGTTTGCAACGTTGTTTTTGCCCGGTACTTATCATGGAGTCTTGTATCGGAAGAATTTGAAAATAGAAGCGAAGCTGTTGCTAGCAATATGCATTTTAAATGTCATTCCGCGAAGGGGGGACAAGGAGCAAGTAAGGTTCCCGGAAGTACCCGTCCTCTATTCGCTACTCACTGGGTCTCCACGTTTCCCAATCCGATATCTGATCATGAACCACCTATGGATTTGCCGAAATAAGTTAGGAAGAGACATTATCCCGTATTGCCGAATCATCACGGGGTTAATGAAGCAACAAAAGGCACTTACGTCTGAAGATAGAGGGGCAACAAAAAGGCATCAGCCTTTTACTTTAGACAAGTTGGGGATTGGTTGGACTTACACGCAATCGGAACGGTACCATAAGCTCAAGTCGGAGGGGCAGAGATGGAGAGCATTAAAGGCGGGTGCAAGAGATCTTTTACCGGGTGAAGAGGATGAACCCGAAAGTGATGCGGAAATCCCAAGTGGTGATGATGATTATGCGGACGAGCCGCAAGGAGGTGTAAATGTGAATGTGAATGTGGGGCAAGGGGGCCCGGGTGGAGGTTATGGTGGTGCTTTCTACGACTACACGGAGCGTTCTTATGAGCCCGGGTGGGCTTATGAGGGCATTATGCAAGAGGTTATCGCAAATCAACGTCCTCCGGCTTCCATTTTTGAATCATGGTCGGGTTCGGAGCGGACGTTATTTGATCAAAACACGATGATGAGTGCAAGCATAGAGCGGTCTTTGAAACATAGCTTTGATCGTCATGAGGCGTGGAATCGCACACATGCGTATTCCCATGAATTGGAGATGAACAACCGATACCATGATGACCAAGCAAGAAGATTGCATGCCGATTGGCACGCCGGGCGGCCGGTGGTTGTAGATCCACAACATGTGGATTATGCGTCTCTACCATCTTACGATGGTAGTGTGTCGTATCCGACCCCGCAACTTCATCATTCACAATGAATCGACCCGCGCCAACAAGAAGGAGCTCAACAACAAGGTGGGAGTAGTAGCGGCTCATTTGCATTTGGAGAATGGAATGGCATGATGTCTTCCATTTTTGGGCCTCCACAGCCACGCTATTACTAGTCAGGTTGTGTTCCTTCCTTGTATATTTTGTGCATATTTGTTAGCTTGTTTTGTTTATGGTCGGGTGGTTGGGTGGTGTTAGTTAGTTTGTTATGTTATGTTTGGGTTGGTGCTAGTTGGCGGTAGGGCTGGCAAATCGTGTCTTAGCAGGTTTAACAGGTATCTGATAACGCGAACAACAAAAATTTTAAACATGAATACGACTCGTTTAACTACTTTATATCCAATGTCTATAAGACAGATCTATATTTTATGCACCTAGAAGGAGAAATAATGGATCATAACTTTCAAATTTTGATTATTTTTTAAAAACGTAAAAAATCACATGGTGTACTTTTCTGTTATCGTGTCTTAGCAGGTTACTTACAGGTTACCTATTGCCAGCCCTAGTTGGCGGTGTGATGTTTAAAAGAAAGAAGAAAAACATAAAAAAAAACATAAAATGAAAAAATCCGAAAAGAAATTTGTGGTTTGAGTGTTGAGCGTTTGTGTGATGTGAAAGATGGTTAGTGATCAAATCCTCCTAAAACCATACATTGGGGTCAATGTATCCCAAGTGTGGGGATGGGGGGGGGGGGGAATTTTTCAAGCTTTTGAAATTTTTTTTTAAATCAAGCAAAATAATGTGAGAATTTGAATACCCTAGATTAACCCCAAATTGATGCACCGGCAACCCTTGATACCCTTTTCATTCTTAGTGAGAGTTGAAGCCACACTTGTACATAGATAATGCTTATCTTTGATGAGAGTGGCTAGGGGCGGGGGTGCATTAGAACTTGTGCCTTGATACAGTTTGAGTCCTTAGTCGAATATGAATGCGAAAAGGATAAGGGCATCTAGGTAGCCTCGTCATTGGTGTGAGCGAGTGTGGGATTTGGGGGGTTGGACCTCATAAGTTATATATATGAGCATGGTTGCGAGAGGGGCGGGGGTTTGGACATTTAGTTGCCCAATTTTGTGCCTTAAAGCCTATCATTTGTTACCCCTAGCTAGTTACCTTAAAATTTACCTAATTTGACCTGGTTTTTTAGTGTTAGTAGTAGTAGTTTTTGTAGTATGATGTAGATATGTTTGATGCTTTATTGAATGTTTGTTTGTTGTTAAAAAAAGCAATGAAAAATAAAAAAAAAGAAGTGATGTCAGTTGTCTTGTATATATTAGTTAACTTGGTAGTTGTTAGTTTACTTTATTGTGTAATAAAAAGACCGGGTTAAGTTTCGCTACTTCATATATATTCCATTTCCTACCCATACACCTAGCCACATTACAACCTTGAAGGTCCCTTTGATTTGCATTCATGTTTGACACATTTTAGGCGAAGAATAGATTTAGGTACAAGCCTATAGTTGTGCAACCGCCCGTTAGCCTTTGTGTGTCTAGCTCATATTGCTAGTGCTTACTTGTTACCGAGAGGAGAGACATAGCGAGGGGTGCATTATTTTGGGTGTTAAAAAGGGGTTAGTGAAAGGGCTACATGTTTGTGCTTGGTTTATATTGATCACGTGTTTTGAAAATGGTTTGATGAGTTGCTTGGGACAAACAACGGTTAAGTGTGGGGATGTGACGGGTGGTCCATAGGACAACCCTTAATGATGTTAAAAGACGGATTTATCCTTCACTTAATCGCGTAATTATCTTGAATTAGATGACTACGGTTGCTCATGTTTCAGGTGCAGTTCGGGAGCTATAAAGGGATAAAACGCACCTTTGGAAGGTTTAGAGATGAACGGGTCGTGCGTGGAAGGAACAAAGAAACAAAACACATGAATCAGGGCTTCACCGTAAATTACGGTGGCCACCATAATTTACGGTGGCCCTGATTGTTGAATTGTTCCACCGTAAATCAGTAGAGAATGGCCGTAACATCTTGAAGACCACCGTAAATTACGGTGGGTACCGTAATTTACGATGGAGGCTGCGAGGAAAACGTAACTGCCTTCATTAAAATCGTTTTTGGGTGTCTTTTCACATTATCTCATCATTGGACGTTTTTGGAGCATCTTAGGGGCGATTTTGGCTGTTCTTACTTGGTTGGAAACAATTCTAAACATTTCGGTTTGTATTTTGATCCTTATGAACATTGATTTTGTTGGAATGATGATTCACCAAGCCATGTCCGGCTAAACTTTTGGTGATCATCTTAGGTGAAGGTTTCTACTATGACTTTTGTGTGTTTCCTTTTATTTCTAGAATGATAAACTTGGTGTGTTTGCTATGTTTATTATGGTGTATGAATGTTTGATTGTAACGTGTTAATTGATGATTTGATTCTAGTCTAAATCGTACGTTCTTGGTGTCGTTGACAATCGGGATATCACGGGAAGGTTAGGGTTGGATATTGATTAATTGATCATCGGGTAACAACCTCGCGTTTATATAATCCGAGTACTTTGTTCCCTTTTATCACGTCAATCATTTATGCACGAGTTATGTCTATGTAACTCTTTCTAGTTGGAATTTCACACAATTGTTAAAAGAAACTGAATCCTAAGATGGTTGCTTGTTCCTAATCTGTTTACAAACTTAATCTTTGATTTGCAATTTAAGTAGTTAATATTAGTTCTTAAAATCAAAACAATCAACTCTTGAATTTTAATTTTTGCAAATTAGTTTAATTTTAGTTTAAGTGCAAAACTATAAAATCACACATTTTCCACATACTTCTTGAGTTCGATACCCATTTACCACTATCTATAGTAGTTATTTGGATTAAATTTGCGTGTACCTACGACAGCACGTCAGGTATTCGGTATTTCTGGTACCAGTACGGGTACAGGTACAAGTATAAATGATACTGGTACCAAATTTTGTATAAAATTTCAAATGTTTTTTTTTAATATTATTTTTTATTTTGTATTATAGTAGTTATGGTACTCATATTCATTTGACCTATTTGGTACCCGTATCGTATTGGTACTTATACGATTTTACCTATTTGGTATCCGTTTGTATTGGTACTCGTACCGATTTACCTATTTAGTACCCGTATGAGTGCTAAAAAACAAAGTGGTACCAAAACGGGCACCGTACCGAAATACCGGTACCAATACCCGTATTCTTCCATAATATTCGATACATTATTCATTACCTAGTTTTGTTCAAATTCGATACCGGTTATAGATAGAGTACTGTTCCGATCCCATCCCTAAAGTTATTCTTGTAGGGGAGACCAAAATGTGTATGATCTTGTTAAGATTTCATTTTTATATTCTTCTTCTCATTCTCTTCTTCCTCATTCTTCATTCATTCTTCTCCTTCTCATCCACCTTCTACATTGCACATCAATCCAACATTATGTGATTTTGGTCTATAGAGTTATGTGTATGATCTTGTTAAGATTCCATTTTTACATTCTTCTTCTTCTTCTCATTCTCTTCTTCCTCATTCCTCATTCATTCTTCTCCTTCTCATCCAGCTTCTACATTGCACATCAATGCAACATTTTGTGATTTAGAAACGTTCTTAGGTTGTTACGAAGATTTTTTTTAAAACGTAAACCCACGTATACACACCTTACATATAATTCTTAGTATTTAAAGTTAGCAAAGCCACCTTTTTTATTAAATTTTCAAAATAGAATATGTTAAAAGCACATATTCTTAACTAGCCTAACAAAAAACCCAATATGGTTTCCGTTTCTAAATATATATGGGTCATGTTTTGGTGTCGTCTATCTAGTTTTGATTTTTTTTTACAACAACAATGATAACATATCACTAAAAATCAAGGGCTAGTGGGGGACTAGCAAGCGTACAAACAAGAAAAAAGAGACAACATACCAAATATAACAAGGACCCAAACCCAACCCAATTAAAGGGTTATTAATGCACCATGACTCCCAATTAAGAACATCTTTTTGCTATGATCTGTTATAACCTTATTCACTTCCGGCCTTCACTGATGAAAGTTCAAGAATCCGCGTAGAGGTGGCAATTCCTAAAATCACGAAGTAATAATCATGATTTGGGTCGTCATGTATAGGTTGTTTAGTAAACAAGGTGTGTTTGAGTTGACCTGTTTAACTCACTTAATTAAGTGGATTATGTTCCAGTTGACTTGTTTAACCTATTTAATTATGCATATCGACTCCTCATCTCGTATAAAATTAAAATAAAAGATATATCTTATAAGGTCAACCCGTTTACCCTTTTACAACTTTCTTACAACCCCACAACTCGTTGATAGGTTGTAAACGAGTTGTGGGGTTGTAAGAAAGTTGTAAAAGGGTAAACGGGTTGACCTTATAAGATATATCTTTTATTTCGAGTTACACGATTCTCAATGTGTCTAGAATAGATTAGAGTTAATCTCGCCCTCTCTGTCTCTCACTCAAATACACTGACACATGCATGCACGCACACACACGCGTATAAAAAATATGGCGTATTAAGGTTCATCAGCTTAGCCAGTTAACTTGACACGATTACCATCCTAGATCCCTAGATCGGACTCCAATAATAATTGACTACAACTTGTAGCAAATGCAACAATGCAAATCGATAGTGTAGATCGCATATTATGCTTTTGAACAACGTAAACCCCGCTTCTTGTTTTTGATTTCTCAATTTAGAAAGTATATCTATTCATCATTATGCTTGTTACCATAATTAAGAATCTAATCACACAATCAAAAGTGGGTCCTCGGTCTTCATTGGTGGACAGGGAATTGTGTAAATGTGGAGATTGGCCTAACCAAATTAGATACTCATGAATTTTACAAAAGTTTGGAGAAAAATCCATTCATTTCAAATCCAACAATCATTACCGACTTTGAAGTTAAAAAACAACAATCTTTCAAACCATGCGATAGGCAACTGTAACGAATTTTAGGATTGGAGTTTGAAAATACCTATATTAAGGTTAAGGACTTTTAGATGAGGGGTTATATATGCATCTTAACCTTGTTTAGATCCTTAGATTTTCCTACATTTTTTTTGGACATTGCATGTGCTTGTCTTCATGTATTTATGTCAATATGTTGTCTCTAGATCAGGGGCGGAGGTAATGTGATGGTAGGGGTAGCATGGGCTACGGCTCAACCATGTTTTCGTAGTATAATTTTTTATTTTACTTTTATACGAAGGATACCCTTGAACAAATACGAGGAAACTCCCGACAAAAAAAAAAAAAAATAGGATACTTGACATTAATAAAATCCCAAATTTTTATAAGCCCTAACTTTTTACAACCCCAAACTTATATAACAATTAAGTCCAAATGATAAAACTTGTATAATAATTAACCCAAACGTAGTTCTTATCCTTTGTTTATCGGGTAGTAAAAATAGCTTTGGTTTTTTTGCAACCGTTGAAAGATGTTTTTGTAAATTGAAGATTGTTAAGACGGATTTACGCAATCGAATGAGCCCGAAATATTTAAACAATGCAATGGTTTGTGCGGTCAAAAAAGAAACTTTTGATAAAGTAAAAGACGATGATGTAATGAAATGATTTCAAGCTATGAAAACACAAAGATGACAACTCTATTAGGTATTTGTTTATCTTTATTTATTATCGTATTTTTTTATTATCGATGATTGCACGACATTTTTTTTGGGATACCCATGAATTCGTGGGCTAGATCCGCCACTCCTCTTGATGCTATGTATGTTTTTATTTTACTTTGTTACTTTCTCGTCACTTTCTTTGTTATTTGGTACTGTCAAGAACACGATATAGAGAACAAACAGAAGTTATTATTCGCCAGTCGGCACAGATTGTTGCAATGAACAGGCCAATCGGTACAGCTTGATTTATACGATTACAAGAATCAAAAAATATGCAGATCTGTAAGATGATCTGCTGTAAACAAGAATCAGGACAATCAGCTCTTGAATAAACAGGGGTGACACCCTAGACTACGGCTGATGTCTGAACAAGAAGAAGCAGCGATCCCAAAGCTAGAGAGATGACCGAGAGTGTTCTTTTGTGTGTTTGTTGTGTCTCGATCCCAAAGCCAGCGTCTTCTATATATACAGGAAAAGGGCTTTAGCCCAACTTGAATAGATGAGGCCCAAAAGAGACCAACTGAGACCATAAGCAGCAACAACGGATATGTGAAAATAAAAAAGGAAAAGGTTATATAAAATATGGAAAGATATTGAATTGATACCAACGACTAAATATATAATTCAACACCCCCCCTCAATTCAATATGTGAAACAGTTAAATAAACCAAGTTTTTCACAAACCTTATCATGAGCTTGAACATGCAACCCTTTCGTAAAGCCATTTGCAGTTTGATCTTCAGACAAGACACCAACGGTCCTAATGACACCCTTTGAAATTTTTTTTCTTAAAAAGAAGAGATCAATTTCAAAGTGTTTTGTTCGATTGTGAAACACAGGATTAGCAGCTATTGAAATAGCTGCTGTATTGTCACAGAAAAGAGAAACAGGAAGTTTAACATCAATTTTAAGTTCATTTAAAATGTTAAGAAGCCAAATGATTTCACATGTTGCAGCACACATAGCACGATATTCTGCCTCAGCAGAAGATCTAGAAATGGTAGACTGCTTTTTTGCTTTTCCATGAAATAAGAGAGTTACATAAGAAGATACAGAAACCAGTGATAGATTTCCTAGAGTTAACACATTTGCCCAGTCAGAATCAGAAAAGGCTTTAAGTTCTAAGGAATCCCTTTTTTTAAACAATATGCCTTTCCCAGGAGAACCCTTAAGATATCCTAAAAGCCTTAAAGCGATTTTGAAATGAGCATTAGTGGGACTGTGCATATATTGACTTAGATATTGAACTGAATAGGCAATATCAGGTCTAGTATGAGAAAGATATATTAGTTTTCCCACTAATTTTTGATAAACAGATATATCAAGTAAAGTTTGATTATCTTTTTCACACAAGTGGGTTAAAATATGATTAGGTTCAATTGGATTGTTAACTGGTTTACATCCAGTCAGACCAAATTCAGCAAGCAAGTCAAGACAATATTTCCTTTGTGATAAACATAAGCCATCTTTGGTTTTTAAAACCTCAATTCCAAGGAAATATTTTAGCATTCCCAAATACTTGATCAGAAACTTAGATTTAAGAAGAGATTTAATTTTGGAAATCTCAGTAGAACAACTACCAGTTATGACTATATCATCCACATAAACAAGTAAGACAATAAACACGGATTTGCTTGTTTTGACAAACATGTAGTGGTCACATTTACTTTATTCAAACCCAAGATCAAGTAAAACATCAACAAGCTTCTCATTCCACATTCGAGGAGCTTGTTTAAGACCATAGAGAGACTTTTTAAGCTTACAAACTTTATTAATATGGCTGGAATTATAACCAGCGGGAAGGGTCATATAGCCTTCTTCATTTAAATTACCATATAGAAAAGCGTTATTTACGTCAAGTTGATGAACATCCCAACCGTTATTAATAGCAATAGTTAGGACGCATCTGACGGTAACCATTTTCACAGCAGGTGAAAAGGTTTCAAAGAAGTCTATTCCTTTCTTTTGACTAAACCCCTTAGCTACAAGTCTAGCCTTGTACCTTTCTATTTCGCCTGAAGCTTTATATTTGATTTTATAAATCCATTTACAGCCTATGGCTTTCCTATTAGGAGGCAAATCGGCAATTTCCCAAGTATCATTTCTGTGTAAGGCTTCTAACTCATCATTCATGGCAGTAACCCAATTGTTATCCGTTTTAGCTTCAAAATAGTTTTTAGGTTCACAACTCTTATTAAGCATAGAAGCGAAACACATACTTTCAGAGTCAAGATTAGCATAATTCAATACTTTTTCAAGACTATATTTGACTTTACCATCAATGACAAAGTCATTAAGCTTAGATGGAAATTTTACATTTCTAGAAGATTTCCTTAAAACACTGCTAGGTTGCCCTATATTCTCTCCCTCAGAATTGCTAATGTTTTCCTCAACGTCTAAATCCGACTCAACCCTACCAGTTTCTAACTCAACATTACTTGGTTGCTGTACATCAGCCGTTCCTAAAGTATTGTTAGAGTCATTAACAGGTTGTTGAGAATGATTTAGGACTGTAGGATTTATGCTTGTGTTATCATCATTGGGAGTGGAGTCAGATTTGGAGTTTTGGGTGTCATTTTGATCAAATAAGTCAAAAAAATTCAAAGTATTAACTTCAGAATCCGGATCAAGAGAGGTTTTCTTTTCTTTAAACAGAAAGACAGATTCATAAAATCTGACATCCCTAGTATAGAACATAACTCTTTGGTCTAGACTCCATAGTTTATACCCCTTTTTCACATTAGAATATCCAACTAGAACACATTTTTCAGCATGACTATTAAACTTGTCAGAATTGTTTAAAACAGTGCTAAAACAAAGACACCCAACAATCCTCAGCTGACTCATCATAGGAGCAAAACCAAACACAAGTTCATAAGGAGACCTACCATTTAAGACAGACGACGGAGTCCTGTTAATCAAATAGGTAGCAGTTAGGATACACTCAGACCAGAATTTAAGAGGAAAACCAGCTTGAAACAATAACGCTCTAGCAATATTTAGAAGGTGCCTATGTTTCCTTTCAACTATCCCATTTTGTTGTGGAGTATGAACACACGAGGTTTGATGAATAATACCATTATTGTAACAAAATTCTTTCATTTGTTTGTTTATAAACTCAGTGCCATTATCACTTCTAAACATTTTAATGTGTTTACTGAATTGAGTTTTAAGTATGTTGAAGAATCCTTTTATATTGTAAAGCACTTCATCTTTATTTTTCATAAGGTAGACCCAAACAGCTCGTGTGTAATCATCAACCACTGTTAGGAAATATTTAGAGCCATCCCTACTTTGAACCCTATAGGGACCCTATACATCAAGATGTACAAGATCTCCTAACGACTTAGTCTTATGATCACTTAACGGGAAAGGTTCCCTATGCTTTTTGCCCTATGACATGTTTCACAAGGTTCAATTTTAGTGTCCTTTTTAATATCTAGTTTGTCTTTTAAAACATGCAATACAGGTTCAGCAGGGTGTCCTAATCTAGCATGCCACAAATTTGCATCAAGACTAGCATTACACACCTTGTTAGACATAGTAGAACTACCACAAAAGTACAGACCATCAAGCTGACTACCAGTCACCAGGACTTTCTTTGTTTGAGAGTCCTGACTATAACAATTATATTCATCAAAAGAAATAGTTAGATTGCAGTCTTTGGCAAGTTTATGAACAGAAACAAGATTGACACAATAATCAAGAATAACAAACACATCATATAGGATGACCTTATCACTAAGTTTAACATCACCAATCTTAGTTACCAAAGCACTTGTCCCATTGGGATGTTTAACTTTGATGTTATATTCTGTAACATCCATTTGGTTTATAAGATTAGTGTCATCCGTGATCATGTGTTGATTTGCCCCCGAATCAATTATCCACCCCGCCTTTTTCCCATTATTTCCTAAGTTGGAAAAACAATAAGCAGGTTTAAAGTCACATGTAGGTTTAACACCATTAGTATAACTATTAAAGCAAACATAATTAGACCTACCAGCAAAGTTACTGCCTTGAGTTTCACCTCTGGACTTATTATTCAACAGGCTAAGCAATTGCGCAATCTGTTCATTTGTTAAACCATTCACAGTAGACGATGAAGCAGTTTCAGGTGTATCAATAACCACATTATTACTAACCTTGCCTCCCTTATTACCACTCGTTTTAGATTTCATCCAAGAGGGGTAACCAACAAGTTCATAACATCTTTCAACAGTGTGTCCAATCTTGTTACAATGTGAGCATTTAAGATTTGGATTAGGGGGTCTAACATTTTTCTTTTTTGAATCAAAAGATTGACCGGTTTTAACAGCAAAGCCAACAGGATTATTAGAGATTTTTTTCCAGAAAAGTTGTTAGAATTTCTTTGAGATTCTTCTCTTGAAACAACACAGAAGGCTTCCTTTACAGAAGGAAGAACTTCCCTAGTTAATAGAGAAGTTCTTACAGACTGGTAAACACTGTCAAGACCCATTAAGAACTGCATCAATTTAATCAAGTGATTAAAATCATTAAATTGTTTGGAAGCATCACAAGTACACGTAGGTAGAGATACAATTTGAACTAATTGTTTCCACATGCAGTTATGTTTATGATAATACTTAGAGACATGCATGCCATTTTGAGAAGAGGAATTAATTTTTTGATACAAATTTGTGACAACTGTCAAAAATCCAGGTATCCGTACAATTAATTAACCATGATTAAGTGCTTAATGACTGTGTTAAATTGCAATTAACTACTTTCTGATTTCTTCTTAATACATGCATGTGCATCACATATTGTTTAATGTCATATCATTACAGCATGAAAGCTGTATTGCCTTAAATGATGCATTAAGTACAGTTAGCATAGTTATATGATAAGACAGGAAAATGCTGACAGAACTCAGCACATAGACAGACAGTGCATTTAGACACAGAATGAGCCAGAAACTAAGTACTACACTAGTATAGTGCGTAGGAAAGTAAGGATCATAAAACTGCCTTGATAGTGATAAGTTTAAGTGCCGGAAAGTGCCTAAAACTTACCCAAAGTGCTGAATTCAGCAAAATTCAGCAAAAATCAGCAAATTAACACACTAATATTATGCAGAAAAATGGTAAAATGGTCCTGAATGCTTTCCTAAGTGTCACAAAAGTAATATAAAATACACTAAACTGCGTAGTTTAGCACTTTAACGAACCAGTAACCAACCAAACAACTGGACACTACCCGAAACATCAAATTTTCATTTGAAACACTGTTTTAGCATTACCAAGCTAATTATGGTCCCCCAAACATCATAACATCTCCTAAAAATATCTAATAACTAAAACACGTAACTAGACACTTGGATTCCAACCATGATCTAACCATAACATTACAACCCAGCCTAAGACCCCCCCACCTATACACGGTTACATGTGGCCCCCATATGTACATTTTATTAGATTGTTTTAAAAGATCTTGTCTACACTTTTAATTACATATTACACATTGGATGAACAATGAGGATGGATTTATAAATAAACCTATGGAACTTAACTCTTCATATCACCAACACCCCACTTCACATCTTCTTCCTCCTTCCCACCTCTCCCACTCACGGCCACACAACACCACCACACCACCTCTATTTTCAACCTTCTTCCATACATTTCAAGGTGATCTAGAGGTGTAAGAAGCTAAGTTAGGAAGCTTGGAGGCCTTGAAGCTTGAAGAACATCTCTTATTTGCTTTTATCCATGTGTTTTCTACTCTTGAATCATCCCTAGCCTTGTGCTAGTGGTAAGAGTCTTGATCTATCCATTTTACTTTCATTTTTAGTGGTTAAAGAAGAATCATAAACAGAAACATGAAGAACACTAAAGAACGTAAGAAGTAAACATAAACATAAACATAAGCTTGTTTAATGAAGTAATCTTGATGAATATGAGTTGTTATGCTTGTTGATCATTGATTGTTTGTAGGAATGATGTTAATCATCATAAGCTCTTGCTAGATCATGATTAAAAACATAATCTAGCAAGATGTGAAAGTAGAAATGTTGTAGGATGATAGATCATCCACATAAAGATCATGAACTTGAAAGAATACTTTGTTTTCTTGAAAAATAATGAACAAAGTAAGTTGTTAATCATGTAGATCTAAGGATTTATGAATGATCTTTCAAAGAAACCAAGTTGAAAATATGAGTTTTATTAAATCTTGGTTCTTACATAAAAAAATCTTATTTTTAGTGGTTAAACAAGTGTAGAAACACTTGTGTAACAAGAAGATTACACAAAGAAATATTTTTGGAAAATATGATGTGAAGTTATAAATATCTAACTTCTTCAAGAATGAAGCTTTTAAAGAACAAATCACATTTTAAAGGATAACAAGACTTACTAAGAACCCTAGTAAGTTACTACAAATTTTTACAAAAATTCAAGTTCATGAAGTAGTAGAAAATACACGATTTTTGGAAAATTGGTAAGTTAAGGTTGTTTATTGTTGATTGTGATTTGATTGTGTTGATTTTTACCAAAGAAAATGATATGCTTGAAAGCATGGAAACCTCCATTTTTAGGGGAAACTATGGCAAAATTTTCTAAAATATATTAACACATAGAAAAATATTTTTAAACAAATATTTACAAGTATATTTTAAACCATAAGTTTGCTACAAAAGCTTTGCCATAATTTTTTATACAAAAATATAATTATTGGAGGTTGGTTTTCATAAATAAAAGTGACTAAATATGTATTAGGAAAATATATATTTAGAAGTCACATGTGTGTGATTATTTGTATACTTTGTGTATTAGTTATATTATTTTAGGATTTGAAATAATATAACACACAAAGATACCAAGAATTTCCATCCAAAATATTACCAAAATTCCAACAAATGAATTCACACATTTACACAAAAAAATATTGGTGAAACCGAACTATGGAATAAGACTTACAAAAATATTCCGGAATTTATTCACAAAGCATATTTTGGTAAATAATATTTTGGATACCAAGAAAATAAAAATATGATTTTTATAATTACTACAAGAATATATCATGTTTTGACAAGGAAAAATATATTATTTTTGACAAATATGAAATATATATTTTCCTCGAAATTTTAGAAGATATATTATTTTTAAGAAAAATATATTTTCTTACACGAACATAAAATACAATATTTTTGGGAAAAATATATATTTTCTCAAATAAATATGAAATATATCATTTTTGGAGAAAAATGAGTTTAAATATATTTTCTAAATTGGACTAAATATATTATTTTTGAACTTATGAGAAATTACAAATATTTTTGCCAAAGAAAAATTATAAATATTTCTTCTAAGTAATATCCCTTAAATATATATTTTGGAAATGTATATTGAATCTTTGTTAAAGATAATATTCCGGAATAATTAATATAAAATTAAGTATAAAGAATACTTAGTGAATTCAATAAAAATACGTATTCTCGTACGTATAAATACACACCGGAATACGACCCCGATATAAGGCAACAATATACAAGTGAAAGATACCCCCGTCCTTGGGAAGGATATACATGTGAAAATACCCGAAGTGTATCAAGCCAAAAATATAATATTATTCCAAAAATTTAATAAATATAATTTAAGTTAAGATATTAATTATTTTAACAAATGATTATAAAATTTGGAATAATATCGAAGACACTAAGAATCGTAACTCAAAGATATTAATACTAAGGCACGACCCGTTCGTCTAATAGATTAGTACGTTGTAGGTAGTCGTGTTTA
Organism: Helianthus annuus; assembly: GCF_002127325.2. NCBI lineage: Eukaryota > Viridiplantae > Streptophyta > Magnoliopsida > Asterales > Asteraceae > Helianthus > Helianthus annuus. The sequence continues at coordinate 3,301,467 of NC_035442.2, read as the reverse complement.
TCCGAAGAGCTTGAGTTACGGTGACTGAAGACGCAAATCTGTGAGTTCATGACCCCCCCCCCCCCATTTTCTTTTAACTGTTTTTGGTTTTATAACTTCGGGGGTGAAGTACATGTTACAACTGTTTACAAACGTTATTATTTGCTATGGTTAGCTAAGGAAGGGTACTGCTAGATCATGTGAATGGGTAGGTGCACTCTCAGGACCATTAATCCTCGTGTTAGGACCGAGGGACATGAGTGATAGATCTATTTGGGTGTAGCGAGCCCCACCCACGAGTCCGTCGAGTGGACCATGTGGTGACTATGTCTTACAGTCGGAAGCCTGGTGTAAAGTCTGCTAGGTTTGAGTCTTCCTGCACCATGTCACGTATATTAATGTATTAGCTACACATTAATTGATCTGTTTCCTTGTTGCTTTCATATCGTTTTTTTTTTCAAGTATGATGTGTGTAAAATGCAACATATAAATCACATCAATTAAGGCATAAAACTAACCCTTTTTAAGTACTAACGTTGGAGAAAGAGTGTTTTTGTCTTCCTTTTGTATTTTCAGGATGAAATGAGCTCAAATTCACAAAAGAAGCAAAAAGACAACTAATTCTAGCATAAATACAAGGAAAGGAATAAATGAAGACTGCCCGGACCCTCAACGGCATCCTCCAAAGCAAAGAAGAGAAAACAGAAGCCTGAACACGCCCCGTGCTCAGCCAGCACGGGGCCGTGCCCAAGAAGCAGCATAAAAGACAAACTGATAGAAGCTTCCATTGCCCACCATGGGGCCGTGTCCAGCGAGCACGGGGGCGTGGTGAAAGTACAGCAGGCGCATTAATTGTAATTGCGAATTACAATTAATGAGGAGAGAGAGTGTCAGACGGGCACGGGGACGTGTCCAGCGGACACGGGGCCGTGCCCAGCCTTCTGTTCAGCCTATAAATAGGGGTGCTTGGTTTCATTCCATCTCATCCCTTGGCACACCACCTCTCTCACACTTCATCCACCACCCACCACCACCATAACACCATCATCCACCACCATCATCCATTGTCCATCATAGAGTGTGTGAGTCGTCTCGGGATCCAAGATTGATCGTAAGAGTTCTTGACAATCAAGACCATGTTTGCCTAAGTCTCTTACATCACTTGGTGAAGACAAGTGTTTAGTATAATACTTTTTATTTTTAATCTTTTGCACTTTTTATTTGGTTTTGTATTAATGACTTTAATAACTAGTTGCTTATGTTGAAGGTGATCTTTCCTTATCGTTTGTCCGTGGTGTCTTGGCATTATTTTACTGTTTATATAAAATAAAAGATTTTCACCATTCATATCTCCACGGTCTATATGGAGGTATGTTGGCTACCTGGTCGGGGGTTAAGGGAATGGTTTGGTAAGGGTCTTGCCCTTGTTCAGTGTTTAGAGGTCCTGCAAGGGACCTGGGTCAAATTTAGTAGGATCTCCTTCAATGCCCATAGGTATTGGATGGCGGGGATCCAAACTCTTTGACCCCCTCATAAGTTAACTACTATTAATACTATAACCCGGCTATTTAGGACTGTATCCCTGCTGACTCAGACTACTTAGTCGAGGGTAACGTCACCGCCAAAAGCGGGGCCTACCATAATTTGCATTAATAACTTAATTCATTATCTTCCAATAATCCGACCCTTTAGGATTGTATCCTTGCTGACTCAAACTACTGGGTTGAGGGTAACGTCGCCTTCAAAAGAGGGGCCTACTACAATAACTAAGATAATCTCTTAAACAAGTGCAAAAGTGCGAAAATAATCAAAGGTTATACTAATACACGAGTCGGATCCAAGTGATTCATCTTGTCTATCTGTTTTTATTTTATTTTATTTTATTTTTCAGCAATTAGTTAGTTTTTATTTTCTTAGTTTAAAAACATTTTTCTCACTTTTTGATTTGATTAGACGTTGAGGATAAACCGGTATTAAAAGCTCTTGTGTCCTTGGACGACCTCGGTATCTTACCAACACTATACTACGTCCACGATGGGTGCACTTGCCCATATGTGTGTTTAGTGTTAGTGAATATCGTGTTTTATAAATTTAAAACTTGGCTAAAGGTGTAAAAAAGGGCTTAATTATACATCTAAATTATATACACACCAGCGTGCTGTCGTTTTCTTTAAATGCAGCCTGAATCCTGCTCATTTTTGACCACTTCACTAGACAGAGATTCCTGGGATCTTCACATATACCATCCTAGGTAAGTGCTAAAAGAAGGTTCCTAAGGACCATCTTGTCCTTTCCACTTTTGTTCATTTCTCCTTTTTTCAAAATTTTTCAAACATCTCCTCCATGGAAGCTTGGAAACCCCATGATTCCAACCTTCTATGAAAAGTTTGTAAGATTATTTGCTATGGATTCTTGTTTAAAGTTGATTTTATAACTTTGTTTTGAATTATCTAAGCTTAAACCACAGTTAAAAGATGTGAAAATAATTTAAAACCCAAGAATCCTTAGCCAAAAAAATCCTGCAGACAACTGAACACGGGCCGTGCTCAGTGAACACGGGGCCGTGTTCGAGGTGCTGTTTTGCAAAAATTCAGTTATTTTCGGTTTCTTCCACTGAAAATGGCCAGCAGAACTAGCGGATCATCTTCAAGAAATAACCGAAATGGGAGAAGGTCGTCCATAGCAGAAGACTCCCTAGTAAACTACGTTTACGCCTTAAGGGAAGCCATAGACGAGATGACGGGAGTAGAAGAAGCGCTAGTGGACCGTATTAATCATCTGACGGTGGGGTTGGAAGGTTGTCTGCGAGAAGTGAACCTCCTGCACCAGAGGTTAAACCTTCTCGCCTCCCCGCCTTTGGTTCCCGTAATAACCCAAAGAGCGTGGAATGTAGTACCCGAGGTCATCATTCCGGCCGAATGGTATGCCATGCACCAAGGGCCTCAGCAAAGGGTGGTGCAAGGAGTCCCGGTGAATGTTCTTCCTCAAGCCACTGAAGAGAATGAAGCTGCTTTCTTCCTCCCAAGGGAGATAGAAGAGTGGCTTTGAACAATAACCGAGGAGCCATCGGCTAAAGGGTCTTACTACATCGGGAAGCTATTCCCGAAATTTTCCTAAATAAGTAGAACCTTTATGATAACCTCATGTATCCCCCTAGTTATCTAGATTAACTATATGTAATTCTCTATGTTTGCAATGATATGATGGTTTCTAAGATTGATGGTTATTGATGAATAAAACACACTCATGGTGGTAATGGATGAAAAAGGGAACGAGAAAAATAGCCCCATGCACAAAGAACAGAGCAACCCGACACAAATCTCCGTCACAGAAGGCTCAACACGGGCCGTGCCCAACCAACACGGCCCCGTGCTGAGCCACCTGCAGAAAAACGCCCAGTTCAGGTAACTGGACACGGGCCGTGTTCACCAGACACGCCCCCGTGTCCAGACTTCTGTCTCATTTCTTTAATTTCTGTTACTGGCACCTGACCACGGGGCCGTGCCCGGTCACCACGGGGCCGTGTCCAGACTGCCAGTAACATAAATCTTTGCTTTTTAACACCACACCACACATCGAATCAACCTAAAAATTTATTTTTGGGACACATTGAGGACAATGTGTAATTTAAGTGTGGGGGGGGGGGAAGCTAACACTTTGAAATTTTGCAAGTCCTAACAACAAGCCTTACACAAAACTCTATTGGAACCGCTAAACACCCAAATTTTTTTCAAAAATTCTTTCATTTTTACTTGTCTAAAGTTTAAGTTGGGAATCACAAGATCAATAAGGTTATATTTTTATAAAATTTACAACCAAAAGCGTCGTGATACAAGAACCAACATAAGAAAATTATGAAACGGCATAACAAGTCTAGTTAAAATTTAATTATATATACTTGATCACATTAAAAACCCATTCCCACAAAAGTGAGTTTTGAGCCTTTATTGAGCATACAAATTTACATCTTTAGACTAAATGCTCATTTTTCGTTTCTTGTGTGAATAGCCGCTTTGTTTTTACAACTCTAGAACTTGCCACGACGATTCATTCCCGGTCCTTACCAACTTAAACCCAAGTAAGTAAATGATGGAGGCATTAGGACTAACCATTTTTCTTTCTACACCATTATTTTTCAATTTTTTTTACCACCTACCAAAAATCCCCCTAGTTAACCCCTTTGAGCCTAAACCTTTCATTTCATTACCCTAAAAAACCCTTTTTACCCACCAAAAACCTTTTTATTTTTCACCCCTTATTTTAGTAACAAAGCTCGGTTTTTCGCAAGCTCGTTCTTTTATGTGACTAATATATATATATATATATATATATATATATGATGAAGTTAAAACAAACAAAGCTATACAAACAAAAGCTTGTTTGGAGAAATACTTCAAAATAAAAAGTCACTAAATTTTTTTTTTCGAAAACCGACGCTTTTTACGCTTTTCGCCCTTTTACTAACCACTAACCCAACCACCCACCTTTAACCCAAGCCTAACCATTCACCCAAAAAGTCCTCTTGATATTTACAAAGGTATAAAGTTAAAAAGGAGGAGGATTGATTGCTTGGCAAGCCTATGGAAGGCGTGAGTTCCATGCCGCTCTCGAGTGATTCACTAAAAATACACCTACGGCCGAGTGTTGAGTGATTTATCCCGTGAGGTATGTGAACTTGTATATAAATAGAATTTTAAAAAAGGCATGTTATGCCCAAATAAGTAATTTATCCTATGAGACGTTCTCAATAAATCATAACGAATAGGATTGTGAATAAATAAAAATAAAACCTAAAAAGATCTTTGGATTCCCGACACTCTATGACAAACCAAAAACTTTCTCTTCTACCTATTCCATTTGGGAGTGTAAGCCACATTTTAAAGAGTTTTGCTTGAGGACAAGCAAAAGTTCAAGTGTGGGGGTATTTGATGTGTGTAAAATGCAACATATAAATCACATCAATTAAGGCATAAAACTAACCCTTTTTAAGTACTAATGTTGGAAAAAGAGTGTTTTTGTCTTCCTTTTGTATTTTCAGGATGAAATGAGCTCAAATTCACAAAAGAAGCAAAAAGACAACTAATTCTAGCATAAATACAAGGAAAGGAATAAATGAAGACTGCCCGGACCCTCAACGGCATCCTCCAAAGCAAAGAAGAGAAAACAGAAGCCTGAACACGCCCCGTGCTCAGCCAGCACGGGGCCGTGCCCAAGAAGCAGCATAAAAGACAAACAGATAGAAGCTTCCATTGCCCACCACGGGGCCGTGTACAGCGAGCACGGGGGCGTGGTGAAAGTACAGCAGGCGCATTAATTGTAATTGCGAATTACAATTAATGAGGAGAGATAGTGTCAGACGGGCACGGGGGCGTGTCCAGCGGACACGGGGCCGTGCCCAGCCTTCCGTTCAGCCTACAAATAGGGGTGCTTGGTTTCATTCCATCTCATCCCTTGCCACACCACCTCTCTCACACTTCATCTACCACCCACCACCACCATAACACCATCATCCACCACCATCATCCATTGTCCATCATAGAGTGTGTGAGTCGTCTCGGGATCCAAGATTGATTGTAAGAGTTCTTAACAATCAAGGCCATGTTTGCCTAAGTCTCTTACATCACTTGGTGAAGACAAGTGTTTAGTATAATACTTTTTATTTTTAATCGTTTGCACTTTTTATTTGGTTTTGTATTAATGACTTTAATAACTAGTTGCTTATGTTGAAGGTGATCTTTCCTTATCGTTTGTCCGTGGTGTCTTGGCATTATTTTACTGTCTATATAAAATAAAAGATTTTCACCATTCATATCTCCACGGTCTATATGGAGGTATGTTGGCTACCTGGTCGGGGGTTAAGGGAACGGTTTGGTAAGGGTCTTGCCCTTGTTCAGCGTTTAGAGGTCCTGCAAGGGACCTGGGTCAAATTTAGTAGGATCTCCTTCAATGCCCATAGGTATTGGATGGCGGGGATCCAAACTCTTTGACCCCCTCATAAGTTAACTACTATTAATACTATAACCCGGCTATTTAGGACTGTATCCCTGCTGACTCAGACTACTTAGTCGAGGGTAACGTCGCCGCCAAATGCGGGGCCTACCATAATTTGCATTAATAACTTAATTCATTATCTTCCAATAATCCAACCCTTTAGGATTGTATCCTTACTGACTCAAACTACTGGGTTGAGGGTAACGTCGCCTTCAAAAGAGGGGCCTACTACAATAACTAAGATAATCTCTTAAACAAGTGCAAAAGTGCGAAAATAATCAAAGGTTATACTAATACACGAGTCGGATCCAAGTGATTCATCTTGTCTATCTGTTTTATTTTTATTTTATTTTTCAGCATTTAGTTAGTTTTTATTTTCTTAGTTTAAAAACATTTTTTTCTCACTTTTTGATTTGATTAGACGTTGAGGATAAACCGGTATTAAGAGCTCTTGTGTCCTTGGACGACCTCGGTATCTTACCAACACTATACTACGTCCACGATGGGTGCACTTGCCCATATGTGTGTTTAGTGTTAGTGAATATCGTGTTTTTATAAATTTAAAACTTGGCTAAAGGTGTAAAAAGGGCTTAATTATACATCTAAATTATATATACACCAACACACATCAAGTTTTTGGCGCCGCTGCCGGGGACGTATTCACTAACACGATATTTAGATATATAATTTAGATATATAATTAAGCCCTTTTTACACCTTTAGCCAAGTTTTAAATTTATAAAACACGATATTTACTAACACTAAACACACATATGGGCAAGTGCACCCATCGTGGACGTAGTATAGTGTTGGTAAGATACCGAGGTCGTCCAAGGACACAAGAGCTTTTAATACCGGTTTTTTTCCTCAACGTCTAATCAAATCAAAAAGTGAGAAAAATGTTTTTAAACTAAGAAAATAAAAACTAACTAAATGCTAAAAAATAAAAATAAAATAAAACAGATAGACAAGATGAATCACTTGGATCCGACTCGTGTATTAGTATAACCTTTGATTATTTTCGCACTTGTTTAAGAGATTATCTTAGTTATTGTAGTAGGCCCCTCTTTTGAAGGCGACGTTACCCTCAACCCAGTAGTTTGAGTCAGCAAGGATACAATCCTAAAGGGTCGGATTATTGGAAGATAATGAATTAAGTTATTAATGCAAATTATGGTAGGCCCCGCTTTTGGCGGTGACGTTACCCTCGACTAAGTAGTCTGAGTCAGCAGGGATACAGTCCTAAATAGCCGGGTTATAGTATTAATAGTAGTTAACTTATGAGGGGGTCAAAGAGTTTGGATCCCCGCCATCCAATACCTATGGGCATTGAAGGAGATCCTACTAAATTTGACCCAGGTCCCAAGCAGGACCTCTAAACGCTGAACAAGGGCAAGACCCTTACCAAACCGTTCCCTTAACCCCCGACCAGGTAGCCAACATACCTCCATATAGACCGTGGAGATATGAATGGTGAAAATCTTTTATTTTATATAGACAGTAAAATAATGCCAAGACACCACGGACAAACGATAAGGAAAGATCACCTTCAACATAAGCAACTAGTTATTAAAGTCATTAATACAAAACCAAATAAAAAGTGCAAAAGATTAAAAATAAAAAGTATTATACTAAACATTTGTCTTCACCAAGTGATGTAAGAGACTTAGGCAAAAATGGCCTTGATTGTCAAGAACTCTTACGATCAATCTTGGATCCCGAGACGACTCACACACTCTATGATGGACAATGGATGATGGTGGTGGATGATGGTGTTATGGTGGTGGTGGGTGGTGGATGAAGTGTGAGAGAGGTGGTGTGCCAAGGGATGAGATGGAATGAAACCAAGCACCCCTATTTATAGGCTGAACAGAAGGCTGGGCACGGCCCCGTGTCCGCTGGACACGCCCCCGTGCCCGTCTGACACTCTCTCTCCTCATTAATTGTAATTCGCAATTAAAATTAATGCGCCTGCTGTACTTTCACCACGCCCCCGTGCTCACTGGACACGGCCCCGTGGTGGGCAATGGAAGCTTCTACCAGTTTGTCTTTTATGCTGCTTCTTGGGCACGGCCCCGTGCTGGCTGAGCACGGGGCGTGTTCAGGCTTCTGTTTTCTCTTCTTTGCTTTGGAGGATGCCGTTGAGGGTCCGGGCAGTCTTCTTTTATTCCTTTCCTTGTATTTATGCTAGAATTAGTTGTCTTTTTGCTTCTTTTGTGAATTTGAGCTCATTTCATCCTGAAAATACAAAAGGAAGACAAAAACACTATTTTTCCAATATTAGTACTTAAAAAGGGTTAGTTTTATGCCTTAATTGATGTGATTTATATGTTGCATTTTACACACATCAAATACCTCCACACTTGAACTTTTGCTTGTCCTCAAGCAAAACTCTTTAAAATGTGGCTTACACTCCCAAATGGAATAGGTAGAAGAGAATGTTTTTGGTTTGTCATAGAGTGTCGGGAATCCAAAGATCTTTTTAGGTTTTATTTTTATTTATTCACAATCCTATTCGTTATGATTTATTGAGAACGTCTCATAGGATAAATTACTTATTTGGGCATAACATGCCTTTTTTAAAATTTTATTTATATACAAGTTCACATACCTCACGGGATAAATCACTCAACACTCGGCCGTAGGTGTATTTTTAGTGAATCACTCGAGAGCGGCATGGAACTCACGCCTTCCATAGGCTTGCCAAGCAATCAATCCTCCTCCTTTTTAACTTTATACCTTTGTAAATATCAAGAGGACTTTTTGGGTGAAGGGTTAGGCTTGGGTTAAAGGTGGGTGGTTGGGTTAGTGGTTAGTAAAAGGGCGAAAAGCGTAAAAAGCGTCGGTTTTCGAAAAAAATTTTTAGTGACTTTTTATTTTGAAGTATTTCTCCAAACAAGCTTTTGTTTGTATAGCTTTGTTTGTTTTTAACTTCATCATATATATATATATATATATATATATATATATATATATATATATATATATATTTAGTCACATAAAAGAATGAGCTTGCGAAAAACCGAGCTTTGTTACTAAAATAAGGGGTGAAAAATAAAAAGGTTTTTGGTGGGTAAAAAGGGTTTTTTAGGGTAATGAAATGAAAGGTTTAGGCTCAAAGGGGTTAACTAGGGGGATTTTTGGTAGGTGGTAAAAAAAATTGAAAAATAATGGTGTAGAAAGAAAAATGGTTAGTCCTAATGCCTCCATCATTTACTTACTTGGGTTTAAGTTGGTAAGGACCGGGAATGAATCGTCGTGGCAAGTTCTAGAGTTGTAAGAACCAAGCGGCTATTCACACAAGAAACGAAAAATGAGCATTTAGTCTAAAGATGTAAATTTGTATGCTCAATAAAGGCTCAAAACTCACTTTTGTGGGAATGGGTTTTTAATGTGATCAAGTATATATAATTAAATTTTAACTAGACTTGTTATGCCGTTTCATAATTTTCTTATGTTGGTTCTTGTATCACGACGCTTTTGGTTGTAAATTTTATAAAAATATAACCTTATTGATCTTGTGATTCCCAACTTAAACTTTAGACAAGTAAAAATGAAAGAATTTTTGAAAAAGTTTGGGTGTTTAGCGGTTCCAATAGAGTTTTATGTAATTAGGACTTGCAAAATTTCAAAGTGTTTGCTTCCCCCCCACACTTAAATTACACATTGTCCTCAATGTGTCCCAAAAATAAATTTTTAGGTTGATTGGATGTGTGATGTGGTGTTAAAAAGCAAAGAATTATGTTACTGGCAGCCTGGACACGGCCCCGTGTCCACTGGACACGACCCCGTGGCGAACTGCCAGTATTGAAAACTTACAGAAGATGAACACTGGGGCGTGTGGGTTAGACACGGCCCCGTGTCTGGCAAATAATTGCAGGTCAGTAACCAAACAGCAGGTCTGGGAGATGAACACGGGGGCGTGTCGGCTGGACACGTCCCCGTGTGGACAGTCTGTGAGCCTGAAAAACAGGTTTCGTCTCCCGGTTTCTTCATTTTGGGCCTGTAAGTGCTAAGGTTTAGCACTCTAACCCTTGCATTGTACCTGTTTCATCACTAAATACCACACCAAGCAAACATAAAACATCCTACATTACCACAGTTAATTGTTTCCAAACATAAAGTAGAAAAATAAAACAGAAATAAAAAGTAGTCAAGGAAAGTAAATTGTTCAACAAGTGGCACGCAGGCCATAAATTGTTCGGTAGAGAAGGGTACTTAAACCTGTGGGCTCACCATCAACCCGCCCCTTATCTCTTCAAACGTCCATGTCTTCACCGCTATCATCACCTCCATCCCCATGCCCTGCCATGTACTCCCGGATGCTACCGATATCATCTTGTATATCGTTGATGTTGCGCTCAATAGCTCCAACCCGGTGGTATGTGTTGTTGGCGAGGTTGTAGGTGTTCCTGGTACACATGAGGTTTTCCTGCAAAAGATCATGTAAGCTTTGAAAGTTAGGAAAACCGCCTCCTTGTGAGGAGGATTGACTCGGATCACCATGGGGTTGGTACTGGTAGTGGGGAGGTGGTGCGTGGAGAACTAGGGCCTCTTGTGGGTTCCATGCATAGCCTTGTGTCCTTTGGAAGCTCACCGTCCCGTCTTCCGCCTCATAAAGTAAGTTCATGGCTCGGCAAATGTGGTAGTCAACTCGTCCCGACCATAGACTCCTTTCAAAGGACCTTAGAATTCTCGTGAAATGCTTGAAAAGACGGTACACCCATCCCCCGAAGAAGATAGGTGTTGGAGCGTGAGCAAGGCGATTGAGGTGCATGTTTCGTAACAAGAGATATGGAACATCGAGAGGCTTCTGGTTGTGAATGCAGTGAAGGACAACCAAATCTTTCAACCCTACAACGCCACTACTGTCGTGGCGCTGGTTTAGCGAGAGGTGAGGAGCCTGTGAATGTAGCGGTAAAGCGGGTCCCTTAGTTTGGTACTCTTGGTGCTACTAGGGTTGTAGATTCCTTCACCGATCTCAGCCCATGCGGCTTGACGTTCATTTGCATCCAAGTCTCGTAATCCCCCGGTATTCTCCTCATTTCCCGATTCCTCTTCACCGTATAGCCCTATTATAGATCCAAACTGTGCCATGGAGATCGAGTACCTTGTCCCTCCACACCGAAATGCAACCCCTTCATTGTCAAACGGGTCACACCTTGAGGTGAAATTGAAAGTACCGTAGAACTCCATGGTGCATTGATGCACCGACCGAAGCCGAGTGTTCAATGCAACCGCTAGTGGCCCTGTCACGATGTTGTTGAATCGGTCTAGCTGGTTCACCATGGTTAACAGGTCCGTGCATGCTCGCCTAGGATACTCCTCGGGTCTTGTTTGGAGTGTCTCATATCGTGCCCTAGCGTCGAGTTCGCTTGCGTTGAACCTTGTGAACTTTGACATCTGAAAGAATACACCAAAAGTTAGTACGAAACAAGGATATTTGGAGCGAAACTGCAAACAGTGGGCTGGACACGACCCCGTGTTCAGCGGACACGGCCCCGTGTCCAGGCGTTTGTAACCCAAAAAGTTCATTTTTCGTCCCGGTTTCGAAAACCTGAAAATTTTTAGCCCAATAGCAGCGGTTTCCCCCGAAAATGAAACCCTAAGTGTCGTTTTTTCCAAAACAAACCTTTTACCCTTCCAATTTTGTCTTTTTCGGTTCAAAAACAAGGGTTTGGGGTTTTTGTGGGAAATCGAACGAATCTATCAACAATACATGTTTATTTACTTTTTACTACACTAATCTAAACTACTACTAACAGATTGCATCAAAAATTTGAAGTTTGATCCGGATGAACACGAAGAACCCTAGATTTTTCCCCAATTTTTGATGTTTTAACTACATGCAAGTAACTAATCTAACTACTAAAGATGATAGAATCATACCTTGATGTTGTTAAACGTGGTAGTGACTTCGGAAATCTGCGGAAAATCGCCTGGAACCAGAGCGTTTTCGGCAATACGGGGCGTGTGGAATGAGGTAATTGTTATGAAAAGAGGGTTTTATCCCGACAGTTGCCTCGACACGGCCCCGTGTCCAGCGGACACGGCCTCGTGCCGCGCAAAGTTTGTTTTTTTTTCGTGCTCGTGTGTATGCCCCTTTTTCCGAAAATGGTTAGAAGACTTACCGGTTTTTGACGTACACTTGCCTGTTCGTAACATGTCGGGTACGAGTTTATTCGTTAACTGTTTGAAGTGAGATCTCCTCTTCCTCATCCTCAATGGATCCTCGGTAGAGTTTTAGCCGTTGGCCATTGACTTTAAATGGTATCCCATTTCGAGTTTTAATTTCTACTGCACCGTGCGGAAAAACATGGGTGACGGAAAAAGGTCCTGATCATCTAGATTTTAGCTTACTAGGAAATAATCGAAGTCGTGAATTGAACAATAGAACCTGATCTCCTACCCGAAATTCATTAGACTTAATATATTTATCATGTAAATTTTTCATTCTTTCCTTATAAATTTCGGAGTTAGAATATGCATAATTCCTTAGTTTGTCTAATTCATTCATTTGACAGAATCGATTTTTACCGGCAGTTTCTAAATCTAAGTTCACATTTTTTATTGCCCAGAAGGCTTTGTGAGCTATTTCTACTGGCAAGTGACAACTTTTTCCATAGACGAGCTTATATGGGGTTGTGCCTATAGTGGTTTTATAAGCGGTTCGAAAGGCCCATAAAGCATCGTCTAATTTGTTGGTCCATTCCTTTTTATTTAATCCTACGGTTTTTTCAAGTATTCATTTTAAACCTCGATTAGTCACCTCGGCTTGCCCATTTGTTTGAGGGTGATATGCTGTTGAGACCCGGTGATAGACCCCATACCTTGTTAATATTTTTTCGAGTTGATGATTGCAAAAATGGGTTCCTCTATCACTTATCAAAGCTTTTGGTGTCCCGAAGCGAGAAAACAATTTTTTAGAAATTTTACCACTACTCTTCCATCATTTGTTGGAAGAGCCTCGGCCTCCGCCCATTTAGACAAGTAATCGACTGCCACAAGTATATATTTGTTTCCTTTTGACGGCGGGAAAGGTCCCATGAAATCGAGTCCCCACACATCAAAGATTTCACAAACGAGAATGCCATTTTGAGGCATTTCGTTTTTGGTAGAAATATTACCTGATCTTTGGCAGGCATCACATGTCTTTACAAGGTTTTGTGCATTCTTGTAAATGGTTGGCCAATAAAACCTTGAATCAAATACCTTTCGTGCGGTACTTGCGGCACCATGATGTCCTCCGTATGGACCTTCATGACAATGACGGAGAATTCTTCGTGCTTCATTACCATGGACACACCTTCGGATGAGCTGGTCGGCACACATTTTGAAAAGATAGGGGTGTATATATAATTTAGATGTATAATTAAGCCCTTTTTACACCTTTAGCCAAGTTTTAAATTTATAAAAACACGATATTCACTAACACTAAACACACCTATCGGCAAGTGCACCCATCGTGGACGTAGTATAGTGTTGGTAAGATACCGAGGTCGTCCAAGGACACAAGAGCTTTTAATACCGGTTTATCCTCAACGTCTAATCAAATCAAAAAGTGAGAAAAATGTTTTTAAACTAAGAAAATAAAAACTAACTAATTGCTGAAAAATAAAATAAAATAAAAACAGATACACAAGATGAATCACTTGGATCCGACTCGTGTATTAGTATAACCTTTGATTATTTTCGCACTTTTTCACTTGTTTAAGAGATCATCTTAGTTATTGTAGTAGGCCCCTCTTTTGAAGGCGACGTTACCCTCAACCCAGTAGTTTGAGTCAGCAAGGATACAATCCTAAAGGGTCGGATTATTGGAAGATAATGAATTAAGTTATTAATGCAAATTATGGTAGGCCCCGCTTTTGGCGGTGACGTTACCCTCGGCTAAGTAGTCTGAGTCAGCAGGGATACAGTCCTAAATAGCCGGGTTATAGTATTAATAGTAGTTAACTTATGAGGGGGTCAAAGAGTTTGGATCCCCGCCATCCAATACCTATGGGCATTGAAGGAGATCCTACTAAATTTGACCCAGGTCCCAAGCAGGACCTCTAAACGCTGAACAAGGGCAAGACCCTTACCAAACTGTTCCCTTAACCCCCGACCAGGTAGCCAACATACCTCCATATAGACCGTGGAGATATGAATGGTGAAAATCTTTTATTTTATATAGACAGTAAAATAATGCCAAGACACCACGGACAAACGATAAGGAAAGATCACCTTCAACATAAGCAACTAGTTATTAAAGTCATTAATACAAAACCAAATAAAAAGTGCAAAAGATTAAAAATAAAAAGTATTATACTAAACATTTGTCTTCACCAAGTGATGTAAGAGACTTAAGCAAACATGGCCTTGATTGTCAAGAACTCTTACGATCAATCTTGGATCCCGAGACGACTCACACACTCTACGATGGACAATGGATGATGGTGGTGGATGATGGTGTTATGGTGGTGGTGGGTGGTGGATGGAGTGTGAGAGAGGTGGTGTGCCAAGGGATGAGATGGAATGAAACCAAGCACCCCTATTTATAGGCTGAACAGAAGGCTGGGCACGGCCCCGTGTCCGCTGGACACGCCCCCGTGCCCGTCTGACACTCTCTCTCCTCATTAATTGTAATTCGCAATTACAACTAATGCGCCTGCTGTACTTTCACCACGCCCCCGTGCTCCCTGGACACGGCCCCGTGGTGGGCAATGGAAGCTTCTACCAGTTTGTCTTTTATGCTGCTTCTTGGGCCGGCCCCGTGCTGGCTGAGCACGGGGCGTGTTTAGGCTTCTGTTTTCTCTTCTTTGCTTTGGAGGATGCCGTTGAGGTCCGGGCAGTCTTCATTTATTCCTTTCCTTGTATTTATGCTAGAATTAGTTGTCTTTTTGCTTCTTTTGTGAATTTGAGCTCATTTCATCCTGAAAATACAAAAGGAAGACAAAAACACTCTTTTTCCAACATTAGTACTTAAAAAGGGTTAGTTTTATGCCTTAATTGATGTGATTTATATGTTGCATTTTACACACATCAAATACCCCCACACTTGAACTTTTGCTTGTCCTCAAGCAAAACTCTTTAAAATGTGGCTTACACTCCCAAATGGAATAGGTAGAAGAGAAAGTTTTTGGTTTGTCATAGAGTGTCGGGAATCCAAAGATCTTTTTAGGTTTTATTTTTATTTATTCACAATCCTATTCGTTATGATTTATTGAGAACGTCTCATAGGATAAATTACTTATTTGGGCATAACATGCCTTTTTAAAAATTTTATTTATATACAAGTTCACATACCTCACGGGATAAATCACTCAACACTCGGCCGTAGGTGTATTTTTAGTGAATCACTCGAGAGCGGCATGGAACTCACGCCTTCCATAAGCTTGCCAAGCAATCAATCCTCCTCCTTTTTAACTTTTTACCTTTGTAAATATCAAGAGGACTTTTTGGGTGAAGGGTTAGGCTTGGGTTAAAGGTGGGTGGTTGGGTTAGTGGTTAGTAAAAGGGCGAAAAGTGTAAAAAGCGTCGGTTTTCGAAAAAAAAAAAATTTAGTGACTTTTTATTTTGAAGTATTTCTCCAAACAAGCTTTTGCTTGTATAGCTTTGTTTGTTTTAACTTCATCATCATATATATATATATATATATATATATATATATATATATATATATATATATATATATATATATATATATATATATATATATATATATATATATTTAGTCACATAAAAGAACGAGCTTGCGAAAACCGAGCTTTGTTACTAAAATAAGGGGTGAAAAATAAAAAGGTTTTTGGTGGGTAAAAAGGGTTTTTTTAGGGTAATGAAATGAAAGATTTAGGCTCAAAGGGGTTAACTAGGGGGATTTTTTGGTAGGTGGTAAAAAAAAATTGAAAAATAATGGTGTAGAAAGAAAAATGGTTAGTCCTATTGCCTCCATCATTTACTTACTTGGGTTTAAGTTGGTAAGGACCGAGAATGAATCGTCGTGGCAAGTTCTAGAGTTGTAAGAACCAAGCGGCTATTCACACAAGAAACGAAAAATGAGCATTTAGTCTAAAGATGTAAATTTGTATGCTCAATAAAGGCTCAAAACTCACTTTTGTGGGAATGGGTTTTTAATGTGATCAAGTACATATAATTAAATTTTAACTAGACTTGTTATGCCGTTTCATAATTTTCATATGTTGGTTCTTGTTATCACGACGCTTTCGGTTGTAAATTTTTAAAAATATAACCTTATTAATCTTGTGATTCCCAACTTAAACTTTAGACAAGTAAAAATGAAAGGATTTTTGAAAAAAATTGGGGTGTTTAGCGGTTCCAATAGAGTTTTGTGTAAGGCTTGTTGTGTAACAATGTTTAAAGTTATTAATGTCCAAAAAGCCTACATAAATTCAGAAAATAACTTAAAAGCCCAAGATTCCTTGCTTCAAAATTTTGCAGAAAGATGAACACGGGGCCGTGCTCAATGAGCACGGGGCCGTGTCCAGATACTGTTTCATCACATAAACTGTTTTCGGTTTATTTTTCGTAGAATGGCGAGTGAAAATAGCGAAACATCATCCGTTCATTCATCAAACAGCCGAAGGGGAAGAAGGCCCTCCGTTGAAGCTACGCTTGTCCACTATGTGATAGCATTGAGGGAAGCTCTCGACGAAATGACGTCAGTAGAGGAGGTCCTAATTGACCGTATTAACGATCTTACGGTGGGACTCGAAAGTAGCTTCCAAGAAATTAACCTCTTGCACCAGAGGTTAAATATTCTTGTAGCACCCCCGATGGAACCAATCCTTCCACAACAGGACTGGAACTTGGCACTCGGGGTTAACAACCCTACCGGGTGGGAAGACTTTCCCGCGGAACCTCCCATGGAACAACCACAAGAAATTCCAGCGGAAATCGAAACTCCTCAAACTAATGCAAATGAGCCCTCTTTTCTCCTTCCAAGGGAGGTGGAGGAGTGGCTCGCCGACATGTGAGGAGGACCACGCCCGGAAAAAGGAGTTTCTAAAAGCCTTATCTAACCAAGATTAGTAGCTTCTTGGAAATTTTGCTAACTAAAATAAAACATAGGGCTAGAACTCCATGGTTTAGTATTTATGTATTTTCATCTTTAGTTTTATGCTATGTCTCTCTATGTTTGCAATGATATGATGGTTTCTAAGATTGATGGTTATTGATGAATAAAACACACTCATGGTGGTAATAGATGAAAAAGGGAACGAGAAAAATAGCCCCATGCACAAAGAACAGAGCAACCCGACATAAATCTCCATCACAGAAGGCTCAACACGGGCCGTGCCCAACCAACACGGCCCCGTGCTGAGCCACCTGCAGAAAAACGCCCAGTTCAGGTAACTGGACACGGGCCGTGTTCAACGGACACGCCCCCGTGTCCAGGCTTCTGTCTCATTTCTTTAATTTCTGTTACTGGCACCTGACCACGAGGCCGTGCCCGGTTACCACGGGGCCGTGTCCAGGCTGCCAGTAACATAAATCTTTGCTTTTTAACACCACACCACACATCCAATCAACCTAAAAATTTATTTTTGGGACACATTGAGGACAATGTGTAATTTAAGTGTGGGGGGGGGGGGAAGCTAACACTTTGAAATTTTGCAAGTCCTAACAACAAGCCTTACACAAAACTCTATTGGACCCCCTCACTTTTTGCAAGTCCCTTGGCACACCACCTCTCTCACACTTCATCCACCACCCACCACCACCATAACACCATCATCCACCACCATCATCCATTGTCCATCATAGAGTGTGTGAGTCGTCTCGGGATCCAAGATTGATCGTAAGAGTTCTTAATCATCCACCACCATCATCCATTGTCCATCATAGAGTTAGTGAATATCGTGTTTTTATAAATTTAAAACTTGGCTAAAGGTGTAGAAAGGGCTTAATTATACATCTAAAGGTGTAGAAAGGGCTTAATCATTGTTTAGTAACCCCTCATGCAAAGTTTTTAAAAGAGTTAAACACTAGTGCTAAAATCAAAGAATTAGTAAGTGTTAAGTTAACCCATGATCAAACTTCGCTAATGAAAGAAGACCCTTTTGAAATTAGCATTACACCGGTTCCATGTTTCTTTCCAAATTCATTTATTAGTAATATCACCATTGATAAAGATCTTTGTGTTAACATAATGCCTAACTACATTTTTGAAAAATTAAGTATTAGTGATTTTACTCCACTTCAAATACCCATTTTTCTATCCGATCGAAAAGTGATAAGATCAATCGGTGTAGTTGAAGATGTTTTGGTTCACACAAATCAATTGGTAATCCCAACCGACTTCGTCATCCTTGATGACGCCCCTCCAGTCTTAGGAAAACCTTTTGTACAAACTCATAAAGCATTGAAAAACCGGAAATTCAACAATCTACCTCTTCAATTAGGGGCATTCAAAAGGAGCATAGATCTTGAGCGTTCAATGAAATATCCTTTTGGCAATAATGACCCCCTAATTGAAGATGGAGCTGAACCACCCGATACAACTAAAGAAGATGACCACTTTGTCGAGGAAGAGATTGCCATAGAACAAACCTTTAAGGTTCTTAATCTAGATGAGCCACAAAATAAGGTGTCTTCTAAAGACCCGCCCATTGAGCTCAAAGAACTTCCTAGAGGTTTGGAATATGCTTTCCTAGGCAAGGATGGTAGTTTACCTGTAATTATTTCTTCCAAATTAAGTAACATAGAAAAAGAGAAGTTAGTTAATCTGCTTAAAAAACACAAAAACGCGATCGCTTGGAAGCTTGTAGATATTAAAGGAATAAGCCCTTCCATGTGCACGCACAAAATTTTAAAGAATGATGACTACAAAACAGTAATTCAACCACAACGAAGAGTGAATCCCAATGTTCAAGAAGTGGTTAAAAATGAAGTAATCAAGCTGCTTGACGCCGGACTAATCTACCCTATCTCCGATAGTCCGTGGGTAAGTCCCGTCCAAGTAGTCCCAAAGAAAGGAGGTATGACGGTAATAACTAATGAGAAAAATGAATTAATACCAACGAGAACCGTCACAGGATGGAGAGTTTGTATAGATTATAGGCGATTAAATGAAGCGACAAGGAAAGACCACTTTCCTTTACCCTTCATTGATCAAATGTTAGAACGACTATCCGGTCATAAATTTTATTGTTTCTTAGATGGTTTTTCAGGTTACTTTCAAATACCGATAGCACCAGAAGACCAAGAGAAAACAACTTTCACATATCCCTACGGAACTTTCGCATATCGACGCATGCCATTCGGTCTATGTAATGCGCCCGCAACATTCCAACGTTGTATGGTGGCCATTTTCCATGATAGAAAAGACAATGGAAGTCTTCATGGACGACTTTTCCATCTTTGGAGATTCATATGACCAATGCCTCAATAATCTTGAACGAATGCTATCCCGATGTGAGGAAAGTAACCTCGCCCTTAACTGGGAAAAATGCCATTTCATGGTAACAGAGGGAATAGTACTCGGTCACAAAATCTCAAGCGAAGGAATGGAAGTTGATCGAGCAAAAATAGAAACTATTTCTCGATTACCTCCACCATCCTCCGTAAGAGCAATTAGAAGTTTCTTAGGACATGCCGGATTTTATAGAAGGTTTATCAAGGACTTTTCAAAATTTTCAAGACCTCTAACAAACTTACTTGAAAAAGATGCACCCTTCATCTTTGACAAGGAATGCAATCAAGCATTTCTAACCCTCAAAGAAATGCTAGTCAATGCACCCATCATGATAGCGCCCGATTGGAAATTTCCTTTTGAAATCATGTGTGATGCAAGTGACTTTGCTGTTGGAGCAGTCTTGGGACAAAGAGAAGAAAAGCATTTTCACCCAATCTATTATGCTAGTAAAACGCTTAATGATGCACAAGAAAATTATACAACTACAGAAAAAGAATTACTAGCAGTGGTGTTTGCTTTTGATAAATTCCGTTCTTACCTTGTTCTTTCTAAAACTGTAGTTTATACAGACCATGCAGCCATCAGGTACCTTTTCAAGAAACAAGACGCAAAACCCCGTTTGATCAGATGGATTCTACTCCTCCAAGAATTCGACATCGAAATCAAGGACAAAAGAGGAGCAGAAAACACTGCTGCAGATCATCTCTCACGCCTAGAAGACCCAGCTTTGGAAACGACCAGGGACGAGCAAATCAATGAGAAATTTCCGACAGAATCCTTGGAGATGATGGAGTGTAGACAAGAGCCATGGTATGCCGACTATGCTAATTACCTAGCTAGCGGTATAGTCACCAAAGGATGGCCACATCATCAAAGAAAGAAATTCTTTGCTGATGTAAAGCATTACTTTTGGGAAGACCCCTATCTTTTCAAAATGTGTGCCGACCAGCTCATCCGAAGGTGTGTCCATGGTAATGAAGCACGAAGAATTCTCCGTCATTGTCATGAAGGTCCATACGGAGGACATCATGGTGCCGCAAGTACCGCACGAAAGGTATTTGATTCAGGGTTTTATTGGCCAACCATTTACAAGGATGCACAAAACCTTGTAAAGACATGTGATGCCTGCCAAAGATCAGGTAATATTTCTACCAAAAACGAAATACCTCAAAATGGCATTCTCGTTTGTGAAATCTTTGATGTGTGGGGACTCGATTTCATGGGACCTTTCCTGCCGTCAAAAGGAAACAAATATATACTTGTGGCAGTCGATTACTTGTCTAAATGGGCGGAGGCCGAGGCTCTTCCAACAAATGATGGAAGAGTAGTGGTAAAATTTCTAAAAAAATTGTTTTCTCGCTTCGGGACACCAAAAGCTTTGATAAGTGATAGAGGAACCCATTTTTGCAATCATCAACTCGAAAAAATATTAACAAGGTATGGGGTCTATCACCGGGTCTCAACAGCATATCACCCTCAAACAAATGGGCAAGCCGAAGTGACTAATCGAGGTTTAAAACGAATACTTGAAAAAACCGTAGGATTAAATAAAAAGGAATGGGCCGACAAATTAGACGATGCTTTATGGGCCTTTCGAACCGCTTATAAAACCACTATAGGCACAACCCCATATAAGCTCGTCTATGGAAAAAGTTGTCACTTGCCAGTAGAAATAGCTCACAAAGCCTACTGGGCAATAAAAAATGTGAACTTAGATTTAGAAACTGCCGGTAAAAATCGATTCTGTCAAATGAATGAATTAGACGAACTAAGGAATTATGCATATTCTAACTCCGAAATTTATAAGGAAAGAATGAAAAATTTACATGATAAATATATTAAGTCTAATGAATTTCGGGTAGGAGATCAGGTTCTATTGTTCAATTCACGACTTCGATTATTTCCTGGTAAGCTAAAATCTAGATGGCCAGGACCTTTTTCCGTCACCCATGTTTTTCCGCATGGTGCAGTAGAAATTAAAACTCGAAATGGGATACCATTTAAAGTCAATGGCCAACGGCTAAAACTCTACCGAGGATCCATTGAGGATGAGGAAGAGGAGATCTCACTTCAAACAGTTAACGAATAAACTCGTACCCGACATGTTACGAACAGGCAAGTGTACGTCAAAAACCGGTAAGTCTTCTAACCATTTTCGGAAAAAAAAGGGGCATGCACACGAGCACAAAAAAAAAAAAATTTGCTCGGCACGAGGCCGTGTCCGCTGGACACGGGGCCGTGTCGAGGCAACTGTCGGGATAAAACCCTCTTTTCATAACAGTTACCTCATTCCACACGCCCCGTATTGCCGAAAACGCTCTGGTTCCAGGCGATTTTCCGCAGATTTCCGACGTCACTACCACGTTTAACAACATCAAGGTATGATTCTATCATCTTTAGTAGTTAGATTAGTTACTTGCATGTAGATAAAACATCAAAAATTGGGGAAAAATCTAGGGTTCTTCGTGTTTATCCGGATCGAACTTCAAATTTTTGATGCAATCTATTAGTAGTAGTTTAGATTAGTGTAGTAGAAAGTAAATAAACATGTATTGTTGATAGATTCGTTCGATTTCCCACAAAAACCCCAACCCCTTGTTTTTGAACCGAAAAAGACAAAATTGGAAGGGTAAAAGGTTTGTTTTGGGAAAAACGACACTTAGGGTTTCATTTTCGGGGGAAACCGCTGCTATTGGGCTAAAAATTTTCAGGTTTTCGAAACCGGGACGAAAAATGAACTTTTTGGGTTACAGACGCCTGGACATGGGGCCGTGTCCGCTGAACACGAGGCCGTGTCCAGCCCACTGTTTGCAGTTTCGCTCCAAATATCCTTGTTTCGTACTAACTTTTGGTGTATTCTTTCAGATGTCAAAGTTCACAAGGTTCAACGCAAGCGAACTCGACCTAGGGCACGATATGAGACACTCCAAACAAGACCCGAGGAGTATCCTAGGCGAGCATGCACGGACCTGTTAACCATGGTGAACCAGCTAGACCGATTCAACAACATCGTGACAGGGCCACTAGCGGTTGCATTGAACACTCGGCTTCGGTCGGTGCATCAATGCACCATGGAGTTCTACAGTACTTTCAATTTCACCTCAAGGTGTGACCCGTTTGACAATGAAGGGGTTGCATTTCGGTGTGGAGGGACAAGGTACTCGATCTCCATGGCACAGTTTGGATCTATAATAAGGCTATACGGTGAAGAGGAATCGGGAAATGAGGAGAATACCGGGGGATTACGAGACTTGGATGCAAATGAACGTCAAGCCGCATGGGCTCAGATCGGTGAAGGAATCTACAACCCTAGTAGCACCAAGAGTACCAAACTGAGGGACCCGCTTTACCGCTACATTCACAGGCTCCTCACCTACTCGCTAAACCAGCGCCACGACAGTAGTGGCGTTGTAGGGTTGAAAGATTTGGTTGTCCTTCACTGCATTCACAACCAGAAGCCTCTCGATGTTCCATATCTCTTGTTACGAAACATGCACCTCAATCGACTTGCTCACGCTCCAACACCTATCTTCTTCGGGGGATGGGTGTACCGTCTTTTCAAGCATTTCACGAGAATTCCAAGGTCCTTTGAAAGGAGTCCATGGTCGGGACGACTTGACTACCACATTTGCCGAGCCATGAACTTACTTTATGAGGCGGAAGACGGGACGGTGAGCTTCCAAAGGACACAAGGCTATGCATGGAACCCACAAGAGGCCCTAGTTCTCCACGCACCACCTCCCCACTACCAGTACCAACCCCATGGTGATCCGGGTCAATCCTCCTCACAAGGAGGCGGTTTCCCTAACTTTCAAAGCTTACATGATCTTTTGCAGGAAAACCTCATGTGTACCAGGAACACCTACAACCTCGCCAACAACACACACCACCGGGTTGGAGCCATTGAGCGCAACATCAACGATATACAAGATGATATCGGTAGCATCCGGGAGTACATGGCAGGGCATGGGGATGGAGGTGATGATAGCGGTGAAGACATGGACGTTTGAAGAGATAATGGGCGGGTTGATGGTGAGCCCACAGGTTTAAGTACCCTTTTCTACCGAACAATTTATGGCCTGCGTGCCACTTGTTGAACAATTTACTTTCCTTGACTACTTTTTATTTCTGTTTTATTTTTCTACTTTATGTTTGGAAACAATTAACTGTGGTAATGTAGGATGTTTTATGTTTGCTTGGTGTGGTATTTAGTGATGAAACAGGTACAATGAAAGGGTTAGAGTGCTAAAACTTAGCACTTACAGGCCCAAAATGAAGAAACCGGGAGACGAAACCTGTTTTTCAGGCTCACAGACTATCCACACGGGGACGTGTCCAGCCGACACGCCCCCATGTTCATCTCCCAGACCTGCTGTTTGGTTACTGACCTGCAATTATTTGCCAGACACGGGGCCGTGTCTAACCCACACACCCCCGTGTTCATCTTCTGTAAGTTTTCAATACTGGCAGTTCGCCACGGGGTCGTGTCCAGTGGACACGGGGCCGTGTCCAGGCTGCCAGTAACATAATTCTTTGCTTTTTAACACCACATCACACATCCAATCAACCTAAAAATTTATTTTTGGGACACATTGAGGACAATGTGTAATTTAAGTGTGGGGGGGAAGCTAACACTTTGAAATTTTGCAAGTCCTAACAACAAGCCTTACACAAAACTCTATTGGAACCGCTAAACACCCCAATTTTTTTCAAAAATCCTTTCATTTTTACTTGTCTAAAGTTTATGTTGGGAATCACAAGATTAATAAGGTTATATTTTTAAAAATTTACAACCGAAAGCGTCGTGATAACAAGAACCAACATAAGAAAATTATGAAACGGCATAACAAGTCTAGTTAAAATTTAATTATATATACTTGATCACATTAAAAACCCATTCCCACAAAAGTGAGTTTTGAGCCTTTATTGAGCATACAAATTTATATCTTTAGACTAAATGCTCATTTTTCATTTCTTGTGTGAATAGCCGCTTGGTTCTTACAACTCTAGAACTTGCCACGTCGATTCATTCCCGGTCCTTACCAACTTAAACCCAAGTAAGTAAATGATGGAGGCATTAGGACTAACCATTTTTCTTTCTACACCATTTTTTTTTCAATTTTTTTTACCACCTACCCAAAATCCCCCTAGTTAACCCCTTTGAGCCTAAACCTTTCATTTCATTACCCCAAATCCCTTTTTACCCACCAAAAACCTTTTTATTTTTCACCCCTTATTTTAGTAACAAAGCTCGGTCTTTCGCAAGCTCGTTCTTTTATGTGACCAAAAATATATATATATATATATATATATGATGAAGTTAAAACAAACAAAGCTATACAAACAAAAGCTTGTTTGGAGAAATACTTCAAAATAAAAAGTCACTAATTTTTTTTTTTCGAAAACCGACGCTTTTTACGCTTTTCGCCCTTTTACTAACCACTAACCCACCCACCCACCTTTAACCCAAGCCTAATCCTTCACCCAAAAAGTCCTCTTGATATTTACAAAGGTAAAAAGTTAAAAAGGAGGAGGATTGATTGCTTGGCAAGCCTATGGAAGGCGTGAGTTCCATGCCGCTCTCGAGTGATTCACTAAAAATACACCTACGGCCGAGTGTTGAGTGATTTATCCCGTGAGGTATGTGAACTTGTATATAAATAAAATTTTAAAAAAGGCATGTTATGCCCAAATAAGTAATTTATCCTATGAGACGTTCTCAATAAATCATAACGAATAGGATTGTGAATAAATAAAAATAAAACCTAAAAAGATCTTTGGATTCCCGACACTCTTTGACAAACCAAAAACATTCTCTTCTACCTATTCCATTTGGGAGTGTAAGCCACATTTAAAGAGTTTTGCTTGAGGACAAGCAAAAGTTCAAGTGTGGGGGTATTTGATGTGTGTAAAATGCAACATATAAATCACATCAATTAAGGCATAAAACTAACCCTTTTTAAGTACTAATGTTGGAAAAAGAGTGTTTTTGTCTTCCTTTTGTATTTTCAGGATGAAATGAGCTCAAATTCACAAAATAAGCAAAAAGAAAACTAATTCTAGCATAAATACAAGGAAAGGAATAAAAGAAGACTGCCCGGACCCTCAACGGCATCCTCCAAAGCAAAGAAGAGAAAACAGAAGTCTGAACACGCCCCGTGCTCAGCCAGCACGGGGCCGTGCCCAAGAAGCAGCATAAAAGACAAACTGGTAGAAGCTTCCATTGCCCACCACGGGGCCGTGTCCAGTGAGCACGGGGGCGTGGTGAAAGTACAGCAGGCGCATTAATTGTAATTGCGAATTACAATTAATGAGGAGAGAGACTGTCAGACGGGCACGGGGGCGTGTCCAGCGGACACGGGGCCGTGCCCAGCCTTCTGTTCAGCCTATAAATAGGGGTGCTTGGTTTCATTCCATCTCATCCCTTGGCACACCACCTCTCTCACACTTCATCCACCACCCACCACCACCATAGCACCATCATCCACCACCATCATCCATTGTCCATCATAGAGTGTGTGAGTCGTCTCGGGATCCAAGATTGATCGTAAGAGTTCTTGACAATCAAGGCCATGTTTGCCTAAGTCTCTTACATCACTTGGTGATGACAAGTGTTTAGTATAATACTTTTTATTTTTAATCTTTTGCACTTTTTATTTGGTTTTGTATTAATGACTTTAATAACTAGTTGCTTATGTTGAAGGTGATCTTTCCTTATCGTTTGTCCGTGGTGTCTTGGCATTATTTTACTGTCTATATAAAATAAAAGATTTTCACCATTCATATCTCCACGGTCTATATGGAGGTATGTTGGCTACCTGGTCGGGGGTTAAGGGAACGGTTTGGTAAGGGTCTTGCCCTTGTTCAGCGTTTAGAGGTCCTGCAAGGGACCTGGGTCAAATTTAGTAGGATCTCCTTCAATGCCCATAGGTATTGGATGGCGGGGATCCAAACTCTTTGACCCCCTCATAAGTTAACTACTATTAATACTATAACCCGGCTATTTAGGACTGTATCCCTGCTGACTCAGACTACTTAGTCGAGGGTAACGTCACCGCCAAAAGCGGGGCCTACCATAATTTGCATTAATAACTTAATTCATTATCTTCCAATAATCCGACCCTTTAGGATTGTATCCTTGCTGACTCAAACTACTGGGTTGAGGGTAACGTCGCCTTCAAAAGAGGGGCCTACTACAATAACTAAGATAATCTCTTAAACAAGTGCAAAAGTGCGAAAATAATCAAAGGTTATACTAATACACGAGTCGGATCCAAGTGATTCATCTTGTCTATCTGTTTTTATTTTTATTTTATTTTTCAGCATTTAGTTAGTTTTATTTTCTTAGTTTAAAAACAGTTTTTCTCACTTTTTGATTTGATTAGACGTTGAGGATAAACCGGTATTAAAAGCTCTTGTGTCCTTGGACGACCTCGGTATCTTACCAACACTATACTACGTCCACGATGGGTGCACTTGCCCATATCTGTGTTTAGTGTTAGTGAATATCGTGTTTTTATAAATTAAAACTTGGCTAAAGGTGTAGAAAGGGCTTAATTATACATCTAAATTATATATACACCAACACACATCAAGTTTTTGTATATATAATTTTGAAATTAGCATTACACCGGTTCCATGCAAAGGTGTAGAAAGGGCTTAATTATACATCTAAAGGTGTAGAAAGGGCTAGTGAATATCGTGTTTTTATAAATTTAAAACATGGCCTTGATTGTTAAGAACTCTTAGCATAAAAGACAAACTGGTAGAAGCTTCCATTGCCCACCACGGGGCCGTGTCCAGTGAGCACGGGGGCGTGGTGAAAGTACAGCAGGCGCATTAATTGTAATTGCAAATTACAATTAATGAGGAGAGAGAGTGTCAGACGGGCACGGGGGCGTGTCCAGCGGACACGGGGCCGTGCCCAGCCTTCTGTTCAGCCTATAAATAGGGGTGCTTGGTTTCATTCCATCTCATCCCTTGGCACACCACCTCTCTCACACTTCATCCACCACCCACCACCACCATAACACCATCATCCACCACCATCATCCATTATCCATCGTAGAGTGTGTGAGTCGTCTCGGGATCCAAGATTGATCGTAAGAGTTCTTGACAATCAAGGCTATGTTTGCCTAAGTCTCTTACATCACTTGGTGATGACAAGTGTTTAGTATAATACTTTTTATTTTCAAACTTTTGCACTTTTTATTTGGTTTTGTATTAATGACTTTAATAACTAGTTGCTTATGTTGAAGGTGATCTTTCCTTATCGTTTGTCCGTGGTGTCTTGGCATTATTTTACTGTCTATATAAAATAAAAGATTTTCACCATTCATCTCTCCACGGTCTATATGGAGGTATGTTGGCTACCTGGTCGGGGGTTAAGGGAACGGTTTGGTAAGGGTCTTGCCCTTGTTCAGCGTTTAGAGGTCCTGCAAGGGACCTGGGTCAAATTTAGTAGGATCTCCTTCAATGCCCATAGGTATTGGATGGCGGGGATCCAAACTCTTTGACCCCCTCATAAGTTAACTACTATTAATACTATAACCCGGCTATTTAGGACTGTATCCCTGCTGACTCAGACTACTTAGCCGAGGGTAACGTCACTGCCAAAAGCGGGGCCTACCATAATTTGCATTAATAACTTAATTCATTATCTTCCAATAATCCGACCCTTTAGGATTGTATCCTTGCTGACTCAAACTACTGGGTTGAGGGTAACGTCGCCTTCAAAAGAGGGGCCTACTACAATAACTAAGATAATCTCTTAAACAAGTGCAAAAGTGCGAAAATAATCAAAGGTTATACTAATACACGAGTCGGATCCAAGTGATTCATCTTGTCTATCTGTTTTTATTTTTATTTTATTTTTCAGCATTTAGTTAGTTTTTATTTTCTTAGTTTAAAAACATTTTTTCTCACTTTTTGATTTGATTAGACGTTGAGGATAAACCGGTATTAAAAGCTCTTGTGTCCTTGGACGACCTCGGTATCTTACCAACACTATACTACGTCCACGATGGGTGCACTTGCCCATATCTGTGTTTAGTGTTAGTGAATATCGTGTTTTTATAAATTTAAAACTTGGCTAAAGGTGTAAAAAGGGCTTAATTATACATCTAAATTATATATACACCAACACACATCAAGTTTTTGGCGCCGTTGCCGGGGACACAAGGATTTTAAGAAAGTTAGGAATCAACGGCCTAATCATATTTTTATTTTTCTTTTTAATTTTTAGGATTTTTCTTAGTTTTTCAGCTTCTGCAGAGCTCAGCACGGGCCGTGCCCGCTGAACACGCCCCCGTGCTCAATCATTTGAACTGGCAATCCTGTTTTAAGTCAGACAGTAAGCTGAACACGGGGCCGTGTCCACTCAACACGCCCCCGTGCCCAAGATTCTCTTACTGAAAACAGAACCGTTAGATCCCGGCGGTTGGTAATTTCTGACACAAACATGAGTGATAGTAATTCTTTTTACTTTCGGAACTCTTATGGTACGTGGTGTCGATTATGTGGAGGCGAACATGAAGAGTTAAAATGTTATTTTCTAAATTATATGCCCCACTATATAGACCCACCGATTCCTTATAACCTTAAGAGGGGCGAAAGTAAAAATAAGCACTATCTCTCCCTCGAATGCGCCCAGCCAGATATTCTAGGGGAAATGCTCCTTGACGAGTTATTTCAACTAGAAGAACTAATTCTAAATTGGTCAAAGGAACTTAGGAAGGATTTTATTGATCCGCCCCAAGACGATGACCATGAGGAAATGTTGGAACCGCATTCCGACAACCTCGTTGCTCCCGAAAATACCTTCATACCTAGAAAAGACTTGGACGATAGTCGTCCCTGTGCCGATTGTGCCGTGAAGGACTTTCCATCGACTTCGTTCGATGCATATATAGACCTGAGCGATTCGGCATACACCTTCTTTAACGAGAGCCCGGGAAAGGGTTGGACTTGTCCACCTAGAATGAAAATAGGAATTACCCTCACCGATAACCTCTTGCGTTCTCGCCTTAGTATAGGACAATTAAGGTATCTTAGGCACTTTGGGGTTGTTCCAACAAATCAAGAACCACCCGATATAAATAAAATCCTTAGGAGCAACAAAACTCCATAAAACAGCCTCCCAACACGGGGTCGTGTCCGGTCAACACGACCCCGTGCCCACCCATAAGATTCTCTGCTGATTTTGTCAGAATACGGACAAAATGTGTCAGAATTATCTCTGCACACGGGGCCGTGCCCAGCGGACACGAGGCCGTGTCCAGCGTGCTGTCGTTTTCTTTAAATGCAGCCTAAATCCTGCTCATTTTTGACCACTTCACTAGACAGAGATTCCTGGGATCTTCACATATACCATCCTAGGTAAGTGCTAAAAGAAGGTTCCCAAGGACCATCTTGTCCTTTCCACTTTTGTTCATTTCTCCTTCTTTCAAAATTTTTCAAACATCTCCTCCATGGAAGCTTGGAAACCCCATGATTCCAACCATCTATGAAAAGTTTGTAAGATTATTTGCTATGGATTCTTGTTTAAAGTTGATTTTATAACTTTGTTTTGAATTATCTAAGCTTAAACCACAGTTAAAAGATGTGAAAATAATTTAAAACCCAAGAATCCTTAGCCAAAAAAATCCTGCAGACAACTGAACACAGGCCGTGCTCAGTGAACACGGGGCCGTGTTCGAGGTGCTGTTTTGCAAAAATTCAGTTATTTTCGGTTTCTTCCACAGAAAATGGCCAGCAGAACTAGCGGATCATCTTCAAGAAATAACCGAAATGGGAGAAGGTCGTCCACAGCAGAAGACTCCCTAGTAAACTACGATTACGCCTTAAGGGAAGCCATATACGAGATGACGGGAGTAGAAGAAGCGCTAGTGGACCGTATTAATCATCTGACGGTGGGGTTGGAAGGCTGTCTGCGAGAAGTGAACCTCCTG
This sequence comes from Helianthus annuus, assembly GCF_002127325.2. Classification (NCBI taxonomy): domain Eukaryota; kingdom Viridiplantae; phylum Streptophyta; class Magnoliopsida; order Asterales; family Asteraceae; genus Helianthus; species Helianthus annuus. The sequence continues at coordinate 3,271,131 of NC_035442.2, read as the reverse complement.
CACCAGAGGTTAAACCTTCTCGCCTCCCCGCCTTTGGTTCCCGTAATAACCCAAAGAGCGTGGAATGTAGTACCCGAGGTCATCATTCCGGCCGAATGGTATGCCATGCACCAAGGGCCTCAGCAAAGGGTGGTGCAAGGAGTCCTGGTGAATGTTCCTCCTCAAGCCACTGAAGAGAATGAAGCTGCTTTCTTCCTCCCAAGGGAGATAGAAGAGTGGCTTTGAACAATAACTGAGGAGCCATCGGCTAAAGGGTCTTACTACATCGGGAAGCTATTCCCGAAATTTTCCTAAATAAGTAGAACCTTTATGATAACCTCATGTATCCCCCTAGTTATCTAGATTAACTATATGTAATTCTCTATGTTTGCAATGATATGATGGTTTCTAAGATTGATGGTTATTGATGAATAAAACACACTCATGGTGGTAATGGATGAAAAAGGGAACGAGAAAAATAGCCCCATGCACAAAGAACAGAGCAACCCGACACAAATCTCCATCACAGAAGGCTCAACACGGGCCGTGCCCAACCAACACGGCCCCGTGCTGAGCCACCTGCAGAAACACGCCCAGTTCAGGTAATTGGACACGGGCCGTGTTCAACGGACACGCCCCCGTGTCCAGGCTTCTGTCTCATTTCTTTAATTTCTGTTACTGGCACCTGACCACGGGGCCGTGTCCGGTCACCACGGGGCCGTGTCCAGACTGCCAGTAACATAAATCTTTGCTTTTTAACACCACACCACACATCCAATCAACCTAAAAATTTATTTTTGGGACACATTGAGGACAATGTGTAATTTAAGTGTGGGGGGGAAGCTAACACTTTGAAATTTTGCAAGTCCTAACAACAAGCCTTACACAAAACTCTATTGGAACCGCTAAACACCCCAAATTTTTTTCAAAAATCCTTTCATTTTCACTTGTCTAAAGTTTAAGTTGGGAATCACAAGATTAATAAGGTTATATTTTTAAAAAAAAATTTACAACCGAAAGCGTCGTGATACAGGAACCAACATAAGAAAATTACGAAACGGCATAACAAGTCTAGTTAAAATTTAATTATATATACTTGATCACATTAAAAACCCATTCCCACACAAGTGAGTTTTGAGCCTTTATTGAGCATACAAATTTACATCTTTAGACTAAATGCTCATTTTTCGTTTCTTGTGTGAATAGCCGCTTGGTTCTTACAACTCTAGAACTTGCCACGACGATTCATTCCCGGTCCTTACCAACTTAAACCCAAGTAAGTAAATGATGGAGGCATTAGGACTAACCATTTTTCTTTCTACACCATTATTTTTCAATTTTTTTTTACCACCTACCAAAAATCCCCCTAGTTAACCCCTTTGAGCCTAAACCTTTCATTTCATTACCCTAAAAAACCCTTTTTACCCACCAAAAACCTTTTTATTTTTCACCCCTTATTTTAGTAACAAAGCTCGGTTTTTCGCAAGCTCGTTCTTTTATGTGACTAAAAAATATATATATATATATATATATATATGATGATGAAGTTAAAACAAACAAAGCTATACAAACAAAAGCTTGTTTGGAGAAATACTTCAAAATAAAGTCACTAAATTTTTTTTTTTCGAAAACCGACGCTTTTTACGCTTTTCGCCCTTTTACTAACCACTAACCCAACCACCCACCTTTAACCCAAGCCTAACCCTTCACCCAAAAAGTCCTCTTGATATTTACAAAGGTAAAAAGTTAAAAAGGAGGAGGATTGATTGCGTGGCAAGCCTATGGAAGGCGTGAGTTCCATGCCGCTCTCGAGTGATTCACTAAAAATACACCTACGGCCGAGTGTTGAGTGATTTATCCCGTGAGGTATGTGAACTTGTATATAAATAAAATTTTAAAAAAGGCATGTTATGCCCAAATGAGTAATTTATCCTATGAAACGTTCTCAATAAATCATAACGAATAGGATTGTGAATAAATAAAAATAAAACCTAAAAAGATCTTTGGATTCCCGACACTCTATGACAAACCAAAAACATTCTCTTCTACCTATTCCATTTGGGAGTGTAAGTCACATTTAAAGAGTTTTGCTTGAGGACAAGCAAAAGTTCAAGTGTGGGGGTATTTGATGTGTGTAAAATGCAACATATAAATCACATCAATTAAGGCATAAAACTAACCCTTTTTAAGTACTAATGTTGGAAAAAGAGTATTTTTGTCTTCCTTTTGTATTTTCAGGATGAAATGAGCTCAAATTCACAAAAGAAGCAAAAAGACAACTAATTCTAGCGTAAATACAAGGAAAGGAATAAAAGAAGACTGCCCGGACCCTCAACGGCATCCTCCAAAGCAAAGAAGAGAAAACAGAAGTCTGAACACGCCCCGTGCTCAGCCAGCACGGGGCCGTGCCCAAGAAGCAGCATAAAAACAAACTGGTAGAAGCTTCCATTGCCCACCACGGGGCCGTGTCCAGTGAGCACGGGGGCGTGGTGAAAGTACAGCAGGCGCATTAATTGTAATTGCGAATTACAATTAATGAGGAGAGAGACTGTCAGACGGGCACGGGGGCGTGTCCAGCGGACACGGGGCCGTGCCCAGCCTTCTGTTCAGCCTATAAATAGGGGTGCTTGGTTTCATTCCATCTCATCCCTTGGCACACCACCTCTCTCACACTTCATCCACCACCCACCACCACCATAACACCATCATCCACCACCATCATCCATTGTCCATCATAGAGTGTGTGAGTCGTCTTGGGATCCAAGATTGATCGTAAGAGTTCTTGACAATCAAGGCCATGTTTGCCTAAGTCTCTTACATCACCTGGTGATGACAAGTGTTTAGTATGATACTTTTTATTTTTAATCTTTTGCACTTTTTATTTGGTTTTGTATTAATGACTTTAATAACTAGTTGCTTATGTTGAAGGTGATCTTTCCTTATCAATTGTCCGTGGTGTCTTGGCATTATTTTACTGTCTATATAAAATAAAAGATTTTCACCATTCATATCTCCACGGTCTATATGGAGGTATGTTGGCTACCTGGTCGGGGGTTAAGGGAACGGTTCGGTAAGGGTCTTGCCCTTGTTCAGCGTTTAGAGGTCCTGCTTGGGACCTGGGTCAAATTTAGTAGGATCTCCTTCAATGCCCATAGGTATTGGATGGCGGGGATCCAAACTCTTTGACCCCCTCATAAGTTAACTACTATTAATACTATAACCCGGCTATTTAGGACTGTATCCCTGCTGACTCAGACTACTTAGTCGAGGGTAACGTCACCGCCAAAAGCGAGGCCTACCATAATTTGCATTAATAACTTAATTCATTATCTTCCAATAATCCGACCCTTTAGGATTGTATCCTTGCTGACTCAAACTACTGGGTTGAGGGTAACGTCGCCTTCAAAAGAGGGGCCTACTACAATAACTAAGATAATCTCTTAAACAAGTGCAAAAGTGCGAAAATAATCAAAGGTTATACTAATACACGAGTCGGATCCAAGTGATTCATCTTGTCTATCTGTTTTATTTTATTTTTATTTTTCAGCATTTAGTTAGTTTTTATTTTCTTAGTTTAAAAACATTTTTCTCACTTTTTGATTTGATTAGACGTTGAGGATAAACCGGTATTAAAAGCTCTTGTGTCCTTGGACGACCTCGGTATCTTACCAACACTATACTACGTCCACGATGGGTGCACTTGCCCATATGTGTGTTTAGTGTTAGTGAATATTGTGTTTTATAAATTTAAAACTTGGCTAAAGGTGTAAAAAGGGCTTAATTATATATCTAAATTATATACACACCAACACACATCAAAGTACATACAAATATACTTACAAATGTTTTAAAGGTCTATTTACAAACACACACATGAACTCGCTTAACTTTTGTTGATGTTTTCAAACTACATGTATTTCAGGAAATTAAGTATGGATCTGCCGGGCGTTAAAGTTACAAGTGTTGTCTGGAATAAAAGATGTCATCCGGTGTCGAATGGTTTTTAATGTGTATCCTATCCTGGATAGGATACATGTTTCAAAGCTTGGTTATCTTTAGTGTCTTTTGAAAAGTCCTTATGGAACTTAAAACCTGTTGGTATTTTATTTTGAATACAAAGTCTGTGTTTTTGGGGTTAAATCAATGGTGTTGTAATGTTTCAAAATTAAATCAATGGATGAACATCTTGGATTTATCATATAGTTGTTTGTTATGGTTGAATGCAATGATATTAAGCAAGTCACACCAAATCACGCTTCCGCAAAAGTCAGGGTGTGACAGTTTAGTATCAGAGCTTCGATTGTAGCGAACTAGGATTCCTTCTCGAGTCTAGACTACAATCATTAGGGCTCCCACGAAAATATTTTTCCAACATGTTTTCATTGCATACACGAAACGTCTAGATCCAAGAAACAAACATTTTTTTTAAAAAAGAAAATACACGAAACACATTTCAAGGTCTATGTTTATGGTTCAGTCTGAGAGACTGGGTGTTTCAATCTGGGAGACTGGGTGTTTCAGTCTGGGAGACTGGGTGGTTCAGTCGGGGAGACTGGGTGGTTCAGTCTGGGAGACTGGGTGGTTTAGTCTGGGAAATTAGGTGTTTCAGTCTGAGAGACTGGTTGGTTTAGTCTGGGAGACTAGGTGTTTCAGTCTGAGAGACTGGGTGGTTTAGTCTAGGAGACTAGGTAGTTCAGTCTGGGAGACTGGGTGGTTTAGTCTGGGAGACTAGGTAGTTCAGTCTGGGAGACTGGGTAGTTTAGTCTGGGAGACTAGGTAGTTCAGTCTGGGAGACTGGGTAGTTTAGTCTGGGAGACTAGGTAGTTCAGTCTGGGAGACTGGGTGGTTTAGTCTGGGAGACTAGGTAGTTCAATCTGGGAGACTGGGTGGTTTAGTCTGGGAGACTAGGTAGGATACTTGATTACATGATTTCATCATCTTTGATTGTATGATGATAGTAGTTAAATATGTGCATATATTGTGAACGTTTGTTACGGACACTATGTCTTCACCTGATAGCGGATTGCCCGGCGACCATGATCCCATGGCAGTAGTCTCCGACGACGTGATTATGTCAGATCCGGAGATCTTCACCTCAGATTCAGAGAGTGACCTGGAGATGATGTCCGACGACGACTTGCAGCCGTTCGCGTTGCCCGACTTGGGAAATGAATTACCGACTACTGATGGCATTCCAGACGAGGATCCTTTTGTTATTCCCATTCCTGCCCATGATCATTTTATCATCGATCATCCCGATGGTGAGCATGTCGTGGCACCGATCCTCGCTCCCATTCCTTTAGTGGCCATTCCTCTCGAGGACTTGCCTTTTGACGATTTGATTGATGTTGACGATGATATGCTTGATGGTCCTTCTGACGATGCCTATGGTGATGGAGATCTAGACGAGGACGTTGTTGCTATTCCACTTTTTGAGATCCCTGTTATTGAGATTTCCTCTGATTCTAGTATACACCCGATTACAGACTCCTTTGAGTCTGTGACACCTTCAGCTTTGCAGACGGCCGGATTGCAGCGCGTTGCTACCGACTCGGACGACGACACCGCTATGACTGTTGCACTATTACCTACCCGAGATCCCACACCTCCACACGACCCAGAGCCTGCTCTTGAGCTAGCTTCTGTTCCTTTTTGGGTCAGCCTGTTGTTGCACCTATTGATCTTGAGCCGATTCCTGATCCTAACCATGTTTCTTTTGATTTACCAGACATTGCACCCCTTATACCTGATCCAGTTCCTACACTATTGATCCTCCTTTTGTTAAGCTATTTATTCCCCTGCCTGCACCCGCTGATGTTGCTCCTTTTCCCCCTATGGAGACCGAAGTCCATTGCACCGACATGCCTATCGCTTTACCCGCACCCCGGGAAGGTACTCCAGGTCAACACCCACATGACGATCCTTTTGCTACGACAACATTTTCCCCGACCTCACAGGCCGCACCGTTTGCTCCTTTCAATACTTCACCGATGGACGAGCCATTCCGATGGTTCCTACCATACACTATGCTAATCACAGACCCCTACCATCCCTCACATTATGGAGGCTACACACAAGATGAGTTGCTCTTGTTACTTCAGCTACTGTTTGAGGTTTTGAGTCGTAGAGTTTTGGAGTTTGAGTTGACACCATGTCCTCCACCCTGTTTTGGATGATCGTTTCTTCGCTATCAAGCAGCAGATCAGTTACTTACTTCGACGTGTATACAAACTCGAGGAGGAGCTCGCACGCGTTAGCAGTTTGCTTTTCTTCCCTTCTCCACCTCAGTTCGTCAGTATAGTTAGCTTTTGGTTTTATGCGGATTGCATTACTTTGGGCTAAAGACACTACTAATGAGCTGAGATTGTGGAGACTTTTGAAGACTACTTTTGACCTCGCGATTTCGATACACTGATATACTATAGGACAAGGGTAGGGTGACCCTGTATCCCTTTTGATGTGATGCACTTTGTAGACAATGTGATTATAGTCGGTAAATAATGAGAGCTCAGTCGCTACGTCTTCGCTAAGCACGTTGATGATCTGCATGTGTGTGCTATAATTATGATGCTACGTGTTTGCCTGTTATGTTCTCAGTAAATATGTTCCCATCTACATGTTTGTGCTATAATTGTGATGTTATAAGATTGCTTGCTATGACGATTGCTTATATACATATATATACACACCTCCTAGGTCTTATTCGTTAAGTAGAGACTTATGTGTTTGTGTCCTTAGTAAGACCTGACCTAGCCGTTCTTCTTCTTAGAATATGTCGATTCAAGGGAACCTCAATACCAACAACCCTCTGTCGACGACAAAGGCGGAATTACAAGAGCGCATCTCACAGGCCATCGCACAGCACGAGGTCCTTCGCTCCGAATGCAGCGGAGGTACCTCAGGAAATAACCCACCCAACGGTAATGTTTAGTCACTCAAGACGCATTACAAAAAGTTTGGACATTTCCAAGAGTGCTTTGCTAATTCCCTATGTGAATGATGTTGCTTATGTCGCAGACTGCACCTACAAGCAGTTCTTGAGCTGCAAGCCCCGAGACTTCGACGACACTGGGGGTGCCATAGCCTTCGTGCGCTGGGTTGAGAATACGGAATATGTTTTGCGTTTGAGAAAATACGCCCCAGAGCATCAGGTCACGTACATAGCTGGACTGTTTCTGGATGGGGCTCTGTCATGGTGGAACCTTCAGGTTCAGACGTTGGGCGAGACTGCTGCATATGCTTTGACGTAGGACGAACTGAAAGAGCTGATGCGTAAGAGATATTGCTCAAGGGCAGAAGTCCAGAAGTTGGAGACTGAACTTTAGAACTTGAAAATGGAAGGTCCAAAGATAGCCGAGTATGTGTAGAGATTTCACGATTTATCACAAGTTGTTCCATACCTAGTGGAACCAGAGTTTAAGAGGATCGAACGTTTTATCAGGGGATTGGCACCTCAGATTCTAAGCCTGGTGACAACATCTAAACCTCCAACAATCACCGATGCTATCGACTTAAGTATGGCGCTCACCGAAGAAGCGGTTAGACTAGGAAAATTTTCCACCTCGGAGGAGAAAAAGGAGATCCCTGTGGAGCCATCTGGAGATAACAAGAGGAAGCTCGCAAATTTCAAGAAGGGTACTTGGGCGAATAACAAGAAGAAGGCCAAAAAAGGAAAAGAGTATATGGGTCTCCTACCTGAGTGCGACAATTGTCTACGTTACCATGTCGGGCGATGTAAATATGGAAAATGTGATAACTGTGGCAATAGGGTGCATCCCAAGGAGACTTGTAGGCATGGTACTGAATGTGGAAATGAAGGCCAAGATGGCAGCAAGAATCACGAAGGGAACAGCGACAACAGCAACTACCAAGGCTGGAAGAGTGACAAACAAAAACATGCTCAAGGTTGTTTTAACTGTGGAAGCAAAAAGCATTTCAGAAAATATTGCCCTAAAAACACTCAGAGACGTGGATGAAAGCTTAACAGCGGAGCTAGAGAAACACGCCAGGATCCAAACATGGTCATCGGTACGACCCATATTAGTCAACGTTATGCATTTGTGCTGTTAGGTACTGATGCCAATTTTAGCTTCGCATCTCTAGAGTTTAAGAGTATACTTGGTTTAGTAGCAAGTAAGTTAGACATCCCTTATCCGATAGAACTAACTAGTGAGAGGCTAGTAGAAGCCTAAGGAGTGATTAGGGACTGCGTTGTAAAGCTTGGGGAATGTGAGTTTCGATAGATCTTCTGCCAGTAAGTTGGGAAGTTTCGACGTCATAGTTAGGATGGATGGATTGCCAAGTGCTCGTGCAGAGATTGCGTGCCAGGAGAAGATTATCCGCACCCCGATGGCAAAAGAAGAGACGATCGTGATTCGTGAAGATAAGTAGAATGCGCCCCAACAGATTGCCAATTGTATGAAGGCACAGAAGTTTTGCGTAAAGGTGCATTGCCTCCTTGGCTCATGTCGTGGGCCAAGAAGCCGAAGCACCGAAGCTCGAAGATACCCCTGAGGTAAGGGAATAACCTGAAGTCTTCCCCGAAGACTTGCCAGGATTACCCCCTCAGCGATGAGTCGAATTCCACATCGCCTTGGTTCCAGGTGCCACGCCTGTAGCTTAGACACCTTATCGACTTACCCTTTCAAAGATGCAAGGATTGTCAGCGCAGCTTCAGGAGTTGCTAGAGATGGAAGTTAATAGACCAAGCTTCTCGTCTTGGGGAGCTACAGTGTTGTTCATCAGAGACGAAGGACAATAGCATTCGTATGTGCATCAACTACCAGGAGCGTAGGTCGGAACTCATTAAAGGTTATCGCTTAGGAACCACTTCTATTAACTCGGGAAAACCCTATCATTTCGTCGTGTAAGCTATTTTAGTTAGCCAAACGGGTAAAGTACTCAATTTCTTTCATTAAAATTCCCACTTTTGCTTCTAGCGAGTAAATTATTGCGTCTCTACTCCTCTTAATGGTAGTTGTGTCGCGTCAATTCCCTTCATTAAAGTAAACACTCTTTTATCTCGATACTTGATTATTTCTTCATTTTAACAAATGCTCATTGTTTCATTACTTGGAAACTCCTATGTTACGCATGCACCATTTGTTACACATGTGGTTTCGTTTCGAATGAGCGTCTCATCCAAGTTCAAATGTTATTTTGCTAAAAGCTAATTGATGAATTATGATTCAAATAACCTACATTATTGAAATTGTCGGCTCCTTTGCTTTCAAGTCAATACTCTTTCTTGAAATTTCATTTCTTTTCAGTTATATACATGGTTTATCCTTGTAACCATGCCAAAATTCCCTTGTCGATACATGTATTTATTGTCAAATTTCGCTAAAACCAAGTTTAATTGCTTGAACTTGTCCATTTCGCGTCTTCAATTCAAGACATCATATGATGTATTGAGGGCATCATATTCAAATTCATTTCTGCAAGAGCTTCTTTTGTTTCGAGTCGTAGTAGACTTGTTTGGTCTACGACTCCATTAAGTCGTTTGTTGCTTTCGACACCTTGTGGTGATGTTTTCACTAGATTGAAGCTTGCGCTAAGCTCGTTTACGTATCTCATACACGGATTTAATTGTCTATTTATTGATTTGCTCTAAATCCGTCCTGTTTTATCATGATTAAAGCGGTCTTAACACAATCGTGTGCTAAGACAATGGTACATAAATTCATTTTATATCCCAGTGTACCTCCTAGCGGTTCTTTCAATCGAATGCCTTGCAGTATTTATTGCTTTTCTTCTTCAATAAAAAACAGTAAGTTCTTTGGTGTTCCATATTCAATTGAAAATTCTGCGATACCGTTTGAATCACATTTTCAGATTCGCTTTATTACACTTTCATTTGATTTCAAACACGGTGAACTTGTTCGGTCACCGCTATTATGGTCAACCACGACACCTTGTGGTATCGTTACAAACTTGTAGCTTGTGCTAGTCATGGTCAATCGTTTCACACGCATCTACCCATATTTTTACTTTGTCTTTAAAACATTCTTAGTGCGACTATGAATTAAGACATTGATACATCGGATTCGATTATATTCCATTTCGATGTCTTCCCGTAATTCAATAATGTCAACATCCTAATTTCATTCGTTTATTTGTTCGAAGGTTGACGGATCATTTTCATGTTACTATCATATTCGAGTTGCTGATTTTGAGTTCATCTAGCGGATGTTATTGTTTCTAAAATTCGTTTGCGTGTTGTAAACAATCTGTTGAAATTCTATTGGTCAGAACTCCTCTTTTATTTGACCCCTATGATGTAAGTGACATCCGATGTTACACCTATACAACTCGTATCCCTTGATGCCAAATTCTGAGAGACATACCTTATAACCATTGGATTCTTAGTATAGGAAGATGTCCTTGGATTCAGCTGATTCAATAGGTCTTGATTCGGTATTGTGGTTAGTTACTGTGGCGTTATTCAGATTCATACATGCATGACATAACCCTAAGGAGTTAAGGTAGTACAAATTTCGAGTACGAAATTTTCTTAACAGGGGGAGAATGTGACAACTGTAAAAAATCCAGGTATCCGGACAATTAATTAACAATGATTAAGTGCTTAATGATTGTGTTAAATTTCAATTAACTGCTTTCTGATTTCTGCTTAATACATGCATGTGCATCAAATATTGTTTAATGTCATGTCATTACTGCATGAAAGCTGTATTGCCTTAAATGATGCATTAAGTATAGTTAGCATAGTTATAGGATAAGACAGGAAAATGCTGACAGAACTCAGCACATAGACAGACAGTGCATTTAGACACAGAATGAGCCAGAAACTAAGTATTACACTAGTATAGTGCGTAGGAAAGTAAGGATCATAAAACTGCCTTGATAGTGATAAGTTTAAGTGCCGGAAAGTGCCTAACACTCACCCAAAGTGCTGAATTCAGCAAAATTCAGCAAATTAACACACTAATATTATGCAGAAAAATGGTAAAATGGTCCTGAATGCTTTCCTAAGTGCCGGGAATCAAAAGTGTCACAAAAAGAAACATAAAATACACTAAACTGCGTAGTTTAGCACTTTAACGAACCAGTAACCAACCAAACAACCGGACACTACCCGAAACATCAAATTTTCACTAGAAACACTGTTTTAGCATTACCAAGCTAGTTATGGTCCCCCAAACATCATAACATCTCCTAAAAATATCTAATAACTAAAACACGTAACTAGACACTTGGATTCCAACCATGATCTAACCATAACATTACAACCTAGCCTAAGACCCCCCCACCTATACATGGTTACATGTGGCCCCACATGTAGATTTTATTAGATTGTTTTTGTGACAACTCGAGTTTCCAAGGTTTCTCCTTTATGCATTACTTGTTACATACTGTGTTTTGTGGTTCGTTGCATTGAAACTGTGTACCGTGATTAGTTTCTAAGTTGGTTATGTGGACTTATGTTAGTATTATTTAATAATAGTAGTGAATTATTTGTTTTAGACCTTGTGAAGAAAGTTGGAGCCTTGGCCGAAAACACCCACCCGACGAAAACACCCACCTCTTCGACGAAATCAGGTGTTTCCGTCAGGAGTGGGCTTTGGCCCAAGGATGTTCGGCCGACCCAATTACGTTTACGATATAACTTGTGAGATCAGTTACGTTAGAACACCTTTAGGAAACCCTAAACTACACTTCTCCTGTGCGACGGCAACTGCAACATTTGGAGCCTTTCTTCCCGATCAACCCATTAGTTTTTCTATTCCGGTTAGTGTTTAACCTTTGCATGATTGTTTGCTTGAAACCTTCATTAACTCTTTAATTGAAAACCTTGCTTGCGGTTTCGAAATAATGTGTGGATCATGATTAGATGATGAGATTGTTATAACGGGTTGTTAGTCCATTGGGTTAATGGGTAGGATTTGATGATTCTATTGTAAATCATTCGGACTAGACCTGATTGTTTATACTACTGCTCATGTTCGACTGGATGATATATATGTATATCTAAAAGTTGAAGTGAATGATGATTCTGATTACATGATGCTTGGATGATGATTCTGGTTGTACTGATGATTGAGTAATTTATGTGATTGTATTAATTATTCTGATTGAACGATTGTTTGTTGAAGCCATCGAAATTGTTAGTGATGACTAGGGTTGCTGTAGTACGTTACTGATATTGATGATGATGATGTAGCCGACGAAAACCCAGGGCCGACAAAGACATTGCCCGACGAAAACACAAGCTCGACGAAAACCCTCTTGGGATTTCGTCACCTGAGGGTTTTCGCCAAATGGGATTTCGCCCGGGGGTTTTCACCGAAGGGAGTCGCGACGAACACTAATGTTCGTCAGGATTTAGAAACAAGCACAGTAACTCTGTTAAGTATGTTAACTCTCTTAGGTCTGTTAACTCTGTTAAGAATGTTAACTATGTTAAGTCTATTAACTCTGTTAAGTATGTTAATGGATAACTATGTTAGAATAAACTGAGAAAAACATTTATGTGAAGCATGAATTGTATGAATTTGATTAACTGTTTACGTGATACATGATGTTATCTGCCAAGAACACTATGTGATATTAGATTTGCATGCGAGTCATTACGAACGTAAACTGATTTTGTATACGTGCATACTATAGGCCTTGATTGATTATTTGTGAGCACGTAATTTAGTATACCGAGCAAACCAAGGTGAGTTCACACACTTTCTAAGGCATGGGATTCCCGGTGGTTGGGAATGGGTTAAAGAATTAAAAGGGAACCTACATATTCTCCTTCGTTAGGATATGTACCTCCATCCTCCATGGGTAGGATGCCAATGTTAATCATGCGTATTCTCCTTGGGTAGAATACGTACGTTCGTCCTCCTTGGATAGGACAACAACCTTACAACTTACTAGACAAAACTCTATCATGAAGTCCCTCATTTTTATATCGACTTAATCGCGGGGCCAATGGCGAGCTGGTCATTAGTTAATATCGCTATTAGGGTTCACAAGCCTCACACCGTGCCGGTAGGACGGGCGTGTACTAATGGATCTGGGCACTTAGTCAATGATGATAGACATTGATGTAGGGCACAACTTATTTTCGTCAGTTGTCGATATGGTAACGGTCTAGTGGTTCACATGGGGAAGCCCCCACTGATTTTGGATATGGATTGGGAAACAAAGATACTGGTTAACTCGTGGTTTACGAAACAACTTATGGTTTTCAAAACAAACTTGTAAAACTAAACAACCAACTGTGAACTCGCTCAACTTTGTTGTTGACTCATTGTTACATGCCTTGCAGGTCGTTAGGTATTCATGGAGCTTGCACGAGGAGGCATGATCGTTGTGGGACATGGATAGTCGTATTCCATGTTAAGCAATTAAACTTTATGAACTTATTACTTATGTTTGGGTTTTACATTTTATGCTTCCACTGTTAACTTAAAGTTAGTTACTTTCTTTTGGACACCAATTATATTGTGTGTGGTTTTATTTACTTAATTACGTTGTTTAGTATGATTGGTGGCTTGATGCTGGTCAGTCACGCCTCCATGCGGTGATACTCCGCTAATGGATTTTGGGGGTGTGACAGATTGGTATCAGAGCCATTGGTTATAGTGAACTTGGTTTTGAAAAGGGGAAAAGTTTTTTTTTGACAAAACCAGACTATAACCTGTACAGTACTCAACGATCCACAACGACGCTTCGCTCCATGTGCAAGACTCAACATTCTTGGTGATATGGTTTATGTTTATATTACCTACCTGTTAGTTACATAATACATCATTCACTGTATGCTTAGATAAATGTAGCAACTATTGTTTGAAACACATGTGTGCTTACTCTCTTCTGTCATCGCACTTTCGCGACACTTTTCTCACTCGTGTTTCCTTTGATATGAAGATCATGAGTGGACATATCAACCTAACTCAAGCCCAGCTGACGGCTTTAATCAATGAACAAGTTACTGCAGCACTCGCAGCTGCTCAGGCGGGAGGTATAACCTGCCATTGCAACTTACTCTAGGATCTTTAGATCCTACTCTCGTAAACCAACACTTGTGCTTAACCTTGTCTCTTCTTACTCGCATGACAGGTCAACATGCCCAGCCTCCTGTGTGTACCTTCAAAACTTTTATGGACTGTCGACCTACTACTTTCAACGACACTGAAGGAGCTGTAGGCCTCCTCCACTGGTTTGAGAAGCTCGAATATGTTTTCGAGATGTGTGAATGCTCTGAGGCTCGTAGGGTGAAGTATGCTACTGGTACTCTTGAAGGTGTAGCGCTCACGTGGTGGAACGCTCAGGTACAAATGCTGGGGTTGGTTGCTGCTAATGCCACCCCATGGAACGATTTAAGGAGTTGATCAAGGAAGAGTACTGTAATCGTGATGACATCCACAAACTGGAAGTAGAGTTTTACAACTTAAAGATGACGGGGTCGGAAATAGAAGCATACACGAAAAGATCGAACGAGCTGGCTATCTTGTGTGCTACTATGGTGGATCCTCCTATCAAGCGTATCGAGCTATACCTCAAAGGTTTATTGCCAGAGATCCAGAGTCATGTGACTACAGCGAACCTCACCACTATCCAGCAAGTTATCCATCTGGCTCCTCGTCTCACTAATCAGGCAGTCGAGCAGAACAGGCTGCCCAAGCGTATTGGTGCTACTACTGCTACTACTACTTCTGATGCCCCCAGCGATAACAAGCGCAAATGGGATGGAGTCTCAAGCAAGGGTTCAACGTCAGCTCAGTCTCAGCAGCGAAAGACTGATGACTACCAGAGTCCGGGTCAGCAATCTTCTGGTAGTCAAGGGCAGGGTGGATACCGAGGAAACCACCCCAAGTGCAACCGATGCAACAAGCATCATAGTGGGCCATGCAATAAGGGTCGTTGTCTGAGGTGTAACAAGCTTGGTTATGAAGCTAAGGATTGCAGGAGCGTATGACCAGCAAATCAGAATCGTCAACAACAGCCACCAGCTCCACAGAATCAGCAGCAGCAACAGCAGGGTAACAGGGGATGCTATCAGTGTGGTGCTGAAGGTCACTTCACGAGAAACTGCCCCCAGTTGAACCAGAATCAGAACAACAATAATCAGGGGAATGGGAACAACAATGGGGGTAACAACGGGGGAAACAATGGTGGAAATGGTGCCAGGGGACGAGCTTTTGTGATTGGTCAGGGTGATGCAAGGAACGATCCCAACGTTGTGATGGGTAAGTTTCTTCTGGACGATTTCTTTGTTACTGTTTTATTTGATTCGGGTGCCGATACTAGTTATGTGTCCCAAAACGTTAGCCAAATGCTTAAGCGCACTCCAACACTTTTGAACACCAAACACATGGTAGAGCTAGCAAACGGTAAAAGTCTTGAAGCCACACTTATAGTTAACGGTTGTAATCTCGTCTTAGCTGGTCAGACCTTCTCTATCGATCTTATTCCTATTGTTCTTGGTAGTTTCGACGTCGTCATTAGAATGGATTGGTTATCTCAACATCAAGCGGAGATTATTTGCAAGGAGAAAATCGTCCATATTGCTCGTTCTGGTGAAGAACCTCTCATGATTCATGGCGACAAGAGTGGTGCTGTTGTGGGCATCATCTCTTTCCTTATGGCCCAGAAGTGTTTGCGAAAGGGCCACACTGCTATTTAGCCCTCGTTTCTGATGCATCCTCGAAGGAAAATAAGATAGAAGTTATTCCTATTGTGCGCGACTTTCCTGAGGTATTTCCTGCGGAATTACCTGGTCTTCCGCCTCATCGACAAGTCGAGTTTCAAATCGAGCTAGCTCCTGGAGCAGCGCCAATAGCTCGTGCACCTTATCGTTTAGCTCCAGCAGAACTTGAAGAACTGTCCATGCAACTACAAGAGCTCTTGGATAAGGGTTTTATTCGTCTTAGCTTTTCGCCTAGGGGAGCTCTAGTGTTATTTGTGAAGAAGAAAGACGGTACCTTAAGAATGTGTATTGACTACCGCGAACTCAACAAGGTGACCGTGAAGAATCATTATCCTCTCCCATGCATTGATGACTTATTCGACCAGTTGCAAGGGTCGAGTTTCTACTCAAAGATTGTCCTGAGGTCAGGCTACCATCAACTGAGAGTCCGAGACGAGGATATCTCTAAGACAGCGTTCAGGACTCGTTATGGGCATTACGAGTTCCTGGTTATGCCTTTTGGATTGACAAACGCACCTGCGGTCTTCATGGATCTTATGAACAGGGTGTGCAAGCCTTACCTGGATAAGTTCGTTATTGTTTTCATCGACGACATCCTGATCTACTCTAAGAGTCAGGAGGAACACGAACATCACCTGCGACTTATTTTGGAACTCCTTCGAACAGAGCAGTTGTATGCCAAGTTTTCAAAATGCGACTTTTGGCTTCGCGAAGTCCATTTTCTAGGCCACGTGGTAAACAAGGATAGGATTCATGTTGATCCATCCAAGGTAGACTCAATCAAGAACTGGCCTGCACCCCGTACACCAACAGAAATCCGCCAATTTTTGGGTTTGGCGGGCTACTACAGAAGGTTCATCAAGGATTTCTCCAAGATTGCACAACCTCTCACTTCACTAACTCAGAAGGGTGTCACCTATCGTTGGGGTGATGCATAGGAATCCGCATTTCAGCACTTAAAAGATAGACTTTGTAGCGTGCCTATCCTCTCATTGCCTGAAGGCACAGATGATTTTGTGGTTTATTGTGACGCTTCCATCCAAGGACTTGGTTGCGTGTTGATGCAACGTGACAAGGTCATTGCTTACGCATCACGCCACCTTAAAGTTCACGAAAGGAACTACACTACTCACGATCTGGAGCTGGGAGCAGTTGTTTTCGCACTTAATATATGGAGACATTACCTGTACGGTACCAAGTGCACCATTTACACCGATCACAGGAGTCTCGAGCATTTCTTCAAGCAAAAGGAGTTAAACATGCGACAACGTCGATGGGTCGAGCTCTTGAATGATTACGAATGCGCGATCAAGTACCATCCGGGCAAAGCCAATGTTGTGGCCGACGCCCTCAGTCGAAAGGATACTATACATAAGCGTGTGCGAGCGTTACAACTTACCATCCAATCTAGTCTTCCTACTCAGATACGAGATGCTCAGGTTGAAGCATTGAAAGCGGAGAACATCAGGGCTGAGTCCTTACGTGGATCAAGGAAACGATTAGAACAAATGGAAGACGGCGCTTACTACGTTACAGGACGCATCTGGGTCCCACTTTATGGAAACTTACGCGAGCTTGTGATGGATGAAGCGCATAAGTCTCGATATTCAGTACATCCTGGTTCAGATAAGATGTACCACGACTTAAAGACTACATACTGGTGGCCTAGCATGAAAGCCAACATAGCAACTTACGTCAGCAAATGTTTGACTTGTGCGAGAGTCAAGATCGAATATCAGAAACCATTAGGCCTACTCCAACAACCAGAGATCCCGACATGGAAATGGGAGCAAATTTCCATGGATTTCGTTACTGGCCTGCCGAGATCTCAACGCGGAAATGATACCATTTGGGTGATCGTGGATCGACTCACAAAGTCTGCACACTTCTTGGCTATCAAAGAAACAGACAAGTTCTCCACCTTAGCAGACGTTTACTTGAAGGAAGTGGTTTCGAGGCACGGGGTGCCAACCTCCATTATTTCCGATCGTGATGCACGTTTTACCTCTGAATTGTGGCAAGCAATGCACAAGTCCTTTGGCTCACGTTTAGACATGAGCACCGCCTATCATCCTCAGACGATTGGGCAGTCTGAACGCACCATCCAATCCCTTGAAGACATGCTTAGAGCAGTGTAATTGATTTTGGCAATGGTTGGGAAAAACACCTTCCCTCGGTGGAGTTTTCGTATAACAACAATTACCACACCAGTATCCAGGCCGCTCCATTTGAGGCATTGTACGGACGTAAATGCTGATCACCTCTTTGTTGGGCAGAAGTTGGTAACAGCCAAATCACAGGCCCAGAACTTGTGGTAGACACAACTGAGAAGATTGCTCAGATACGTCAACGAATGGCGGCAGCTCGTGACCGTCAGAAAAGCTATGCTGATAAGCGCAGGGAACCACTCGAGTTCCAGGTTGGGGATCGAGTACTACTTAAAGTCTCACCTTGGAAAGGTGTAGCTCGTTTTGGCAAACGAGGCAAACTCAATCCGCGTTATGTCGGACCGTTCGAAACCATTGAGAAAATTGGCAAAGTTGCTTACAAGTTGAATCTACCTGAAGAACTCAGTGGAGTTCACAACGTATTCCACGTGTCAAATCTGAAGAAGTGTCTGTTAGATGAGACCCTTATAGTCCCTTTGAAGGAGCTCACAATCGACGGTCAGTTGTGATTCGTTGATGAACCAGTTGAAATCACAGACCGAGAAGTTAAGATCCTCAAGCGCACTAGAATACCTCTTGTTCGAGTTCGTTGGAACTCCCGTCGTGGCCCAGAGTTCACCTGGGAACGAGAAGACCAAATGAAACTCAAGTATCCCCAGTTGTTTGAGAATAGCGCAACCACTACTGAGGCTGAAGCCACTGCGGAATTTCGGGACGAAATTCCAAACCAACGGGGGGATGATGTGACACCCCAGGAAAACCAGGAAAACACAAAACCTATCTAGCTTCCTCAATATCTACGTGCTAAATTTCGGGACGAAATTTCTTTCAAGTTGGGGATAATGTAACAACTCGAGTTTCCAAGGTTTCTCCTTTATGCATTACTTGTTACATACTGTGTTTTGTGGTTCGTTACATTGAAACTGTGTACCGTGATTAGTTTATAAGTTGGTTATGTGGATTTATGTTAGTGTTATTTAATAATAGTAGTGAATTATTTATTTTAGACCTTGTGAAGAAAGTTGGAGCCTTGGCCGAAAACACCCACACCCGAAAACACCAACACCCGAAAACACCCACCCGACGAAAAGACCCACCTCTTCGACGAAATCAGGTGTTTTCGTCAGGAGTGGCTTTGGCCCAAGGATGTTCGGCCGGCCCAATTACGTTTACGATATAACTTGTGAGATCAGTTACGTTAGAACACTTTTAGGAAACCCTAAACTACTCTTCTCCTGTGCGACGACAACTGCAACATTTGGAGCCTTTCTTCCCGATCAACCCATTAGTTTTTCTATTCTGGTTAGTGTTTAACCTTTGCATGATTATTTGCTTGAAACCTTCATTAACTGTTTAATTGAAAACCTTGCTTGCGGTTTCGAAATAATGGGTGGATCATGATTAGATGATGAGATTGTTATAACGGGTTGTTAGTCCATTGGGTTAATGGGTAGGATTTGATGATTCTATTGTAAATCATTCGGACTAGACCTGATTGTTTATACTACTGCTCATGTTCGACTGGATGATATATATGTATATCTAAATGTTGAAGTGAATGATGATTCTGATTACATGATGCTTGGATGATGATTCTGGTTGTACTGATGATTGAGTAATTTATGTGATTGTATTAATTATTCTGATTGAACGATTGTTTGTTGAAGCCGTCGAAATTGTTAGTGATGATTAGGATTGCTGTAGTACGTAACTGATATTGATGATGATGATGTAGCCGACGAAAACCCAGGGCCGACGAAGACATTGCCCGACGAAAACACAAGATCGATGAAAACCCTCTTGGGATTTCGTCGCCTGAGGGTTTTCGCCAAATGGGATTTCGCCCGGGGGTTTTCGCCGAAGGGAGTCGC
This sequence comes from Helianthus annuus, assembly GCF_002127325.2. Taxonomy (NCBI): domain Eukaryota; kingdom Viridiplantae; phylum Streptophyta; class Magnoliopsida; order Asterales; family Asteraceae; genus Helianthus; species Helianthus annuus. The sequence goes on along the minus strand of NC_035442.2, from coordinate 3,251,446 downwards.
GATGAACACTAATGTTCGTCAGGATTTAGAAACAAGCACAGTAACTTTGTTAAGTCTGTTAACTCTGTTAAGTATGTTAATTCTGTTAAGTCTGTTAACTTTGTTAAGTATGTTAACTCTGTTAAGTCTGTTAACTCTGTTAAGTATGTTAATGGATAACTATGTTAGAATAAACTGCGAAAAACATTTATGTGAAGCATGAATTGTATGAATTTGATTAACTGTTTACGTGATACATGATGTTAACTCCCAAGCACACTATGTGATATTAGATTTGCATGCGAGTCATTACGAACGTAAACTGATTGTGTATACGTGCATACTATAGGCCTTGACTGATTATTGTGAGCACGTAATTTAGCATACCGAGCAAACCAAGGTGAGTTCACACACTTTCTAAGGCATGGGATTCCCGGTGGTTGGAATGGGTTAAAGAATTAAAACAGAACCTACATATTCTCCTTAGGTAGGATATGTACCTCCATCTTCCATGGGTAGGATGCCAATGTTAATCATGCGTATTCTCCTTGGGTAGAATACGTACGTTCGTCCTCCTTGGGTAGGACAACAACCTTACAACTTACTAGACAAAACTCTATAATGAAGTCCCTCATTTTATATCGACTTAATCGTCGGGCCAATGGCGAGCGGGTCATTAGCTAATAGCGCTATTAGGGTTGACAAGCCTCACACCGTGCCGGTAGGACGGTCGTGTACTAATGGATCTGGGCACTTAGTCAATGATGATAGACATTGACGTAGGGCACAACTTATTTTCGTCAGTTGTCGATATGGTAACAGTCTAGTGGTTCACATGGGGAAGCCCCCACTGATTTTGGATATGGATTGAGAAACAAAGATACTGGTTAACTCGTGGTTTATGAAACAACTTATGGTTTTCAAAACAAACTTGTAAAACTAAACAACCAACTGTGAACTCGCTCAACTTTGTTGTTGACTCGTTGTTACATGCCTTGCAGGTCGTTAGGTATTCATGGAGCTTGCACGAGGAGGCGTGATCGTTGTGGGACATGGATAGTCGTATTCCATGTTAAACAATTAAACTTTATGAACTTATTACTTATGTTTGGGTTTTACATTTTATGCTTTCGTTGTTAACTTAAAGTTGGTTACTTTCTTTTGGACACCAATTATAGTGTGTGGGGTTTTATTTAATTAATTACGTTGTTCAGTATGATTGGTGGTTTGATCCTGGTCAGTCACGCCTCCATGCGGTGATACTCCGCTAGTGGATTTTGAGGGTGTGACAGTTTTAAAAGATCTTGTCTACACTTTTAATTACATATTACACATTGGATGAACAATGAGGATGGATTTATAAATAAACCTATGGAACTTAACTCTTCATATCACCAACACCCGACTTCACATCTTCTTCCTCCTTCCCACCTCTCCCACTCTCGGTCACACAACACCACCACACCACCTCCATTTTCAACCTTCTTCCATACATTCCAAGGTGATCTAGAGGTGTAAGAAGCTAAGTCAGGAAGCTTGGAGGCCGTGAAGCTTGAAGAACCTCTCTTGTTTGCTTTTATCCACTTGTTTTCTACTCTTCAATCATCCCTAGCCTTGCGCTAGTGGTAAGAGTCTTGATCTATACATTTTACTTTCATTTTTAGTGGTTAAATAAGAATCATAAAGAAAAACATGAAGAACACTAAAGAACATAAGAAGTAAACATAAACATAAGCTTGTTTAATGAATTAATCTTGATGAATATGAGTTGTTATGCTTGTTGATCATTGATTGTTTGTTGGAATGATGTTGATCATCATAAGCTCTTGCTAGATCATGATTAAAAACATAATCTAGCAAGATGTGAAAGTAGAAATGTTGTAGGATGATAGATCATCCACATAAAGATCATGAACTTGAAAGAATACTTTGTTTTCTTGAGAAATAATGAACAAAGTAAGTTGTTAATCATGTAGATCTAAGGATTTATGAATGATCTTTCAAAGAAACCAAGTTGAAAATATGAGTTTTATTAAATCTTGATTCTTACATAAACAAATCTTATTTTTAGTGGTTAAACAAGTGTAGAAACACTTGTGTAACAAGAAGAATACATAAGGAAATATTTTTGGAAAATATGATTTGAAGTTATAAACATCTAACTTCTTTAGGAATGAAGCTTTTAATGAACTAGTCACATTTTAAAGGATAACAAGACTTACTAAGAACCCTAGTAAGTTACTACAAGAAAATGCATGATTTTTGGCAAATTGGTAAGTTAAGGTTGTTTATTGTTGATTGTGAATTGATTGTGTTGATTTTTACAAAAGAAAATGATATGCTTGAAAGCATAGAAACCTCCATTTTTAGGGGAAACTATGGCAAAATTTTCTAAAAAAATACAAACACTTAGAAAAATATTTTTAAACAAATATTTACAAGTATATTTTAAACCATAAGTTTGCTACAAAAGCTTTGCCATAATTTTTGATATAAAAATATAATTATTGGAGGTTGGTTTTCATAACTAAAAGTGACTAAATATGTATTAGGAAAATATACATTTAGAAGTCGCATGTGTGTGATTATTTGTATACTTTGTGTATTAGTTATATTATTTTAGGACTTGAAATAATATAACACACAAAAATACCAAGAATTTCCATCCAAAATATTACCAAAATTCCAACAAATGAATTCACGCATTTACACAAAAAAATATTAGTGAAACCGAACTATGGAATAAGACTTACAAAATATTCCGGAATTTATTCACAAAGCATATTTTGGTAAATAATATTTTGGATACCAAGGAAACAAAAATATGATTTTTATAATTACTACAAGAATATATCATGTTTTGACAAGGAAAAATATATTATTTTTGATAAATATGAAATATATATTTTCCTCGAAATTTTAGAATGATATATTATTTTTAAGAAAAATATATTTTCTTACACGAACATGAAATACAATATTTTTGGGAGAAATATATATTTTCTCAAATAAATATGAAATATATCATTTTTGGAGAAAAATGAGTTTAAATAAATTTTCTAAATTGGACTTGAAAATATATTATATTTGAACTTATGAGAAATTACAAATATTTTTGCCAAAGAAAAATTATAAATAATTTTTCTAAGTAATATCCCTTAAATATATATTTGGAAATGTATATTGAATCTTTATTAAAGATAATATTTCGGAATAATTAATATAAAATTAAGTATAAAGAATACTTAATGAATTCAATAAAAATACGTATTCTCGTACGTATAAATACACACCAGAATACGACCCCGATATAAGGCAAAAATATACAAGTGAAAGATACCCCCATCCTTGGGAAGGATATAAATGTGAAAATACCCGAAGTGTATCAAGCCAAAAATATAATATTATTCCAAAAATTTAATAAATATAATTTAAGTTAAAATATTAATTATTTTAACAAATGATTATAAAATTTGGAATAACATCGAAGACACTAAAAGAATCGTAACTCAAAGATATTAATACTAAGGCACGGCCCGTTCGTCTAATAGATTAGTACGTTGTAGGTAGTCGTGTTTATCCGAAGAGCTTGAGTTACGGTGACTGGAGACGCAAATCTGTGAGTTCATGACCCCCCCCCCCTTTCTTTTAACTTTTTTTGGTTTTATAACTTCGGGGGTGAAGTACATGTTACAACTGTTTACAAACGTTATTATTTGGTATGGTTAGCTAAGGAAGGGTACTTCTAGATCATGTGAATGGGTAGGTGCACTCTCAGGACCATTAATCCTCGCGTTAGGACCGAGGGAAATGAGTGATAGATCTATTTGGGTGTAGCGAGCCCTACCTACGAGTCCGTCGAGTGGACCATATGGTGACTATGTCTTACAGCCGGAGGCCCGGTGTAAAGTCTGCTAGGTTTGAGTCTTCCTGCACCATGTCACGTATATTACTGTATTAGCTATACATTAATTGATATGTTTCCTTGTTGATTTCATACCGGGTTTTTCTTCAAGTAAATACAAATATACTTACAAATGTTTTAAAGGTTTATTTACAAACACACACATGAACTCGCTCAACTTTTGTTGATGTTTTCAAACTACATATATTTCAGGAAATTAAGTATGGATCTGGCGGGCGTTAAAGTTACAAGTGTTGTCTGGAATAAAAGATGTCATCCGGTGTCGAATGGTTTAGAATGTGTATCCTATCCTATCCTGGATTGGATACATGTTTCAAAGCTTGGTTATCTTTAGTGTCTTTTGAAAAGTCCTTATGGAACTTAAAACCTGTTGGTATTGTATTTTGAATACGAACTCTGTGTTTTTGGGGTTAAATCAATGTTGTTGTAATGTTTCAAAATTAAATCAATGGATGAACATCTTGGATTTATCATATAGTTGTTTGTTTTGGTTGAATGCAATGATATTAAGCAAGTCATACCAAATCACGCTTCCGCAAAAGTCAGGGTGAGACAAACTTAAAGACCATCGACCCATCAACCTTATCATAGGTTTCTTTTAGTTCTTTCCACACAACAGAGGCAAGTTTAGAATAAACACGACCTAAATATAATTCTTCAGACACATAATTCAAAATCCATGTAAGAACAATAGAATTACAACGATCCTACTGTTTTCCTAACACTTCATCAGTAGTAGATCTAGCACAGGATCCATCAATAAACCCTAATTTATTTTTAACTTGTAAAGCCAGATTCATAGCATTAGCCCAAACATTGTAATTGTCGGTTCCTTTCAGTTTTATATTAACAATGGTCAGATTAGCCGAGTCACTTGGATGTAAGTAAAGAGAGTCACCGGCATCAATTTTACTAATCAGAGTGCCACTAGCAACAAGAGAATCATTATCCTTATCAGGCATGATAACAGGCAAACACAGAAAAATTCAGAAAAAACAGCCAAGACAAGGAATTATACTCAACACAGACAATCAAACAAGAAGCACAGAAACAGATAATCAACCAGAATGCAACAGAGTGAACCCTCTCTGTGTCCCAAATCAAACCGGTCTTCACTAACCCGGTATCAATATGCCTAGACACACTGACTCAGTGATGCAAAGAACGAAAAACAATGAAAAGAAAAATAGGAGTGTTTGGAGCTCTTGCAACTCATCCCTTGGCACACCACCTCTCTCACACTTCACCCACCACCCACCACCACCATAACACCATCATCCACCACCATCATCCATTATCCATCATAGAGTGTGTGAGTCGTCTCGGGATCCAAGATTGATCGTAAGAGTTCTTGACAATCAAAGGCCATGTTTGCCTAAGTCTCTTACATCACTTGGTGAAGACAAGTGTTTAGTGTAATACTTTTTATTTTTAATCTTTTGCACTTTTTAATTGGTTTTGTATTAATGACTTTAATTACTAGTTTCTTATGTTGAAGGTGATTCTTCCTTATCGTTTGTCCGTGGTGTCTTGGCATTATTTTACTGTCTATATAAAATAAAAGATTTTCACCGTTCATATCTCCACGATCTATATGGAGGTATGTTGGCTACCTGGTCGGGGGTTAAGGGAACAGTTTGGTAAGAGTCTTGCCATTGTTCAGTGTATAGATCCTGCAAAGGACCTGGGTCAAATTTAGTAGGACCTCCTTCAATACCCAAAGGTATTGGATGGCGAGGGTCCAAACTCTTTGATCCCCTCATAAGTTAAACTACTATTAAAACTTTAACCCAGCTACTTAGGACTGTATCCCTGCTGACTCAGACTACTTAGCTGAGGGTAACGTCACCTTCAAAAGAGGGGCCTACCACGTTATACATTAATAACTTAATTCATTATCTTTCAATAATCCGACCCTTTAGGATTGTATCCTTGATGACTCAAACTACTGGGTTGAGGGTAACGTCGCCTTCAAAAGAGGGGCCTACTACAATAACTAAGATAATCTCTTAAACAAGTGCAAAAGTGCGAAAATAATCAAAGGTTACACTACACACGAGTCGGATCCAAGTGATTCATCTTGTCTATCTGTTTTATTTTTATTTTATTTTTCAGCATTTTAGTTAGTTTTATTTTCTTAGTTTAAAACCTTTTTCTAACATTTGATTTGGTTACATGTTGAGGATAAACCGGTACTAAAATCTCTTGTGTCCTTGGATGACCTCGGTATCTTACCAACACTATACTACATCCATGATGGGTGCACTTGCCCATATGTGTGTTTAGTGTTAGTAAATATCGTGTTTTATAAATTTAAACTTGGCTAAAAAGTGGAAAAGGGGCTTAAAATATATACCTAAATTATATTACACCTAACGCACATCAGGTTTTTGGCGCCGTTGCCGGGGTCACAAGGATTTTAAGAAAGTTAGGAATCAACGGCCTAATCATTTTTTCTATTTTCTTTTTATTTTTTTTAGGATTTTCTTAATTTTTCAGCTTCTGCAGAACTCAGCACGGGTCGTGCCCGCTGAACACGCCCCCGTGCCCAATCATTGGAACTGGCAATCTTGTTTTAAGTCAGACAGTAAGCTGAAAACGGGGCCGTGCCCACTCAACACGCCCCCGTGCCCAAGATTCAGTTACTGAAAACAGAACCGTAAGATCCCGACGATTGGTAATTTCTGACACAAAAATGAGTGATAATGATCTTTTTTACTTTCGGCACTCTTATGGTACGTGGTGTCAATTATGTGGAGGCGATCATAAAGAATTAGAATGTTATTTTCTAAATTATAAGCCCCACTATATAGACCCATCGTTTGGCTGTAGCCTTAAGAGGGGCGAAAGTAAAAATAATTCTTATCTCTCCCTCGAAGGCGCCCAACCAGATATTCTAGGAGAAATGCTTCTTGATGAACTATTTCAACTAGAAGATCTAGTTCTTAATTGGTTAAAAGAACTTAAGATGGATTTCCTTAATTCATCTCAAGACGATTACCAAGAAGAAGTGTTGGGGTCGCATTCAAACAACCTCGCCGCTCCCGATAATACCTTCAACTCTAGCGAAGACTTGGACGATAGTCGTCCCTGTGCCGATTGTGCCGTGAAGGACTCCCCATCGACTTCATTTGATGCATACATAGACCTGAGCGATTCGGCATACACCTTCTTTAACAAGAGCCCGGAAAAGGGTTGGACTTGTCCACCTACATTTAGCATAGGAATCACCCTCACCGACAACCTCTTGCGTTCTCGTCATAATCGAGATCAATTAAGGTATCTTAGGCACTTTGGGGTTGTTCCATCCAGTAAGGAACCACCCGATCCGGATAAGTTCCTTGAAAATAGACAAACTTCATAATCAGCCTTTCGACACGGGGCCGTGCCCAGCCAACACGTCCCCTTGTCCACCAAAAGATTCCTTTCTGACCTTACGTCAGAATACGGACAAACTGTGTCAGGATTCTGCTTGCACACGGCGCCGTGTCCAGCCGACACGGGGCCGTGTCCAGCATGCTGTCGTTTTCTATAAATGCAGCCAAGAATCCTGCACATTTGGACCATCCAGGGACAGAGATTTGAAGGGATTTTCTCTCCTACCATCCTAGGTATGTTCTAAAAGAAGGTTCCAACAACCATCTTGTCCTTTCCTCTTTTATCCATTTCCTTCTTTTTCATCTTTCTCCAAAAACCTCCATTAAAGCTTGAGATTTCAAGCTTTATGGCAAGGATTATTGAGTTTTGTTCAAAGAATCTTGTTAAAAATAAGTTGTATAACATTGTTTTAAGTTACTATTGTTCAAATAGGCTTCACAAGTTAGAAAAATAACTTAAAAATTCAAGATTCCTTGTTTCAAAATTCTGCAGAAAGGTGAACACGGGGCCGTGCTCATTGAGCACGGGGCCGTGTCCAAGGTACTGTTTCATTAAAATAAGCTGTTTTCGGTTTATTTTCATAGAATGTCAAGTGAAAACGGTGGAACATCGTCCGTGCAATCAAGACACAGTAGAAGTGGAAGGAGGCCTTCCATTGAAGCTACCCTTGTACACTACGTCATGGCGCTACGGGAAGCTCTCGATGAAATGACTTCGGTAGAGGAGGTCCTAATAGACCGTATAAATTATCTTACGGTGGGGCTGGAAAATAGTTTTCAAGAGATTAACCTCTTGCACCAGAGGTTAAATATTCTTGTAACACCTCCCATGGAACCCGTCCTCCCTCAAGAGGATTGGAACCTAGCACTTGGAATCAACAACCCTACCGGATGGGGTGACATTCCAGGGGAGCCTCCTCTTGAAAATCTACAAGAAGTCCCGGTGGAAGTTGCACCTCCTCAAACCGATGCCAACGAGCCCTCCTTCCTCCTCCCGAGGGAGATAGAGGAGTGGCTCGCCGACATATGAGGAGTCCATACCCGGAGGAAGGAGTTCTATGAAGCCGCATCCAACCGAGACTACTATCTTCTTGGAAATTTTGCTAATTAGAATAACTTGTAGGCTAGAACTCCTTGGTTTAAGTTTCTTGTGCTTACTTATCTAACTTACTAGCATTTTAGGACTATGTAATTCTCTCTATGACGGTTTTTAATGAAATGATGGTTTTAAGGTTTGGATGATGTTGTAATAAATAAAATACACTCGTGATGGTAAAGGATAACAAGGGAAACGAGAAACATCGCCCCATGCATGAAAACAGGGCTTTCCGACAACAATTTCTTCATTACAGTAAGCTCAGCACGGGTCGTGTCCGCCCAACATGGCCTCGTGCTGCACACTCTGCAGAAAATTGCCCAGTTCAGGTAACTGGACACGGGCCGTGTTCACTGAACACGCCCCCGTGTCCAGGCTTCTGTTTCTTTTCTTTAATTTTTGTCGCTGGCACCTGAACACGGGGTCGTGCCCGGTCACCACGGGGCCGTGTCCAGGATGCCAGTAACATAAAATTTTGCTTTTAACACCATTTTACACATTCAATCAACCTAAAAACTTATTTTTGGGACACATTGAGGACAATGTGTAATTTAAGTGTGGGGGGATGCTAAAACCTTGAATCTTGCAAGTCCTAATAACAAGCCTTACACAAAACTCTATTGGAACCGCTAATCACCCCAAATTTTTTTCAAAAACTTTCATTTTTTTTACTTGTCTAAGTTTAAGTTGGAAATTCAAGTTCTAACAAGGTTATATTTTTACAAGTTTACAACCGACAGCATCGTGATAAAAAGAACTAACATAAGAAAATTATGAAAAGGCATGACAAACTTAGTTAAAATTTGATTATATATACTTGATCACATATAAACCCTTTCCCACAAAAGTGAGTTTTGAACCTTTATCGAGCATACAAATACATATCTTTACACTAAATGCTCATTTTTCGTTTCTTGTGTGAATAGCCGCTTGGTTCGTATGACTCTAGAACTTGCCACAACAATACATTCCTGGTCCTTACCAACTTAAACATGAATAAGTAAATGATGGAGGCATTAGGGCTAACCCTTTTTCTTTCTACACCATTATTTTTCAATTTTTTTTACCACCTACCCAAAATCCCCCTAGTTAACCCCTTTGAGCCTAAACCTTTTCATTTCTTAACCCAAAACAATCACCCTTTTTACCCACCTAAACCTTTTTATTTTTAACCCTTTCTTTTAGTAACAACGTTCGGTTTTCTAATGACTCTTCCTAGTTAAAAAAAAAGAAAAAAAGAAAAAAAAAGAATATATATATGTGTATATATATATATATATATATTGATGAAACCAAACAAACAAACAAGTTCATCAAAATAAAACCTAAATAGTCTTGGAAATCCCGACACTCTATGACAAGCCCAAAAACCTTCTCTTCTACCCATTCCATTTGGGAGTGAATAAAGCCACATTATAAAGAGTTTTGCTTGAGGACAAACAAAGATTCAAGTGTGGGGGTATTTGATGTGCACAAACCGCAACATATAAATTACATCAATTGTGGCACAAAACTAGCCCTTTTTTAGTACTAATGTTGGAAAAAGTATGCTTTTGTCTTCCTTTTGTATTTTCAGGATTAAATGTGCTCAAATAAACAAAAGAAGCAAAAAGACAGCTAAATCTGACATAAATACAAGAAAAGGAACAAAAGTGGCATGCCCGACCTCCCAACAGCATCTTCCCAAGCAAAACAAAGAAGACAGAAGACTGAACACGCCCCGTGCTCAGTGGACACGGGGCCGTGCCCAAGTGCCAGCAGAAAAGACAAACTCATAGAAACTTCTGTTGCCCACCACGGGGCCGTGCCCAGCGGACACGGGGGCGTGGTCAACTTCCTGCAGGCGCATTTATTGTAATTGCGAATTACAATTAATGAAGAGAGAGACTCAGATGGACACGGGGCCGTGCCCAGAGGACACGGGGCCGTGCCCGAGCTTCTGTTCAGCCTATAAATAGGAGTGTTTGGAGCTCTTGCAACTCATCCCTTGGCACACCACCTCTCTCACACTTCACCCACCACCACCATAACACCATCATCCACCACCATCATCCATTGTCCATCATAGAGTGTGTGAGTCGTTCCGGGATCCAAGATTGATCGTAAGAGTTCTTGACAATCAAAGGCCATGTTTGCCTAAGTCTCTTACATCACTTGGTGAAGACAAGTGTTTAGTGTAATACTTTTTATTTTTAATCTTTTGCACTTTTTAATTGGTTTTGTATTAATGACTTTAATTACTAGTTTCTTATGTTGGAGGTGATTCTTCCTTATCGTTTGTCCGTGGTGTCTTGGCATTATTTTACTGTCTATATAAAATAAAAGATTTTCACCGTTCATATCTCCACGGTCTATATGGAGGTATGTTGGCTACCTGGTCGGGGGTTAAGGGAACAGTTTGGTAAGAGTCTTGCCATTGTTCAGTGTATAGATCCTGCAAAGGACCTGGGTCAAATTTAGTAGGACCTCCTTCAATACCCAAAGGTATTGGATGGCGAGGGTCCAAACTCTTTGATCCCCTCATAAGTTAAACTACTATTAAAACTTTAACCCAACTACTTAGGACTGTATCCCTGCTGACTCAGACTACTTAGCTGAGGGTAACGTCACCTTCAAAAGAGGGGCCTACCACGTTATGCATTAATAACTTAATTCATTATCTTTCAATAATCCGACCCTTTAGGATTGTATCCTTGATGACTCAAACTACTGGGTTGAGGGTAACGTCGCCTTCAAAAGAGGGGCCTACTACAATAACTAAGATAATCTCTTAAACAAGTGCAAAAGTGCGAAAATAATCAAAGGTTACACTACACACGAGTCGGATCCAAGTGATTCATCTTGTCTATCTGTTTTATTTTTATTTTATTTTTCAGCATTTTAGTTAGTTTTATTTTCTTAGTTTAAAACCTTTTTCTAACATTTTGATTTGATTAGACGTTGAGGATAAACCGGTACTAAAAGCTCTTGTGTCCTTGGACGACCTCGGTATCTTACCAACACTATACTACGTCCACGATGGGTGCACTTGCCCATATGTGTGCTTAGTGTTAGTAAATATCGTGTTTTATAAATTTAAAACTTGGCTAAAAAGTGTAAAAAGGGCTTAAAATATATACCTAAATTATATTACACCTAACGCACATCAAATACCACAAGAAACGAACCGGAATCGGTAGATTCACTGAAACTACCAAGAATCCGAGAGTGAACCATGGCCTTCTAAGATCAAACTGAATCTGATCGGAACCCTAGAATGCAGCGGAACGGAGCAAGGAATCCCAAGAGCACCTAGTGCTCTGATACCATGTCAAGAACACGATATAGAGAACAAACAGAAGTTATTATTCGTCAGTCGGCACAGATTGTTGCAATGAACAGGCCAATCGGTACAACTTGATTTATATGATTACAAGAATCAAAAAATAAGCAGATCTGTAAGATGATCTGCTATAAACAAGAATCAGGACAATCAGCTCTTGAATAAACAGGGGTGACAACCTAGACTACGGCTGATGTCTAAACAAAAAGAAGCAGTGATCCCAAAGCCAGAGAGATGACAGAGAGTGTTCTTTTGTGTGTTTGTTGTGTCTCGATCCCAAAGCCAGCGTCTTCTATATATACAGGAAAAGGGCTTTAGCCCAACTTGAATAGATGAGGCCCAAAAGAGACCAACCGAGACCATAAGCAGCAGCAACGGATATGTGAAAATAAAAAAGGAAAAGGTTATATAAAATATGGAAAGATATTGAATTGATACCAATGACTAAATATATAATTCAACAGGTACCTTTCTGCTTCATTTTTAGTTCCGCTATTTGTTTTTAGAGCTTGTAGAGTTGTAGTCTCGTTATCACTAGGGGTATAGGTAAGGTCTATTTACATCCCATCTTTCGTAGACCCTTCTAATAGCGTTTCTAGCTGTTTGTGGAATTTACTGGGTACGGTTGTTGTTGTTTTCGAAGCATGGGAGTTGAAGTATGTCATAAATAAATAAATAAATCAATGTTTTAAAAACCGATTCAAACCGGCCGGTTGTACCGGTTGAACCATCCGGTAAAACCGGTTGAACCACCCGGTACACCCGGTTGAACCGCCTGATACACCCGGTTAAACCGTTTTTGTGCCAAATCTGGTACGGTATAAAAACCGGATTTGAAAACATTGAAATAAATCATTTAAGCATAAGATATACAAAGAATAGTCGTGGATATATTTTTACTCGTGTATGTATCCGACTTTTTCTCATATGATTTTAACTAATATAATACGTGAAATCATATCGTGTAAATTAATAGCGAATGTATTATTATCTAAATTTTGAAAGATTCAAACATATATACTATATTATAATGCATGAGGGAGGGTCATTATAAGATACCCAAAAATAAGAATTTTTTTCCTCTTAATTTATTACACTTAAATCCCTAACTTTTAACATAATTACAGGTAATTAGTTACAGTTTTTTCCCTCCACAATAAACTTATGATTTTTTTACGTATTCTTGTCATATCTTATAAACTATAATGTTTTTAAAAAAAATCCAAAACTACCGTGACAACCTACTCATTTTTGTCGACGTTTCGATAGTTATCTTGGTCTTATTGACGTGTGAATTAAAAAGTACAACTAGATGACGCCTTAGTGTACAAGTGATTAAAGCCCAACATATTTAGTCATTATCCCAGAATGTTTGATAGATACGAAATGTCAAGTGATTAAACCCTCATCTTTAACAAAATTATAGATAATTAGTTAGTAGTTATATTTTATCCCTTTATAAAAAAATAACCCCCCCCCCCCCGATTTTTAAATGGTCATAACTTTTTGCTACGTTAATATTTTTTTTAGAGTTAAATGTCATTTTAGTCCTTGTGGTTTAAACGATTTTGCCAGTTTAGTCCAAATGTTTCATTTTTCGCCTGTGAGTCCAAAAAGGTTTCACAATTGCCATTTTAGTCCACTGGATTAACTTCAACCATTATTTCTTTTAACGAGAAGGGCAATTCGGTCATTTTATATGTAATTCTGTTAACTAGAAGGACAATTCGGCCATATAAAATGACCGAATTGCCCTTCTCGTTAACAGAAATAATGGATGATGTTAACCCACTAGACTAAAATGGCAACTGTGAAACCTTTTTGGACCCGCAGGCGAAAAATGAAACCTTTGCACTAAACTGGCAAAATGGCCCAAACCACATGGACTAAAATGACATTTAATTCTTTTTTTTAATTACACCATATAAACTAGTATTTTATTATCTTTAATTTGAGTTTAGTATTGCTATAGTTTTTTAATTAAAAAACTGATATGTTATGTGATTAACAGTGTCTAACGGTGAGTAATAACTGAATCGTTAACCAAAACCGAATCGAAATCAACTAGAAATTGAGTTTACTGAAAACTGAACGGTTATTGATTTTTTGTACCCTCATTTAACCAAAACTAATTGTACCGAACCATTCATATTTTCATATATTTTTAGCTTTTATACCTTCAGTTCATGTATTGCATATTTATACCCGAATTTTATGTATTTATACCTTTATTTCATGTACGTATACATCCATTTCATGTACATGTAACTAAATTTCATGTATTTCTAATTAAAAGTTTTAGCCCAAGTTTGGTTTTGGCTATTTATCGAAATTAAATGAATCAAATCAAAAACCGTCAATCTAACTGAATAAACCAAACCGATTAACTGAAAACGGATTGGTTAATAAAATAGACTAATTGATGACCTCGATTTCAGTTGAGGATAATAATCTAACCAACCTAACAATGCACACCATGGCAGTGTCTGAGTTTTCCATCGCATCGCGCGTGCACCTAATGGTTATTAACAAATCCAGTTATCGGTGAGCAATAACTAAATCGTTAACCTAAACCATACCGAAAACAGACGAAACCGAACCGAAATCAACCAAAAACTAAATCGTCAATCTAACCGAATAAACCGAAGTGATTAATCGAAAACCGATTGGTTAATAAAATAGACTAACTGATAACTTTGGTTGGTTTCGGCTTCGGTTGAGGATAATAACCGAACCGACCGAACCATGCACAACACAATGAAATGAATTACCTAATTATTTCGCTTTTGATGTATATCTATCACAATAATGCTACAATTAATATTATATGAAGAATTAAATACCGTTTTAGTCCCTGTGGTTTAGGTCATTTTGCTAGTTTAGTCCAAATGTTTCATTTTTCACCTGTAGGTCCAAAAGGGTTTCACTGTTGTCATTTTAGTCCACTTGATTAACTTCATCCATTTTTTTGTTAATGAGAAGGGCAATTTGGTCATTTTATATGGCTAAATTGCCCTTCTAGTTAACAGTTCTACATATAAAATGACCGAATTGCCCTTCTCGTTAATAGAAAAAGTAGATGAAGTTAACCTAGTGGACTAAAATGGCAACGGTGAAACATTTTTGGACCCACAGGCCAAAAACGAAACATTTGTACTAAACAGGCAAAATGGTCCAAACCACAGGGACTAAAATGACATTTAACTCTTATATGAATAAAAAAACTAATAAAAACGCGTCCTGCCAGTCTAACTATATGCATGAAGTTGTTATTATATGACCATAAAAATATAATGTACTCTAGAAAATAACCACTCTCTTGATACTCAAATATCTTAAGGGATTTACTAAATTATTATAGTAATCCCAATGGCAAAACTATGCAAGGATCTTTTCTTTGATCAAACTTCTAGAACGGCATGCGCATTACAGGATACCAATATTTCTAGATTCTACCATCATATACAATCTCCACTTTGGTCCTACACAAGGTATTCGATTCAGGAGTCCTGATCTTCATGTTCAACAATATAAGGATATGGTGTGTGCAACATACGTCCCCGTGCATGATCACACCAAGATTCGATAACTTGAACTTTCTTTTTTATAGTTTAGTAACATTATGTGATAGCAACTCGGTAAAGTTATTCTACAAAGGTTCCTAAAAATAAGAAGTGTTCAAAGACATAATGGATCGCAAAATATAACATAATGTCGAGAAAAGTATAACACAATGCCGGGAAATATAACACAATGTCGAAGAAAAAAGATACTGAGTCACAAAAAGACATAATGACGCAAATATAGAAAAGACACAATGATAAATAAAAAGACACAATGATGTAAACAAAAAGTCTAAAATCTACACGCTAAACACTTAAAAACAAAACCTAAAATCTTGCATCGTAGAGTATCATGAGATAGTTCCAATGTCGCTTGAATGAGGTCAATCGGAGTCTGTTTGATACCCTTCTGACGACTTATTTTTAGGAGACTTTGTATTTGATCATAACCCGATAACTACATACACAATAACATAAAAGCCAAGTCAATATTCTATTTATAAATACTTGAAATATGATAATATACATAGGGGTTGGTTAAACGTATCCATCCTTCAAAATTTTCATCGTATCCCTCTCATGACAACACCAAATCAAGTGGGGTTTTTTTGGGGTGTTTTTTTTTTTTTTTTTGGGTATGAAAAGATGAATATTATTGAGATTAGGTTAATGAGGGGAGTTCAACAAGTTGAAAAAAAAAGGAGATACATTTAGAGAACAATATATCCTATTAATAAGATGAATTAGGGTTTATGAAGATACATCAAATCATATTAGAATATTTTAATTCCTTATTCCCACTATTTTCATCTTTGTTTGAACCATGTTCACACACAAAAAGAGTGTGCATCTAAAAATAACAATCTAAAAAGAACATGAAATCAGAATCAATTTGAATCCACATCTCTTTCCACTTGTGATTACTCAATAGAAGATGGGGATTCAAACAAATTTTCGAATTGGGTTTGTAGTAAACTTGAAGCAAAGTAGATACTCCACCACCACCCCTAGCAAAGGATAACTTTGATACCATATTAACTATTTTATATACACTAGAATCCTATTCAGAGGATCAATCGTGTTATCAGAATTAATGCATCGGAATAGTAATAATCAAAACACAATCGGAAGTAGTCAGTCGACACATATTCTAATATCAATGAATTAGAATGTACAAACTCAAGCTTTCCCTCAACATCAATATCTATTTGTCAAAATCTAATTACAACTGATATAGATCATGACCACACCACACCACACCATACCACATGTACGTTGCTAGCTAGTTTAATGGCCGAGGGGGTATTTTTATCCTTTGTAACTGTAGTATTTCTTTCGCACATGTTTCATATTTTTTTACGAAAAAAAAAAACATATTTAGAGATTGCAACTAGACACCCACCACAACATTCCTATGTTTTTGTTGACTTAAGTCAATCTATGAAAGGCGTCTCTGATCCACTGATTCACTACTAAACAAATTTAGATAAGCAAGAATGTCGTATGTGATGTTATTTACCTTGTGTTTTAATAAGATACGTACACGGCCGGCCCAATGCTTATCAAAATCTAGGCTTGGGCTAGGGCCTCCAAACTTTTAGGGCCTCCATTTCATATAAAAATGATATATCTATATCTATACATATAATAAAGTAAACCAATGTGTGACACGTGTCATTCGTTGGAGGCACCTATTTTTAGGTTTCCCGCCCTTCTTTTATATTTATTTTCTAATAATTTATCTTCTAATTTATAAATATTATTAAATAGAAAAAATGTTTATCTGATAATTATAACCCTTTTATTGAAATTTGAAAAGGGTTTCACGCTTTTTTGGATTTTATTAAAACATGACTACATTATATAATTATAAGCTTGAATATATATGTCAAAATTAATAATTATTCTTCAAAAATTCAATAACATCTATACTCTATATATACATTTAGAAAAATGTTAATAATTGCAAATAATACTAAATAGAAAAATGTTAATTGAATACAAAAAAAAAAAATATAGGATATCATCAAATGTATATCGATTACTTAAATGAGTATACACATGCATAGGCGGTGATAATGGTGTGCGGGGAGGACCATCGCACAGGGTCCCTAATTTCGAGGGGCACGTGTGTTATATAAAAAAAAAATCCGATATCTATGCTAATTTTTTTTTAAATAGCATAACAAACATGCTCTTAGTGAGCCCAATACCCATTAGCATTAGCTTTTGGGCATGTTTGGCTAAGCTTTTTGAAATAACTTATTGACTTATTTGCTTTTTGAAAAGTCATAAGCTACAAAATGATGTTTCGCAATATGGGTGTATGTGAGAGGAAAAAGTCAATAAGTCACTCCATATTGACTTTTCAAAAACGCCAATAAGTCTATAAGTTGTTTCAAAAAACATAACCAAACATGCTCTTAGTGAGCCCAATACCCATTTGATTTTAAAATTAAATAATAATATTAAAACATTACGGAAGAACATATTTTTTCGAGCTCAAACAGGGTACATGAATTCTCAGAGACGACTCTGTACATATGTATGAGATTTTTTTACTATTATTATTAGTTTCATTATTTATCAAATATATATAAATGTCTCGGTCTTTGATTTGCATTTACAAGAAATATTTACTATATAGTTTAAATTGTTCAACCCGTGTAATACATGGGGAACTAACCTAGTACTATATAATAAAAGAAATCACTTTAGGGACACTTGTCATTATATTAGGCTATCTCTTACAGATAATTATTATTTTAGTTTAATCTTTTCTAATTATTAACATATAAATAAGCAACTTCAATATGCATATATGTGTTGTAACATGTGCTTAGAGGTTTTTCAAAAAAAAAACTTGAATTTTCCTTTGTAACCCTAAACTTTTTATCTTTAACAATTTAAGTTTAATGTTTAATCATTGTTTCCTTTTAACCCTAAAGTTTTAATATTTGACAATTTAAGTTTAAAGTTTTAATCTTTGGTAATTTAACCCTTTTGATTAATTTGATTTTTCACTTCTAATTCAAAAGTTTCTATCCAATACGATTTAACCACTTTGATTAATTTGATTTTTCACTTCTAATTCAAAAGTTTCCATCTTTTGCAATTTAACCACTTTGATTTTTTTTACTTATGTGTGGTAATCTTGGCTTTGGGATTTTTTAAACAAATAATGGTTATGCATATGGTTGTTAAAACCTTGGCTTTTGGAGGTTTTTAAAAAAAATTAATGTTTTTACTTTTCACCCAAAAGTATTTCATAAATTACTTTTAACCCAAAACTATTTTTTTTACTTTTAACACAAAACTTTTTATCTTTTACAATCTATCCTCACAACTTTTTTTGTTATTTTCAGCTTTGGTCCTTTATAGTTTTTGTTTTCCGCAAATTTTTCGCTTTATACTTCGTTCTAAATTTTGTGACTTAACACATCGGAACGTGCGTCTTTGGTGTAACGTTTTTACGTTTCGTTCTAAATTTTACGAGTTAACACGACACAACGTGCGTGTGTGGGTGAACGTTTTTACATCGTCTATTTTTTCCCGTTTGACAGGTTCAACATAACGTGCGCGTCTTAAATCGACTTAGTTATAACTAAAGAATCCCCGCCGCATTGGCGGGTCATAAGTCTAGTTAATTATAGATAATCATCCTACTAAATATTATTTAGTTTAATATATTATATTATAGATAACCCTCCTACTAAATATTATTAGTTTAATATCTTATGGATAAATATTATTAGTTTAATTTCAGTGAGTTTTATATATTCATAAATCTTAAGTATAAAACGACTTATTTCACTTTTCCATATTTAGACCATGCACAGTTTACTTTGTTATTTCACTTTACTCTATATTTAGACCATATACTCTACTTTGGTTCAATTTCTTTGTAGTCTATTCGGTTAACTTTATACTCGGTATTTCATATCCGCCTTCCTTTTTGTAGTGTTGTTTGTCACATTTGTAGTGTTGGTTATGGATCCATGATATGAAAACAAATTATGTTATCGATTGAAACAACCGATGATGTGAACATCTATATCTATAATATATAATTAAAGAAACCAATATGTGACACGTGTCATTCATTGGAGGCACCTATTTTTGGGGTTTTCCGCCTTCTTTTTATATTTATTATTTAGTATATAAATTAGATTTTTTACTATTATTAGTATTTTTATTATTTATCAAATATATTGATTACTTAAAATTTATATATAAGACTTTATCCAAAATTATATTTATTTAATACACCATTAATCCAAAATTATATTTATTTAATATACTATTAATCTAAAATTACATTTATTCAACTCGTCTAATACATAGAGTTTTTAAAGATTTAACTTTTTTATTATTTAGTATATAAACTACAATACACGAGGTTCTTAAAAATATAATATTTTTTATTATTTAATATATAAACTTACATTTATTCAACCCGTGTAATAAATGAGGTTTTTAAATATATATTGTTTTATTATTTAGTATGTAAAATAATATTTTTTTCAACCCGTGTAATACACGGGGTAATAATCTAGTAATATATAATTGTTTGATTCTATAGATCTGTTAACTTTGTTAGTGTAGTGGTATTAGTCCTGCCCTAGTCTTGTAAATACCCTAGCTTGAATCTCATAAGCAACATATTTTTTTTCCTTTTGGCGCATCCCTCTGGTGACGTTAAACGAAAGACTCATAAGCAATATATTTTTTTTCCTTTTGGCGCATCCTTCTAGTGACATTAAACGAAAGACTGAGATATATTAATTAAACAAAGTTGTTATAGTGTAATTATTTCAAGTATTTTTATCAAATACAAAGCAAAGCAAATTAAAAAATAAAATGGATTTATATTGTGTAAAAAAATAGAAAATAGGGTATTAATGTCTAGGTATCTAAAACCCGATTTTCTAATACCCGATCATACCGAAACACGGTTTGGTTCCCGAAATTGGGTATTAGAAAAACCCGATTTTTGCACCTCTAATGTTAGTCAATAACGAAATTGGGCCTCCACTTTGTAGTTTGTTTAGGGGCTCCGAAAACGTAGGAATGGCTCTAATATGAGCCTTGATATACCTAGAAGAAAAAAATGCTACTTTTCACATGCGGAGACACGAAAAGGGCTTAGACGAGACCTAGCTAGCATCTCTCACCCCAGATTCAGCATGTATGGTCTATTTTTAAAAAGACTATTTTTTTTTTTGCTCCATAGTACTTAACCAGCAGTGGCGAAGCTATAGATTTCCGACGGAGGGTCGAAAACGTATATACCCAAAAATTTCTATAGAACCAGGGGGTCGAAAACGTATATTACACTACTGAGCGAAAAGTTCAGGGGGATCGGCCCCCCTCCTGGGCCCCTTCTAACATACGCCAATGTTAACCAGTATTAACACATGCCCGTAAGAGAGTCCACTCAAAAAATCTATATGTTAATAATATACTTGTTTGAAAGAGAATAAAATTCTTGATTTTAAAATATAACTTTAACAAAGTAATGAATTATAAAGAAAATTATTTAAGTTGAAGACCTTGAAGAAACTATTATATTTAGAAAAAAAAAAAAACAACAACAAAAGCATAAACTCCATATTTTCCCCTAAACATTACGAACTTTAAAATCAATCTGAGCCCATCAATCTCACAATCATTTCTACACGTTTTAGGTGAACTCATTTTGTATTTTAACTTTGGTTTTATTTTCGGTGAAAAATGTAGGAAGTTATCAAAATGTGACACATGTATTTTAGGTGAGAGACATAAATGTACATATATGTTTTGCCGAGCGGGGATGCACCGCCATCATTGCGGTGACCAAGAGAGAGGGAGTGAATTAGGTGGCGGCTCACCGAAGAGAGAGGGAGGAGAGAGAGAGGGGCGGTCCAATCAATGCTTTTCTTTTTTTTTTTTTTAAAAAAAAAAAAAAAAACCAATTCACCTAAGAGGGGAGTGCCGCCATCAATTTAGGGTGTTAGGGGAGTTTAAGAGAGGAGTTGACGTGGCACACGAGGATTGGTTGGGCGTAAGAGAGGGGACTCACCTCTTAGGTGAGCACCCCTTACACCCTTAGGTTACATAATCACATAATATCTTAACAAAAAAATATAAATCTATAGGCTATAACAATAATATACCCAAATTAAGATAATAAATTTCTCTATTAGAATACAAGATTTGTTATTCACAAAGGAATGGGAGTTTTAATGTAAACAATAAACCATAGGTAATAGTTATACATAACCTATATTTAAGATCATAAAACACTTTCTTTAATTGACACATATGATTTGAATAGTAGCAAGGGGGAACAAAAGTTACATGTTTCAAACTTTCAATTCATGTATTCTTCTTCTATGTTGTTTAAAAACACATTTTGACATATATTAGCTAAGAGAGTAACACAACAATGTTGGGATACCATTGATCAAATTATATACCATAATATTATTTGAAAACTAACTAAAAAATGCAAACAAGAAGCATTTTTAAACTTGCAAAAATTTTCCAGTAAGAGTAATCTAACGGCATGTAAAAGAACCCAACGGAAATGAACAAGGCTTGTCCAAGTTCGCCCATTTAACTTTGAACGAACAAAGAAACGGATGCAGACACTTAAATAAATGGATTTCTTGTTCATTTCATGTTCATTCATTAAGAATATGAATGGGTTTGTATCTCTTTATGTTCATTAGTCCATATTGTAAACGGGCGGTTCACAAAATTAAATGAACGCACATAGACATAAAGACATAAATGGACACAAACGGATACACCAATTGAAAGTAAATAAAGAATATCCAAATTAAAGTTGTCGTTGATAGGTGGAAATCTAGAATGGCCTGCTAAAGTGCAACTCTAACATTAGTTAGTTCTCAAAAATGGGCTTATAACAAATGGGCTTTGTTTTATACAAATTAGAAAATGAAATTGATCATAAACTAGACAAATATATGTAATGAATGAACATCAACAAATATAAATAATAAATATCTAACGAACAAACACAACTAGACGGATATAAGCGAACAAGTATAAATGAACGTCTACGGATGTAAATAATTGAATGGGACATATTTTAATATTGTCTGTTTAATCAAATGAAGAAAGAAATTGTGTGTATATTTGTTTTTTAACTAGTAGAATCCCCCGCGATTTACAGCGGGCATTTAGTCGGTAACGTTTCTGTTCGTAACATAATGGCAATTGAAAGAGAAAACCCGAAAAGCAAAGTCGTGATATACCTAGTTATTAATAAGTATTAAAATTTGTAAAACTTTGTTTTGATTAGAACATCAATGCAAAACTCACAAATCACCGTCAAAGATTAAAACAATGAAATTTAATGTGTGGTAGAAATAACAGAATGCAAGCTAAATGCAAATGTATGCGGGCTAGTGTTTAACCCCTGTGTTACGGGGCATAGGTCGTAAAACCGTGCTAAGTGGTAAGCAAACAATGATCAAAACCAGAAAAATCGTAAATCAAAAACACAAATTTGTGCAGAAAAAACAAACGCAAACTTATACCTTGAGCTACCGTAAAACGCAGAAAACATCAAATTTATAGCGAGAAATCTTTAAATTAAAAATGACAAAACTTTAGAGCCAAAAATAAAACAAATAAAACATAGAAGCCTGAAGGACTAAAAACCAAATTCATTCATAAGACGAAGAATAAATAATATCTTGGTTGGATTTAATTATGTGAATGTATAATATGGCGTAAATCTTGTAGAATTGGCAGACTAAACCAACAAAAAAGAATCACTACAAGACAAAAAAAAAAAAAAAAAAAAAAAACCACACTCCTAAGTCTTACCATTCCGATCACCTAAGTTACAAAAGAGATGGAACTTAAAGACATGGTATTTTGGTAATTAAGTCTAAAATGATGACTTCTTCTTATACTGTAGCTAATATGCTACGTCAATTGTTATTATATATAATATAATTAAATAAACAAACAATCGAACTACATAAAGAACGGTTAACTAAACGTTCAATTTGTTTATAGGCTTAATAATCTACG
Source organism: Helianthus annuus (assembly GCF_002127325.2). Lineage (NCBI taxonomy): Eukaryota > Viridiplantae > Streptophyta > Magnoliopsida > Asterales > Asteraceae > Helianthus > Helianthus annuus. The sequence goes on along the minus strand of NC_035442.2, from coordinate 3,228,135 downwards.
TACTAGTGCTCCTATACAAAGATTTCTTAAATCCATTAAGGAAGTATTATTAATTAATTAATTAACTATATTACATTACAATTACCAACTTTAGTGAATAGTATCTTGACTTCTTTTTTTTTTTGTGTGTGTGTTTTATTTTCGTATACTTTTACCCTTCAACTTTTAGCATTGACAATTACTACTTCTTAACTTTCTAAGGGTGGTCGGAGTGATATCAAGGACTCCATCGGTGAGTTCTTTTCACCGCTCGGTGAATTGGCGCCGACCCGAAAAAGGTGTTCGGTGATTGCCTTTTTCTGTGAGTGTTCACTGATTCGGTGAAGAAGAGGATAGGTGAGAGAGAAAGAGTGAATGGTGAGTCCCAACCCTTTTTCAACCAATCATATTTTTTTTAATTTTTTACCACTCTCCAGGTGTTTGAATCACTGACAGTGATTGAATGCAAAATAGGGAGTGAAATGGGGACTTAACATGACATGATATTATTGGCTAGACGGTGACTCAAACACCCTAAAATGATTGAATGATACCCTCCACCCTAAAGCTTTTGTAATCGAGTTTTACGTGTTTACTTTTATGCGTGTATCGGTATAAATTTAAATTGATTTACGTTTTAATGTAAATTTTTCCTGGAAATGAATTGGGTCAAATATAATAAATATGTTCTTATGCTTAACGTAAATTTTCTTCGAAAATATGTCGGGTCAAATATGATACATTTTCATGCTTATTTTTATGTACGTTTTCAGTTTATCTATATTTTGACGTAATTTTTTTGGAAATCAGCCGGGTCAATATAATATGTTTCATTAGAAAGTATAAACTCGAGGTACTTTACGTTTCAATGTCGTGAAAAATGGCCCAATTTTAAATCTTTTTCATCACATATATAAGCCCAATAATGTTTTGTGTCATCTCGATTCAAGTTCGAAAACCCAACGTCATGTGAATTACATATGCTTACTTTTATTTACAAAAAATATTCATAACGCATTAAGCTAGGTCCCTATATTTACAAAATATTACAATAATTTAAAATTTCCCAAAATAAGTTCTACGGGTGTACACGACAGAAATCGAGCTATGAACCTTAGTTTCAATAATGCAACTCGTGATGTAATGTACTTGGCCACTTGAGATGACCTATTTAGGCCTGTAAACGAATCGAACGTTCATGAACTGTTCATGAACTTGTTCGGTGGGAAGTTCGTTTATGTTCGTTTATTTAATAAACAAACGAACATGAACATAAAAATTTGTTCGTTTAATTAAATGAACAAACATGAACACACCTTGTGTTCGTTCATTTATGTTCATGAACATTCTTTTATGTTCGTTCATTTATGTTCGTGAACGTTCGTTTATTTACGTTCGTTTATGTTCGTTTAAATTTTACTAAATACATAAATAGTTATATTTAAATAAATATTAGGTTTTCTAACTACTTATATAAATATAACTAATTAGTATATCTATGAACCCTTATTTAGATGTGTTTTCGGATTAAATGTAATATATTAGACTTGTTTCTTCAATCATGTTAATTTATGTATATTCAAATATGTTCAGTTAATTTTTTTATGTTCGTTTGTGTTCGTTTATGTTCGTGAACTGTTCGTTTAGGCTTTAAACGAACGAACATAAACGAACACGAACATGCCTGATTTCTTAATGAACGAACACGAACATAAAAATGTGTTCGATTATATGTTCGTGTTCGTGTTCGTGTTCGGTTAAAGTTAAATGAACGAACACGAACATGCCTATGTTCGTGTTCGTTCGGTTCATTTACAGGCCTAGACCTATTACCTAAACATGCCCACCACATTCTTAGTTATATATCATATTAGATGAAAGGCAAATGTGTAATATTTCTTACATGACCGCGAGTCTGTGTGTAAAACATAGAAAATGATAACTAAATCGATCTCTGACCCGCGCGTTGCGATAGACCTATCAAACGGGGGGAAATAGACATGTTGCGATGGGCCTGTCAAATGGGGAAAAAATAGATGAAAAAAACATTGAACCCTACAGACACGTTGCGGCGTGTTAACTCGGAAAATTTAGAACAAAACGTTAAACGGAAGACTTGCAAAAAATGAAAAGTATAAGAAACCAAAGTTGAAAGTAAAAAAGTGTTGAGGGTTAAATTGCAAAAGATGAAAAGATTTGGGTTAAAAGTAAAAAAAAAAAGTCAAAGGGATTAAATTGCAAAAGATGGAAACTTTTGAATTAGAAATGAAAAATCAAATTAATAAAAGACGTTAAATTACCAAAGATTGAAATTTTAAACTTAAATTGCGAAAGATTGAAACTTTAGAGTTAGAAAGGAAAATCCATTGTTTTTTAAATCTTCCAAAACTAATGGTACAACAACCATAAGCACAAATATGTTGCTTAATTATAGTATTTAATTTAATAATTTGATTTTAGCAGGAGATAATGAGTTGAGAAGAGAATTTAGTTTAGAAGAAAATGAACGAAAGGTATAATTTTATAATATTAAATAGTTTTTCTTCCATTTCATATATTATTATGTTTAACTAATTAATTAGTCATAAATACTATCATTTCTACATTAAATTTTTTTTATCTACACACATCAACTTTTATTATACAGAATTCGAAATTTATTCTATATATATTGAAATTTATCCTACACTTGTCGAAATTTATCATACACTTTATCCTATATAGCTCGTAATTTATGCTACACACCCGTATTTTATTCTACACTTAAAACTTTTTTTTTTGAAAAAAATATATTTTGTAAATAAGTTTCAAATTTAATGTAATTAGCTAAAACAAAATGACTACAAAATTGAGGATACATGTAAGTTTATCAATATACCCTTACAATAACATTAACTACAAATATTCAATTATGTATAATGAAGTATTTTTATTTGTTGAAAGTTTTTCTTATAAAGAATTTCTTCTCATTTAAACTCTCTACGATATAAATAGTTACCAAACTCAAAAGTTGATAAAAACTTTTACCAAACTTTTTGTAGAGTTCCGTATAACCAACGTAAAAGAGACATGACATAACCAAAATATCATGTTTCAACCTAGGCTTAAGTTTACATTGGGGGGCATTGTCGTCCTATACGACTTAAAGACAATTACTTTAACTCCTAAATTTTCACAAGGATGGCAAAGGAACCCGCTGGGAAAAACCAAAACTTGATTTTTGTGGGTTCATGACAGGTATGGTATTAGTTAATACTTGCCCAGCTTTCGATATTGTTTCTCACTCAAAACCGAATATCTTAATAAATCACATAAGTTAGATTTGTTAAATTTGTCAAAAACACGAAATTGAAAAAAAAAATGTTAGAAGTACAATTGAGTATTTGATATTTCAATTTGTTTTTTTAGGATAGTTTAAGATCGGGTTTCGGGTAATAGACATCCGAATGAGTATTTTTAACCACATACCATAAAACATGTATGCTCGCAAACTCGATAAATACTAAGCAAAAGGTGCCTGGCAGCTATGGGTCGTATATGGGACTAGTGTCACACCCCCAATTTACCACATAGGGAGTGTCCCTGTTAGGCGTGTGACATACCAATAACGAGCCACCAATTACATTGAACCCATACAAATTATAAATAAAATCCCCATTATTAATAAAAACATCTTCAACAAGTTTTAAACGAAAATCAATAAGTTCAGCGGAAGCAAATAGTAAACGAAGTTAAACTGTTTCAAAACCAAAGTATAATATCAAGAAATCAGTCACATAAATCCTTCCTGTCGACCCATGACCACTCCAGCTACTCCAGACAGCAAGTTCCCCAAATTCAAGATACCTAACGACCTGCGAGCATGCAACAAGTGTATCAGACAACGCTGGTGAGTTCATAGTTTTACGAAAACGTTGTTTACCAAGTATGTAGTTAATCCATTGAAGTTAATTCCCGAAGTAATATTGAAAACAATGTTGATAATACCCCAATACAAGACGGCTTCTGTTTATTTTGCCCTTTCTCCAATGCTCCTATCAAAGCATTGGTCATGACTAGGTCATTAGTTCAACACCCGTTCTCCCAGATACGGGGTGAGGTTGCCAAACCTAAGTAGCGCTACCAACTAATACCATGTTACCTCCTCGGTAACCAAACAACACGGAGGGACTTTAAAGGTGATAGGAAGAGTATATTATCCAACATTCCCGTTTTTACCCAAAAGACTTATCCCTTCCCGGGATACCTACTGACTGTCCCAACCACCGGGACGCATGCTCAAGAGAGATGAACTCACCTTAGAGTGCTCGGTAGATTATGTTACGTGTTCAGATGCTCAAAACAATCCTAACATAGTTACCGATAACAATTAGACTCATGCACCAACTTCCACTTATTAAAACAAGTTGTAATATAGATTGATCGCTTCGTGGCATGTATGGCGTAACAGTTCACACAAATTCATATTACATGTAGTTCACGTAACGCATAATAAGTACTCACATCACAAGTAATCACGTATTGCAACCATTACTGACTAATAACACTTGACAGCTCGCTAAATTATTCTAGTTGTTCATCTAACATCTCATGTCCAACATACAACTAACGGCGACTTCAAGTACCACACGAGGCCCCTAAACCTGACATACAATGCCCAGACCCAAAACTGTCCCGTCCCGCAACCCCTTATGCGGTTCATGTCTCATCTCCTGGTCCACCTAAACCGGCCCAACTACTCCTAAAAAAAACCCAAACCCGCTGCGTGTGTGTGCGGCCCAAAAACCTACGGCCTAAGCATGAGTGTTTGTGCCTTTAATAATTAACCCACCATCATACAAAGCCCAGATGTACACAGCCCAATCAAATCATCATGTCATGGATTCGTGGCTGCTACTTCTTGAATTTAACATATCATTCCTTTAATAATCCAAAACAATAATCTAATATTGCTAGTTTATAAAATCACGCTCATACCAATTTATAGCCCCACAAACACACCAGCGACATCATCAGTAAACATTTAATCAGATTCAATATACCATACTCAACATATCCTACCCTAACCATTCATGAATAATGTCCTACCCATATCCGATCCCCTTAGCACATATCTTGTAATGTCAACATCATCACTCAATATTAAACATACTAACATATTTCATGATTTATCCGTTACTATTTGCATCATACATATCTCGAACATAAACAATAGTGGCTACAATATTAAACTCATTACCATAATTATCAATCATTTAGTTCCACCTGTACACTGATTTCACTATATGATTTTTTATTAGATCAATATTGGAGCACATGGGCCGCCACTTTCAATTCAAGGTTATCAATTCTAGCAGGCCACCTATCTTCAATTGTATTGGACCGTACACAAAGTATATCAGTTCTTGTTTATGATCATTTAAAATAACATGCTCTGACCTATGTAATTTATTCACATGCAGCCATCATCTATCGATACACATATGCAATCCTAATCCGTTTCATCATAATTAATGCTAGCAGAACCCTAATCCGTTTATTCATCATGCAAGAATCATGTTTCCATAATTATAGAACATAGATGTGGTTCAGTTAATCAAGATTCACATAACACAATCACTAATAAAAGTTTGCGTAATTACAAGTCTACTAACCGGAAACCTTAATCGACCAAGGTGATGCACCGAGAGGGGGGGGGGTATCTACTGTCTTCGCAAATCAAGAAAGGAGAAGGTAGGGTTTGATTTATTTGAGTTTGTGATATGAATCCTCATCTAATACGTATACAAGATTAGTTAAGCGGTTCCCCTTTTTTTTTTGTTTTGGCCGGCTGTGATAATGGGCTCAAGCCCAAGTGACAATTAACAATTAAGGGGGTGGGACTTCGACTAAAGTAGCTGCCGCATAGGTAGGGGAAGATGAGTAGAGTTTGTAGGTTGGTTATTTTTGTGATCATAAGGGTTACGTATAATGCATATCTATGAAACCGGTTGCAAAAACTAGTGGGCCGATCCCACTATATTCTTTATTCCCTCCTTGGGCCACAGGTTGTTTCTAAATCATACATAAGTATGTTGGGCTCAGGTGATACCTATGGGCCGACATAATATAATATTTCGTTTTAGTATGAGTATATGGCCCAATACATGTGTTGCGACCAAAATAGAAGTGTGTTGCAGCCCAATATCATACGTGGCCTCTATAACTATTTGACACCCACTCAAACACGATTACCCTCGGCGATTCTTATCATAGCAAACGTTTAACCATCGTTTAATACAGCAAGGATGCGAAATGGATTGGTTATAAGTATATTATGATCACGAGGCTAACGACACTAATCTTGAAAGTTCAGGTTGTCACATCATCCCCAACTTGAAAGAAATTTCGTCCCGAAATTTAGCAAACGGTCACTGAGGAAGCTAGTTTTGTTAAGCGTTTTCGCGGGGTGTCACATCATCCCCAACTTGAAAGAATTTTCGTCCCGAAAATTGATCTAAAACAATGGCTTGAAGTGAGTTCCGACGAACTCGATCTATAGATACTTTACAACGCCTGGGGGGGCTAATCTTGTGATCGGTGGAAATCATGGTATGGTTGTTAGCGTTTTGTTATATCAGTTGCCAATCAAAGAAACAGGGAATTAATGAGGTTCGTACAAAGAATCGAGCGAAACAGGGGTCCATTAAACATCCGAAGGATTTGGCCAGCAAATTTGTGGTCTAGAAGTAATTTCCAGTAGTGGTGCATGGCGGCATGGCACAACAGGGAGGTTCGTTACATTGCGGTCGCGCGAGTGTATCATTTGTCCAATACAGAGTTTGGTGGGTAAAGATTAGTGTTGCAAAACGACAAACGCGTGTAACTGTGACTGCTTCACTTCCAGCGGCGATGACAAGTGAAAGTGGTAAGGTTCGTCTACAGGGATGCGTGGGTATAGTTCTCATAATCCCGTGTTCGTTCAGAAGTTCCATCTAGCGATGCCATCACATGGTTAGCTCTATTGAAACAAGGGTGCACTGGAGGCCCTTGTGATCGGTCTAATTGGCGCATTCGGTACCGTCCAAGTAATGCCTCCCACTTAAATCCAATGACCACGGTTTCCACCGGAGATTGTAGGTCGTGCAGTTCCTCTCCGTAACACCATCATGGTATATCGCTGGATCATCGGTACCCTCGGATAGAAGCGATGCTCCGCGTGTTGTAGGGTTGGGTTTCAAAAGCTGAAAAGATGTTCCCCGATTTTATTTCTCAGGAATTCACAGCTCCCCGCTATGCTAAGGAGGTTGAAGTTGCGAAACCTTCCAAAATCCTATGATGAAGCTGTGATAGTATCCAGCGAACCTAAGGGATTTCTGTTTCCCATAAGGAATCTGAAATTGCATAAAGTCAATCTGAAATTCCACCTAACGATGTGGAAGTAAACCAGCTCACTCTTCAGAAGGCATGTCAGAAAATTCATGGATAAGTGGAAGACACTCGATCTTCCTTTCTTAAAGTGGCGAATCGGTGACAAGAGCTAGTATAGCAGAGTAGCCCTTCCGTAGACACTTCTGGGCTTTCATGACTAAGACGATGCCGACAATGGCACCACTACAATGACCTTGAACTGATAAGGATTCCCCACTAGGGAGAGAGACACGCGCGATTTTCTCTTTCCTGAGAATTTCTGCTTGATGCATAGATAACTAAATCCATGCCAATGACCACGTCAAAACTTACAAGAATATCGAGGAGTAGGTCAATGTCGAACACTTGACCCATGAGATCAAGTTTACAACCAAGAAGAACATGAGAAGCTCCAATCGATTTACTATCAGTTAATTCTACTACATGCTTATTTACGAGAAAGGTGGGAGTCAGTCCTAACTGACGACTGAACCCTAAGGCACATAACTCCAATCGAAACAAGAGTCAAATAAAGCAGGTTGACCTAGAACGAAGGAAGTAAGACGCACAGGTAAGATTCGAGTATATGACACAAGGATAGAAAATAATTGGCACGTATCGTACCAGCCTGGTAAGCCGCTAGGGCTTCAGCTACACGAGTGTTGATCAAGTCGGTTAATTCGGCCTGGGTCATAGCAATGTGACCACGTCCACCACCTCGGCCTCCTCCACGTCCACTCATGGTTCTAATAAGAGAAGGGAACTATCTTAAAGGTCGAAACGAGGTAAAAGTCAAACATCACGTTGAAATATACTAACTATCAAGTTTACACACAATAGGGCAGAACCCCTCCCACGCTCGTTAAGCCTCACTGGGACTTGCATGCACCTCGCGTTATTATTATGTGTGCACCCATATTAATAAGGCGATTTGCATGCTTATCTCAGTGCCTCTTAACTTGCGCTAAAAGGTTCCCCACATTCAAATAGCATGCGTAAAGTTTTATATGATCAAGAATCACAATAGTCGAAGGGTAGGGTCACACTAACAGTTCAAATAACAGGGGTTGGTAATATAAGGGCTCATGCTGTTGTGCCAAGTGTGCATTCACGTGCAATGTCATACATAAGTGTACACTAGATATACTATGCAATCGTAAATGAGAAACGAACCTTGCAGTCTGGAGCTGAGTGTCATGGTCGATTTCGGTCCTGTTCGGTTATAGTCTGGTTTTATGAAAACGTTTTAAAACCAAGTTCACTATAACCAATGGCTCTGATACCAAACTGTCACACCCCCAATTTACCACATAGGGAGTGTCCCTGTTAGGCGTGTGACATACCAATAACGAGCCACCAATTACATTGAACCCATACAAATTATAAATAAAATCCCCATTATTAATAAAAACATCTTCAACAAGTTTTAAACGAAAATCAATAAGTTCAGCGGAAGCAAATAGTAAACGAAGTTAAACTGTTTCAAAACCAAAGTATAATATCAAGAAATCAGTCACATAAATCCTTCCTGTCGACCCATGACCACTCCAGCTACTCCAGACAGCAAGTTCCCCAAATTCAAGATACCTAACGACCTGCGAGCATGCAACAAGTGTATCAGACAACGCTGGTGAGTTCATAGTTTTACGAAAACGTTGTTTACCAAGTATGTAGTTAATCCATTGAAGTTAATTCCCGAAGTAATATTGAAAACAATGTTGATAATACCCCAATACAAGACGGCTTTTGTTTATTTTGCCCTTTCTCCAATGCTCCTATCAAAGCATTGGTCATGACTAGGTCATTAGTTCAACACCCGTTCTCCCAGATACGGGGTGAGGTTGCCAAACCTAAGTAGCGCTACCAACTAATACCATGTTACCTCCTCGGTAACCAAACAACACGGAGGGACTTTAAAGGTGATAGGAAGAGTATATTATCCAACATTCCCGTTTTTACCCAAAAGACTTATCCCTTCCCGGGATACCTACTGACTGTCCCAACCACCGGGACGCATGCTCAAGAGAGATGAACTCACCTTAGAGTGCTCGGTAGATTATGTTACGTGTTCAGATGCTCAAAACAATCCTAACATAGTTACCGATAACAATTAGACTCATGCACCAACTTCCACTTATTAAAACAAGTTGTAATATAGATTGATCGCTTCGTGGCATGTATGGCGTAACAGTTCACACAAATTCATATTACATGTAGTTCACGTAACGCATAATAAGTACTCACATCACAAGTAATCACGTATTGCAACCATTACTGACTAATAACACTTGACAGCTCGCTAAATTATTCTAGTTGTTCATCTAACATCTCATGTCCAACATACAACTAACGGCGACTTCAAGTACCACACGAGGCCCCTAAACCTGACATACAATGCCCAGACCCAAAACTGTCCCGTCCCGCAACCCCTTATGCGGTTCATGTCTCATCTCCTGGTCCACCTAAACCGGCCCAACTACTCCTAAAAAAAACCCAAACCCGCTGCGTGTGTGTGCGGCCCAAAAACCTACGGCCTAAGCATGAGTGTTTGTGCCTTTAATAATTAACCCACCATCATACAAAGCCCAGATGTACACAGCCCAATCAAATCATCATGTCATGGATTCGTGGCTGCTACTTCTTGAATTTAACATATCATTCCTTTAATGATCCAAAACAATAATCTAATATTGCTAGTTTATAAAATCACGCTCATACCAATTTATAGCCCCACATACACACCAGCGACATCATCAGTAAACATTTAATCAGATTCAATATACCATACTCAACATATCCTACCCTAACCATTCATGAATAATGTCCTACCCATATCCGATCCCCTTAGCACATATCTTGTAATGTCAACATCATCACTCAATATTAAACATACCAACATATTTCATGATTTATCCGTTACTATTTGCATCATACATATCTCGAACATAAACAATAGTGGCTACAATATTAAACTCATTACCATAATTATCAATCATTTAGTTCCACCTGTACACTGATTTCACTATATGATTTTTTATTAGATCAATATTGGAGCACATGGGCCGCCACTTTCAATTCAAGGTTATCAATTCTAGCAGGCCACCTATCTTCAATTGTATTGGACCGTACACAAAGTATATCAGTTCTTGTTTATGATCATTTAAAATAACATGCTCTGACCTATGTAATTTATTCACATGCAGCCATCATCTATCGATACACATATGCAATCCTAATCCGTTTCATCATAATTAATGCTAGCAGAACCCTAATCCGTTTATTCATCATGCAAGAATCATGTTTCCATAATTATAGAACATAGATGTGGTTCAGTTAATCAAGATTCACATAACACAGTCACTAATAAAAGTTTGCGTAATTACAAGTCTACTAACCGGAAACCTTGATCGACCAAGGTGATGCACCGAGAGGGGGGGGGTATCTACTGTCTTCGCAAATCAAGAAAGGAGAAGGTAGGGTTTGATTTATTTGAGTTTGTGATATGAATCCTCATCTAATACGTATACAAGATTAGTTAAGCGGTTCCCCTTTTTTTTTGTTTTGGCCGGCTGTGATAATGGGCTCAAGCCCAAGTGACAATTAACAATTAAGGGGGTGGGACTTCGACTAAAGTAGCTGCCGCATAGGTAGGGGAAGATGAGTAGAGTTTGTAGGTTGGTTATTTTTGTGATCATAAGGGTTACGTATAATGCATATCTATGAAACCGGTTGCAAAAACTAGTGGGCCGATCCCACTATATTCTTTATTCCCTCCTTGGGCCACAGGTTGTTTCTAAATCATACATAAGTATGTTGGGCTCAGGTGATACCTATGGGCCGACATAATATAATATTTCGTTTTAGTATGAGTATATGGCCCAATACATGTGTTGCGACCAAAATAGAAGTGTGTTGCAGCCCAATATCATACGTGGCCTCTATAACTATTTGACACCCACTCAAACACGATTACCCTCGGCGATTCTTATCATAGCAAACGTTTAACCATCGTTTAATACAGCAAGGATGCGAAATGGATTGGTTATAAGTATATTATGATCACGAGGCTAACGACACTAATCTTGAAAGTTCAGGTTGTCACAACTAGGATTACCATCCTTGATTTTCACCACGTAACATTGTATCACCAATTAACCCAAATTACTACGTTACCTTACGGACATAACTCAACACAAGTTACACGAGCATTTTGCTCAACAAAAATTCCTACAAAAAAGTCGATTACGAAAAGAATCATTACAAACAGGGCCAGCTCAAACCCAAAGAAATGTGGCTAGGGCTTTAGGCCTCCAATTCATTAGGGACTCGATTTTTTATTACTTATATGTGAAATATGGGCTTGGTTGGGCTAGTAGGGATCCATATCACGACATAGGAGTAGTCACACAAAGGGGCAGGCTATTGAAGGAAATAGATAATACTATATTTACCATTGCAAAACAAGAAATTGAAAGACAGAGTCACATGATCTGATGAGAGAAGTAGAGATTGGAGAATGTAGCAAGTATAGTACATGTTTTGTTTACACACATATGTGTTCGAAATCATCTTTTAACCTGTTTGAGTGCGAATCATTCTCTATTTTCCTGTCACAATCATCATTCTCTTTTCGAATCCAAATTAAGGCCTCTTGTGACAAAATTAAAGATCTTTTATTCTAAATTAAGGTACATTGATCACTACAAATCTTATTGAAATCTGTTATATAAATCCTAACTGAAGCTCTAATTGAAATTTTGATTGTTGATTCTGTGATAACTCTAATTGCTAACTGAAATCAATTTTTAAAGCCTTAATTGAAATCTTTGTTCTATGATATACTTTGCTAATTGATCCGATTTATAATGCCAAATAGATTTTGTAAGTACGAATTCGCAAAACAGGTGTGTGTGGTTTTTTTTTTTTTTTTTTTTTTTTTTTTTTTTTTTGGGAAAAAGCTCCTAATTTTTATTTCGCTTTGGGCCACCAAAATGGTTGAGCTAGGCCTGATTACAAATGTACAATTGTCGTTAGTTAAGCTTTATTACTTTTAGGGAAGACACTCGTATCAAATCATTGCAAATTTTTATAAGATAATTGTATATAATCATGCAAAATAGACGTGTGCACATAGTCATTTATATTACAATTCAATTTCATAACTTTACCTTACCATAGAACACAATCTAGTTCGTTGATCAACCTATCAATTTCTATATATGTGCACCGTAAGAAAATATTATAGTGAGAGAAAACTTATACTTGAACGAAGAAAAGAGTTGGAGGCATCAAGTTGAAAACAACTTTTTCAGGACCGGATTAAACAACCAGATGGCATCATGGTTAAGTTTGAAAAATAATTAAATATTACAAAGATATATATAATATCTATGAAAAACAATCTAACTCTTTTAAAAGAAAAAATAAAATATAAAATAGATTACAATAATTTAGAATGTATTTAGTTTATATATCTAGATTACAAAATCAGTACCTTTCAAGTAGAGTTGACAACAAATCTCTTTTGAAAAAGAGTTTTTAGGTTCAAATCTAATGTAGTGTTTGAAATGCTAATGAATAATGGATCACATTGATTCTTTGAATACCCGTGGTAATCTTTCCCAAATCCTCAAATTCAATCCAAATGGCAGAGAATTTGAAATGATAAGATGGTTTTTTGCAAAATTGATAAATAGACATCCATATTACATGACAAGGACTTAAATAAAGATAGAAATTCAAAACGAGCCATAAAAGGGCCACGAGCCAAACACATGCCCAAAAAGAAAATGCATAAAACATGAAGAAAAAAATAAAAATTTCAGTAACTTTCACTAGAATGCGTTTTTTTGGACTGAACCTTGGGCAAGGCCCTTTTGGGTCCTTGTCACGACATGCTCTTTCTTTCAAACTTCGATTTGGTTGGTCGAACGCCTAAAACGGAGACCCGTAGCCAAAGTTATGGTCGTTTTCGTAAATCACCCTTCGTAGCTCGATCATGGGCCTCCAGAAATGTCATGGCTTAATCTTCCACTTGGGTCTGCATCATAATCCTTGCTAATTTTGTGAAAGAAAAAACATATTAAACCGATCTAACTCACTGAACTAAACTGGACACGGGTCTGGTTTATGAACCTGTCTTCAAAACAATTGAAGGTGTGGGTCTACAGATTTTCAGAGAATGTTAATGACGAAGAGAGATTCTTGATTTGAATTTATTGCTAATATCTCTTTAATTAATAAGATTTTTTTTGTGGATTATTATGATATCTTATCAATATGCCTTAATTCGTATTCTTAATCTTATTTTTTTGAACAGAATAGAAATCTTTGAATAAAACCTTAATTCTTATTCTTAATCAATTAAAAAATGTAACATTACATATGTCAACACCAATCGTACATTCGTACCCGTTCATAACATCAGTTGGATTGGGAAGCTTTTTTTTTTTTTTGAAAGGTTTGGGAAGCATTAAATGGTTAAAGTAGCATTAATTATTTTCTAATCTGATTGACAATTGGATAATTATCATATTCCATATTGGGGAATTTTCAGATTACCGGATGATCAGAGAGGCGTGTAATTACTCTCTGATCAAATTATTTCGGTGGTTCATCCGAATAATTTAATTGGATACAACTCTGATTTACGAGAAATTAAACCAGGTTATGTGTGTATCTGCGAAATTTTTTCTAAACCAGGAAAATTGCAATAAAAAAAACTGTCTAAAAATTTGGGTTTTTTGGGATGTAACTGCCTAATGGCAGTTATCTCTATTTTAAGACAAAAATGCCAATAAAACTGTCATTGTTTAAACATTTCGAAAGTGTGGCAATTTCGAGAAAATAAAATTTTTTGATGTAGTTTTATTAAAGCAATTTATTCAAAACAAAATTTTCAACCCCAGTCAGGGACTCTGCCCCTTGGACCCCGCCAGGGGCTGCCGCCCCTTGGACCCTGCTCCCAGGGACGCTGCCCCCGGAGCTTCGCCAAGGGGGCGTTGCCCCCTTGGAACCCCCGTAGAGTAGGCTCTACCCATACACTTCGAATTATAATAACTCAAACAAGTGTGCACTCCCGCACCTCCTAACTTGCTTGATGTGTATTATTATTCGCTTTGATCACCATGTCAATCCCGATTACACTAAAATATTTAACATTCCACTCCATAATTTATGACCTCCAATGGAGCTTAGCTTCCCTCCCGACCCGTTTTGGGGGTCTTGGGATTTGTTCAGCTGAGGATGCCTCTTCCTACGCTTTTATGGCTTCAATGGCGCAATCTTGGGTTCTTAAAGACCACATCCTTCGTGAAGGTTGTGATGGATTGTTGGACTCTGATTACAAGGGTGCGTTGAACACTCTGCATAGTTCTCTTCCTGATCTTGATCTTGGCGGTTTCTACATTAAAGACACCGCCCCCTTAAAGGCAAGAAAATTCTGGCGAATGCCTTATATGGTGAAATCATCAAAGACAGTTGAAGAGAAGTTTGTCTTGTCCCCGCGGCAGCGACCCGTGTTTGAGTGTTTGCGAGTCCCTCATGCTCAAGATTTCTTGTCTATTGTTCTCATCGAAGGTTTAGGGCAATGTATGTCGGCTGTGTAATATCGGGATATCCTCACGTACTGGCTGATGGTACCCTTTTTCCCGGTTGATGACCGTGTCCCTTATGTCGAAAGGCTTACTTGGATTCATTTGAGGAGCATCCAGTCCATTGCAAGTAATTATCAGGCTTTAAATATTGACATGATTTAGTTCGATATATGCTTCATGATGTCTTTAAGCGGGCATAGATCTCGGCAAAAAAGGAAGCCCCGGTGAACTTCTTGACCGATCCATTAGAAGGGAGATCTACCATACGACCCACTGACATTCTTGTTTTTTTATGGGAATGAGGGAAACACGTGTGCGTCGATTTGACATGTGTGTCCCCCTCGTTCGGCTAAGGGACCACGGGTTTGTGGCGGGCAACGATAACCAAGGCGGAGGCAGGCAAAGTAGTTAAGCACAAAAAAGCTTGCATCGAGAATCAGCACGTGTTCGTCCCGTTCACTTTCGTTGCCTTTGGCGCTCTCGCCCCTGACATGGTGCGGTTCCTCAAGCGGGTTCAACAAGCGGTAAGCAGTAACACCGCGCATGTTAAGGGGCAGAATTTTGTGTTTAGCAAGGTAGGGTTTGCTATTCAGAAGGTGGTAGCAGCGTAGCTCGTTACCCGTCTACCTGCCATTAGTTTGTAATTGTCTGTGTTTTAATGAAAATATTATATTA
This sequence comes from Helianthus annuus, assembly GCF_002127325.2. Taxonomy (NCBI): domain Eukaryota; kingdom Viridiplantae; phylum Streptophyta; class Magnoliopsida; order Asterales; family Asteraceae; genus Helianthus; species Helianthus annuus. The sequence continues at coordinate 3,212,497 of NC_035442.2, read as the reverse complement.
CCCAAAAAAAATCAAAAGAGGGATGATATCTGCGTTAAAAAAATGTGATAAATTCTAGGGGTGTTGAAAACTTGATATCTGAAAATTCGGATATCCGAATTTCAGATATCCGAAATTTCCGGATACCAGACGTATCTGAATTTCGGATATCCGAACGGATAGTGAATCGAATATCCGAATATCCATTTTTTAGTTTACTTTTTATTTTTTATTATTTTTAATATTCAAAACTGGATATTTCGGATAGTTTCGGATATCCGAATATAAATTTTCGGATCTTTATCGGATATTTTTCGGGTATTTCGGATATTTTTTGGATACTTCGGATATTTTCGGATATCTGAAAAAAATAAAAATTAAATTTTCGGATATTTCGGATATCCGAAATATCCAAAAATTTTTAAAATCACTATCCGAATCCGAATCCAAAAATTCGGATATCCGAAATTCCAGGTATCCGAAATTCCGGGTATCCGAATTTTCGGGTATCCGAATTTTCGGATATTTCGGATTCGGATATCGGATAATTCAGATCAAATTTTCGGATACAGATAGTTTTGAACACCCCTAATAAATTCCATCATTTGTAGCCATTTCATGATCAGACACCGAAAAGTGGTTCGTTTGATTTATAATAAAGAATCAAAGAATGACATGTGTCCTGTTATATTTTTTTGCTCCACGATGTTTATCTTTTATATTCTCATTGCCACAAATCATTTTTATATTTCTTTCTATCATTTTTATCCAAAATGTTATATGATTCTTACTCCAAATATAGAATGGATAGAGAGATAGAAGCATATCACAATTCGTAATTTGGATTGGATTGATATGAATACTTTATGATGATTATTATGATAAACTAGCAATAACATCCGCGCACGTTGTGGCGCGGGTACATCGTAAACATCGAATGAATTAATTCAAACGTTATGGGATGCGTTAGCCATATGAAAATGTGTGTTTCGACATATCCGATTGAACTCAATGTAAACCTATATAAGCATTGCGATTGGATCAAAACGTAAAGTAAATCCAATTTATTTCGTACAATCATAACGTATTATATGTGATCCAACTCATACATAGAAAACATAACGGGTATAAAGGAAAAATTGACACGTTTAATCAAAAAGAATTAATTAAAGCTTTTGAAAAAAAATAAGAAACCACAATTGGACTCCACTCGGTTGGAAACAAAATTTACGAAACATCTATAAAATAAGAACGACAACATATTATATTTGACCTAACTCATTACCAAAAAAAATTAACGTCCAATCGTATACCAACTTGAATTAATACCAAAACGTACATAAAATATGCGCATAACAATGTTTTTTAAACGAGAATATATTTTATTTGACCTGACTCGTTTCCAGAAAAAGTTTACGTCCAAACGTAGAACATATCGAATTTATACCGACACATACATAAATATACGCACGTAAAAAATTAGTTTTTTAAGTAAAGGAAGTACAAAGGTAAACTCAAAACAAACTATTAGTAAAAAACTTAATACGTTAAAAACGTTTGTAAAACCGTGCCAAGTTGCACCAATGCCACACACTGCCAGCGACCACCAACAGCGCAAAAGCTTGTAAAAATAAAATAATAAAAAGAAAAGTAAATCAGACGAAAAAAACGTTGAACCTCATACGCACGTTGTGGCGTGTTAACTCGCAAAATTTAAAACGAAAAACTTGCTAGAGATGAAAAGTGTGAGGGACCAAAGTTGAAAATAAAAAGTGTTGGGGTTAAAATTAATAAGATGAAAACCTTTGTGTTAAAAGTAAAAAATCAATGGGTTAAAATACAAAAATAAAAACCTTTGGGTTAGAAATGGAAAATCAACTTTTTTTTTGAAAAACTCCCTATGCATAACATACAACAACATATAGCATCAACATGTTAGTAAATTATAATATGGAAATGGTGGAAGATATTCGATATATATAAACTTTCTTAAAATGAGAGAGCGTTTATTAACTTTGTATAAACTTTTACTTACATTTTCTTTTAATTTTTGGAAAAATTACAAGTTTTGTCCTGTATTTTTATACCACTTTTCAGACGGTGTCCTTTTTAACGAATGTTGATAGGCGGTGTCCTTTACTATGTATTTTGTTGCAAGTTTAGTCCTTTACACCCAACCCAGTTAAAAAACTCTGTTAGTTGCTGGGTGTAAAGGACTAAAATTGCAACAAAATACCTAGGTAAAGAACTAAATTTGCAACAAAATACCTAGTAAAGGACAACGTCTGTCAACAATTAACAAGGTTTTTTAATTGGGTTGGGTGTAAAATACTAAGCTTGCAACAAAATACCTAATAAAGGACATCGCATGTCAACATTCGTTAAAAAAGACACCGCCTGAAAAGTGATATAAAGATAAAGTACAAAACTTCTAAATTTTCCTTAATTTTATATGAATAGATATTCTTATGAGAAACCAATTGGGAAGTTTATTTAATATGGAATTCAAGCCTTCAAATTACTTGTATAACAAATTACATTACTATTCGGCTGCATGAGTTTCAACATTTTGCTTCTTCATAAAAGAAAAAAAAAAGTTTAAGTTTATCATGTTAAAAATCACAAACCAATCAATTCAATTATCTTATAGAAAACACACACATATGTGTTTGAAATCATAGTTTAACCCGTTTGAGTGCGAATCATTCTCTCTTTTTCTGTCAGAATCATCATTCTCTTTTCGAATCCAAAGGCCTCTGAATCTGTTACCTGAAATTGGAACTAATTACACAGATTGACCCTGTGGTATATAGTCAGTTTCATCATTGGATACTAACTTTTTTTTTTAACATGTTTAGGTTTTTTATCGTTTCAATTTTGTAACACCTTTAGGTACTAACATCAAAATTATCAATATAATGACTAAAATACTCTTCCAATTTTTTTTAAATTTATCAATGTAACACCTTTGGGTACTGACACCAAAATTTATTTAAGTTTAAATCCATTTTACAAAATCAATTTTTTTATTTTCATCTTTTTATTATATCTCTTAATTAACATAAAATCTATTTATTTTTTATTTTTTATTTTTTATAAGTAAATATTTATATATAATTTTTTAAGAAATGATAAATAATTTAGCACGATAGAAGTTGCTCAAAATCTTAAATAATTAAAAATTCAATAGGTATAATAATAGTTGGTATTGTGCAAATAAATTATTATTAAGATATTAGGTTAAAACTCCGTTTATTACACGTGTTTAATGCATAAAACTTAGTTTTAATTTTTGTAATTTTAAATATACGGAATTAAATAATATAAAAACAATAACAATAATAATAATAAAACACTTTATCTCATCGGAACTAAAGTGTTTCCTAAGCACATAGATACACAAATAAAATAGAGACTTCATGGTTTAATCACACTATCTCAAAATGTGCCAAGTAATTGATCGTAACAAACAAATCAGATTATATTATACATTTTTACGATTTTACTACAAAATATATTAAATTAGTTGTAGTTATTTTTAAGCAGTTTTTCTTGATTATGCTACGTATCTTTATATATTAATTTAACTAATTTTCAGATATTATATTCGTGTGTTTTCAAGATTGCTATGGATTTTAATAGATACTTATAATATAATTTGTTTCATTATTTAATTTATATTTTCAAGAGTTTTTATATATTCATAATATTAGTCAGATATTTATCTAGTATTATTTAGTAATATTATTAATAAATAAAAAATGGAGCGGATGTTTTCTGACTTTTTTAATTTATATTTAAAAAAAATAAATATATAAATAGATTTTATGTTAATTAAGAGATAGAATAAAACGATGAAAATAAAAAATAGATTTTGTAAAATTGATTTAAACTTAAATAAAATTAAGTGTTAGTACCCAAAGGTGTTACGTTGATAAAACTAAAAAGAATGGAAGGGTATTTTAGTCATTATATTGATAATTTTGGTGTTAGTACCCAAAGATGTTACAAAATTAAAACCATAAAACCTAAACTTGTTAAAAAAAGTTAGTGCACAAAGATGAAACTAGCTATAAACCACAGGGTCCATCTGTGTAATTAACTCCCTGAAATTGCTGACGAAACTAAAGGCCTCTTGTAACAAAATTAAAGATCTTTTATTCTGAATTAAGGTACATTGTTCACTACAAATCTGATTGAAATCTATTATAAAAATCCTAACTGAAGCTCTAATTGAAATTTTGATTGTTGATTCTGACAACTCTAATTGCTGACTGAAATAAGTTTTTAAAGCCTTAATTGAAATCTTTGTTCTATGATATACTTTGCTAATTGATCCGATTTATAATGCCAAATAGATTTTGTAAGTATGAATTATGTCATTCTAAAAGGTAAAAAGGTAAAAGAAGCAAAACAGGTGTGTGTGGTTTGTTTGTTTTTTTTTTGTTTTTGGAAAAGGCCTCAAATTCTTACTTCGCTTTGGGCCACCAAAATAGTTGAGTCGGCCCTGATTACAAATGTACAATTGTGGTTAGTTAAGCTTTATTACTTTTGGAGTTTTGGGGAAGACACTCATACCAAATCATTACATATTTTTATAAGATAATTGTATATAATCATGCAAAATAGACGTGTGCACGTACTCATTTATATTACAATTCAATTTCATAACTTTACGTTAACGTTACCAAATAACACAATCTAGTTTGTTGATCAACGTATCAATTTCTATGTATGTGCGCCGTAAAAATATATTATAGTAAGAGAAAACTTACTTGAACGAAGAAGAAAGTTGGAGGCATCAAGTTGAAAACAAATTTTTCATGACCAAACCAAACAACGAATTTGTCATATTATCAGTCCACTAAATGAATCCGTCCACTAAATGAATCCGTCGAACCAGATTAAAAAACCAGATGGCATCATGGTTAAGTTTGAAAAATAATTAAATATTACAAAGATGTATATAATATCTATGAAAAACAATCTAACTCTATTAAAAGAAAAAATAAAATATAAAATAGATTACAATAATTTAGAATGTATTTAGTTTATATATCTAGATTACAAAATCAGTACCTTTCAAGTAGAGTTGTGTCGCAACTCCTGACCCCACCCCGGGAGCGGGAACCGCGAACCAGTCAAGTGGTATTAGTGTTTATTAATTTGGCAGCGGAAATGAGACATCAGAATCGTAGTTAGGAAATAAATTTCAGAGTTTCAAAACGCCAAAATTTTGTATTAAACAAATGGGATAAACCCATATTTCATTGATAATAGTATTTTATCGGGATAAACCATAGTTGCTGAAAACAAAAACTTCTTTGTTTTATTCAGGTAAATTAAAGCCACTTTCTTTAAGCCTTAAGTGCTCCACAGCTGGCTTCTTATAGCTTCACATTAAGTTACCTGAAACACGTTTTAAAAATATTTTATCAGCAAGAAATACTGGCGAGTACATTCCAATTTATAGAAATGTCAGTTGTTATAACGTTACAGTATTAAGAGCGATTATAATGTTTATATCTACCCAATTACTTGGTCAATACTTGTCACTCGACGGATCTATGACTATGGTCATATCACACATCGGCTACCATGTCCAATTGTGAAGATTATCAAGTACTGTATACAAACCCCATAATACTGGCAAAAATTGTAGAATACAAAGACTTAATCACTGTAATTATAACTGATAAACATTCAAGGTTTTGTAAAACATTTGAAATAATGGCTCACAAACTGTGAGAAAAAAGAATGACTCACATTTTAAACTTATGTTTTTCTACGGGCTTCCTGGTGATGTTTCCTGATTATTTTCTTGAGTTTCTATTAAAAACATACAATGCACGCGTGTTAGTAAAATAACCCAAATCACATTAACCATACCTTACGAGACAGAACCCCAACGTACTTAGTCAGACAGAGCCTTGACATGCGTTGCTGGGTCCTAGATCAATCGGGTAGGATAACAAATTAGTGCTTGGGGGTTAAAATACTTACAACGGGGCAAAGCTTCGTCTTTTAGGGGGGTATTTTGGCTATAATTTTCGCACTATAGAAGTTGAGAGTGAAAGAGACCAAACGAATTGGAGAATACAGTGAACTACTCCATTTATACGAATTTTCGGGGTCCGTCGCGCCCCGCGACCTCCTCCCCTGTTTCTCTTGCACCCCGCGAGGGTACCCCTAGCTACGGCTAGGGTGGCCGGGTGGCACATAGGCTCGACATGTGTGACGCCATGTGGCACAAGGGGTGTCTGGCAAGCAAAGGCTTGTCGCGCCCCGTGACCGGCCCCTTTAAGACCTGTCGCGGCCCGCGAGCCACATAAAAATAATTATTTTATTTGTTTTTAATAAAAATAATGTTATACGGGTTAGGTTATGTGTATACGGGTATTTAAGGGTGTTTTCGAGGGTTGTTATAAGTTGACAACAAATCTCTTTTGTAAAAGAGTTTTTAGGTTCAAATCTGATGTAGTGTTTAAAATGCTAATGAGTAATGGATCACGTTGATTCTATGAATACTCGTATAAATCTTCCCCAAACCCCCAAATTCAACCTAAAGGGCAGGAAATTTGAAATGATAAGATAGTTTATTGCAAAATTGATGAATGAACATCCATATTACATGACTAGTACTTAAATAAAGACAGAAATTCAAAACAGGCCATAAAAGGGCCACGGGCCAAACACAAGCCCAAAAAGAAAATGCATAAAACATGAAGAAAAACATAAAAGTACGAGTAACTTCTACTAGAATGCGTTTTTTTTGGACCGAACCTTGGACAAGGCCCTTCTGGGTCCTTGTCACGGCATGCTCTTTCTTTCAAGCTTCGATTTGGTTGGTTGAACGCCTAAAACGGAGACCCGTAGCCGAAGTTATGGCCGTTTTCGTAAATCACCATTGGTAGCTCGATCATGGGCCTCCAGAAATATTATGGCTTGATCTTCCACACTTGGGTCTGCATCATAATCCTTGCTAATAACTCACTAAACTAAACTGGACATGAGTCTGGTTTATGAACCTGTGTTTAAAACACTTGAAGGTGTGGGTCTATAGATTTTCGGAGAATGTTGATGACTGAGAGAAATTCTTGATTTGAATTTATTTCTAATATCTCTTTAATTAATAAGATTTTTTTTTATGTGGATTATTATGAAATCTTATCAATATGCCTTAATTCTTATTCTTAATCAATTAGAAAATGTAACATAACATATGTCAACACAAATCGTACCCGTTATCTAAATATTAATAAAAGACTACAGTTAATGCCACATGGCAATTTCTCCTTCAACTTCATAATTATATTTTTATTTCTATTTAAAATATTTTGTTATCCCTATCCTTATTATTATTATTATTATTATTATTATTATTATTATTATTATTATTATTATTATTATTATCTCTTAATTTTAGCTTTAATATTTTATATAAAAATATTTTGTTATCCTTATCTTTATTATTATTATTATTATTATTATTATTATTATTAAATCTCTCAATTTTAATTTTAATAACATACGGAGGAATAGTATATTTTTTGTCTTTTTATCTTTTTTTTCTTTTCTTTTTTTTTGGGCATTATGATTTTTCATTTTGTAACAAAACTTTAGTTTTTATAATTTGTGTCACAAAGGTTAAATAATTTTAGTTTTTTTATTAGTTTTTGTTTTACGTTTTTTCTCGGATTTGTTCGTCATTCATTGCTATTTAGCATAGTGTTTGATAGTCACATTTGACCACTCAGGTTTTTTTTCATTTGTATTTGGTGGTCACATTTGGTCTTTTAAGTTTTTTTACCCCCTCCACTTTCTAATACACATCGTTATAAATTCGACTCCTTCTACGTATTACGTCACATAAGTCACTTTGTGTTGGACATTCGTGTTTTTTTTTACGCTTTACCCGGTTTTGGTCTTTGTTCGATGTTACTTAGCATGGTTTTACGTCCCCATCTCCTCAACGTTGATAGCACGTTTTTATGCCCACTGGCCCGCAACGCGGGTAGGTTAAGACTAGTAAATCAATGAAGAGATTATATCAGTTCTATCTAGTCTAATCTAACTTATAATAAAAGACTTCAAATAATGGCACATGTCATTCTCTCCTTCAACCTCATAAATTTTATTTATATTTGTTTAATAAATTTATTTTAATATTAATATTAATTAATAACCAATATATAGATATCACTTATTTTTATCCTTATCTTTATCTAAAATTAATAAATAACTTCAATTTTGCAATTTAGACCCTTTGTTTTTTTTACTTCTAACCCAAAGTTTTTCATCTTTTACAATTTAATCCCAACTCTTTTTTATTTCAATTTTGGTCGACCATACTTTTCATCTTTCCCAAGTTTTTTGTTTCGTTTTAAATTTTGTGAGTTAACGCTCTGCAACGTGCGTGTGGGGTTCAACATTTTTTCGTATATTTTTTTCCTGTTTGACTGGTCCGTTGCGTCACATCTATTTTTCTGCGTTTGACAAGTTCGTCCAACACGCGGGTCATGGATGGACTTAGTTATTTTTTTCTATATTTTACGTTCGGATTAATTTCTCAACAACGAGCGTGCGTGATTCAAAGATTTCACGTCTGCTTTTCGCTCGACGTTATTTATTCCTGTTTTTATTTTTTTGTTTTTACGAGCTTTTTCGGTGTTGGTGGTCGCTGACAATGGTGTAGTATTGCTACTACTTAACACAGTTTTATGACAACACACAGAGGCTTAATACTATTAAATACATAGAGAAATGCTGGATTGGGAAGCATTAAATAGTTAAAGTAGGATTAATTATTTTCTAGAGTTAAATGTCATTTTAGTCCTTGTGGTTTGGTCATTTTGACAGTTTAGTCCAAAGGTTTGAAATATTGTCATTTTAGTCTGAATAGTTTCAAACGTTGCTACTATAGTCCACTGGGTTAACTTCGTCCATTTTTTTGTTAACGAGACTGACAATTCGGTCATTTTTTATGACCGAATTGCCCTTCTAGTTAACAGAACTACATATAAAATGACCGATTTGCCCTTCTCGTTAACAGAAAAAATGAATGAAGTTAACTTAGTGGACTAAAATGGCAACGTTTGAAACTATTTGGACTAAAATGTCAACGTTTCAAACCTTTGGACTAAACTGACAAAATAACCCAAACTACATAAACTAAAATAGCATTTAACTCTATTTTCTAATTTGAAAGATTGATCGACAAATGTGATAATTATCATATTCCACTCCATAATTTGTGATAAATTCCTTCGTTTGTAGCTATTTCATGATCAAACACCGAAAAGTGGTTCGTTTGATTTATATTAAAGAATCAAAGAATGATATTTGTCCTGTTATATTTTTTTTCTTCACGATGTTTATCTTTTATATTCTCATTGCCACAAGTCATTTTTATATTTCTTTCTATCATTTTTATCCAAAATTTTATATGATTCTTACTCTAAATATAGAATGGATAGAGAGATAGAAGCATATAATACTCTTATCGCAATCAAACTATATCACAATTCCTAATTTAGATTGGATTGATATGAATACTTTATGATGTATTATGATAAATGTTGGAAGATATTCAACATGTATAAACTTTCTTAAAATGAGAAAGTTTTATTAACTTTGTATAAACCTTTACTTACATTTCTTTTAATTTTTTTATGAATAGATACTCTTATGACAAACCAATTGGGAAGTTTTTTGTAATATGGAATTCAAGCCTTCAAATTACTTGTATATCAAATCAAATTACTATTCGGCTGCATGAGTTTCAACATTTTGCTTCTTCATTAAGGAAAAAAAAAGTTTAAGTTGATCATGTTAAAAATCACAAACCAATCAATTCATCCAAAAAGAAGCTCAGAACTCGTCTACCATATATCCAAAAAGAAGTTTAAAGTAGTTTGTTAAATAATCAAACGATATAAAAAATTGTAATCATCTTTCACATATGTTACTAAATGAGTAATTGGGATAACTAATGAGTAAATAATGGAAAATTGCAAATTTCATATCAATAATGAAACGTGGGGGGGGGGGGGGGTTGTGGATTTACTACAGTGACACAAAACTAACACAATATTTGTGAGCTTGAGTTTGGTCTGAAGAAGTTTGGGTCAGTTTCGAGTCAAACATGCATAACATTTAGTTAAATGGGTTGGGTCTTAGTCAACCTCATGGGTTTGAGGGTCAACCACGTATTTTTATTGATTTTGTATGGTATTTTAATTTTAAGACTTCAACTTGTTAAATATTTTAGACAAAAATGTAAGAGTCAAAAGATAAGTTAACATCAAATCAACTGTTTATAGGCATTTGCGTTTATATATTTTTGTGTAAATATATAACTTAAAAATGGTATTATGAAAAAACCAGGTTTAATGTGGGAGTCCGTGTCAACCAACATATATAAAATTCATGTTTCGGTCTATTTCATGCTCGGGTTTAAGGCGAGCTTGGCTTGTTAACACAACCTATTTAACAATCTTAACGGGAATGTGTGCAAGTTAGATGCATAAAATCCAAATAGGTACCATAATAATTATAATAATTAGAAGTACACTCGTCTAAGATAATCAAATTAGTTCAAAATATCGTCTAAAAAGCATGGGGCATTCTTTTTTTAACACTTTACGCGTATGTGGAGAGGAGTCAATATTCAACTTTTTCTTGGTTACAACAAGTGGACATCGTGCACGAAAAACACATACAACATTAACATTTACAAACGTTGATTGACAATGAAATAAATGAGACCAAATTGATGCAAATTGTTTATTGTCACTTTCCTTGAAATAGAAATAAGGTGTCAAAGTGTCCTTTGGCAATTGTGAACCACCTAGCACAACTTGTGCACACACTTTAGTTTTAATCATGCCATGGAGATATAAATTAAAAGAAAATAAAAAAAATGGGGGGGGGGGGTATGTGCAAAAAGGAGATTTGTTAAGGGTGGTGGAGAGAGTGGGCATAGCACTTTGGGCTTTTATGGGCCCAGATGAATCATATCCAGGCAAACATTGTATGTTTATACTTTCACTTTTTATATTTCAATCAATATAAGCTAAAGTCTTTATTTAAAAATCTAGTGGGCCCACATGGACCCACTTTATAGCTTTATAACCAAACATAGAACGTATATAATTATTGTGGGTGGTAGTTTTTCAAGTTAGGTGGTTGGAACTCTTTTTTAGTTTGGTTGGAATTTTTAACACAAAATCTTAGTTGGAATACTTTTGTGAGTGATAGTTTTATCTTGTTAATAAAATATGTGATCTAATGTGGGTGGTAGTATATATGGTTAAGTATTTTTAACATCTCATATGATAATATGAATGTGATCATAAGCCATTCAACAATGGTTTGTAGGCGAGAATTAACCCTTTTATTTTGTTATTATAAAAAAATTCTTGTTGGTTTATCTTTTTTAGTTATAACATTTACATGTAAAATATACGTAATTTGGGTCAATTTAACAAATTGTTGATCTATAAAATCCGGGTAAATAAATTTCGGTTGAACCAATAAATTATCTAGATATTTGGTTAGATTTTAGATTGCGTTATTTATTTATTTATTTATTTATTTATTTATATATATGTACTAGGTTATAACCCCGTGTATTACATGGGTTAAGTAAATAAAATATCAAATAGTTAATAACGAAGATTTAACAATTATAAAACAATATTTTAAGATACTTTTCTGATAACCGATCAAAATTTTGTTTTATGTATGATCAAAACTTGTGATGTTTGTCAAGTTTATAAATAGCAATTAGCCAATTAGATAAACTTATAGTTACAAAATAATATTTAAATTAATTAGATAGGTATAAATTATCGGTAATTATTAAGTTATATAACTTTAAAATTTAAATATATGGACTTGAGTTGCATCTTAAAAGGATGGTTGTTTTTGGATAAATTTATTAGTATGATAAATGTAGTTATTATTCTTCTTGTATTTTAAATATATTAAATAAATAAATTATTTGTTAAGCAAGAAAATCGTTCCCTCCACCCTCGTTAGGAAATTGCTCGATATTTGTTTCAATTATTAAGATATAATTTCTAACCTAGTAATTAATATAAATAAGAAAATCGTTCCCTCCACCCTCGTTATGAAAATGCTCAATATTTGTTTCAATTATTAAGATATAATTTCTAACCTAGTATAATTAATATAAATAAATAATAAGATAGTTATGGAACTTTATCAGTAATTTCTTAAATGTTTGAAACAAATATTAAATTTAATAATAATTATCTAGAATTAAGTAAGAGTAGATAGTCTAGAATAATAATATAGTAATTAATACAAATAAATAATAAGATAATTTATGAAACTTTACCCGTAATTTCTTATGTTTGAAACATATATTAAATTTAATAATTTAAATTAAATAATAATTATCTATAATTAAGTAATAATAAATGATCTAGAATAATGACAAGTGTCCTTTTATTGAAAGTTATGGAACTTTATCCGTAATTTCTTAAATGTTTGAAACAAATATTAAATTTAATAATAATTATCTAGAATTAAGTAAGAGTAGATAGTCTAGAATAATAATCTAGTAATTAATATAAATAAATAATAAGATAATTTATGAAACTTTATCCGTAATTTCTTAAATGTTTGAAACATATATTGAATTTAATAATTTAAATTAAATAAAATTATCTACAATTAAGTAATAGTAGATGGTCTAGAATAATGACAAGTGTCCTTTTATTATATAGTACTAGCGGTAAGACCCATGTGCAAACACGGGTCGTTTCTTAGAAACCATGCATAGCACATATTGAAAGAGAGTAAAAAAAATAATTAGTGCAGACTTATAAAATTGATATACACTAATGATCAATAGGTTTATTCAACAGCAATTCCATTATGTTGATAGCAAACCACTGTTGTCTATTAACTGTTAAAAACTTCTGTTGCTTTCCAACAGACTTTCCTAAAAACTGTCATCCATTATCTCCAATATAGCTTGCCAGATGGATAGTGTAACAACCCGCACGTTCGTGCGTTGTTACTACTCGTTATACTCGTTACGCCTAGCACCAGAGATTCGGATCATAATGTAGCTATATCGCATACATTGCTATTTCGCAGTATTTTCGCATATTACGCATACTTTATCGCTATAACGCATCACATCGCACATACTAACACTCACGATGACATTGAGTGAGGACCTATTCTACCCTCCTCGATAACTGTGATGTGTCGCAACGCAACGCATATTCGAAACACGCAACTCGATTATCGCTACGCAGACTTTGAAATGTGGATATTTATACGACCATATGTGATTAATTATAATAAAGATACGAAGGTGTGAATGAAAATGTGTAACCAAACTATCGCAACACTGAGCGAACAAAATGAAACATCGAAACGCAAATCGCCGGAGCCCACCAATCGAATGACCATTCGATCGAGTGGCCATCCGATCGGATTGCCATCCGATCCATTGCACTCCATCACCTCCTCTCCTCTCACCTATAAATAGCCCTTGTCACATCACCTGAACAGTGATGTGACAGCTCTCACTCGACCAGCACGCTTTGGGGCTATTTTCTCTCGATTTCTCGCAATTCTTGTAAGTTTCTATCTCAAATCTTGTACTTCTATGATCTACACGCACTCTTTCATCTTTCACAACAATAAATCTTACTTTTTCACCGTAAAATCCTCTGATTTGGGGCGTTTTAAGGTGATGTCATCATGGAGATCTTAGGGACAATGAAGTGTGACCTCATCTCAACAAGAACGGTCCAGATCTAATGGATTCCATGATGTATAAGCACTAATTTCACCTAGATCTAACACGAATCTAAGTATTTCAAGCTTCTCTTAAGCTCTCTTAACTTTTCACTCAAAACCGATAGAATCGGAGCTCGTACAGACCTTCTACTCATTCTATAGTGAAGTGTCGGTTTGAGAACTGATTTCTATCGACGAGATGACCGAGTAACGGGTTGAACACGAACAACCGTCAAGGGCTGTTAACCGATCGGACGGGATAATTCCATTCCGATCTGATGATTTGGCCTTGGTGAAGTTCCATTGTTTAATACGTTGTCATACCATCTCGACCAAACCACAAACTTTCAAAATAATCAAGTTCAAAACGATCAGATTCGTGGGACGGATTGCCGCCCGATCGGATTGCCATCCAATCGAACTGCAATCCGATCGGATTACACTTAGTTCCACACTTAAACATTCCTTTCAAACTTTCAAAGATCTGAATGTTGAACGGATTACCGTCCGATCGGATAGCCATCCGATCAAACGACCATCCGACCATGTGACATTTGGAACTTCAACACCTAAACAATTTTCAACATATTCAATGCATAATCAATAACCAACGGATTTCCACTCGATCGGATTGCAATCCGATCAAGTGACAACCCTGCTGTGAACTTGTTCTCACTAAGTGTCCTACCAATCGGATCGTTACCCGATCGAACCGCCGTTCGATCGATCGACCTGAAGGGTAGAGATACTTCTTTGTTTTCAAAATGCTACAACGAAAACTTCAAAGCCATCATACACTAACACATCCTTACCAAACAAGATGTCAATCCAATCGAATGGCCATCCGATCGGATGACCATCCGAACGGATTGACATCCGATCGAGTGGCCATCCGATCGGATTACCATCCGACACTTGGTTCACCGCCACCGTTTAACGCACTATTCAACGCTTACGCTATCGTTCTGTAATCAGGACAATCTCGGACGCGCTCCCTTCAATCCAACACCGACTGTGAGTATACTCGGACCCTTTTTATCGCATTTTGGGTGTAACATACGTTCCTATCAAATCAAATTTATCGAAATGAATTAATCAATCAAACTGTTTATCACTTGCGAATAACTGTATGCATATTTACACTTGATGCTAGTTACATGTGTGTTAGGACATACTCGCAAGGTCCCGCCTTAACTAGTATAGTACTATAGTACCCGACGAGGGTCTAGGTAGGATGAATAGCAATCGCAATCGCAGCTCGAGTGACTTAGCTGGTAGTATCTATCTTTTATGCATGTATGTTGAGGTATCTCGTTTATGTATTTGGTAATTCGCAGAACTTTTTATTTCTCGCTACTATCAAAACTTGTATACTCGCCAATACTTTTGTATTGACGTTGTTTTAACGTATGTTGCAGGTTTAGTCGCAACCTACATCAAATCAAGCTAGGAAGTCTAGAAACTCACCTAAAATCTTGGTTGTCGGATTTGTATTGTTCTAAAGGACAAGAAATCTGTGATAACTTATGTGGCTATATTGTTTGTTAGCATGGGATAACGAATGTAATAAATATTGTCGCTTTATAGTTGTTATGGATTCTATTGAGCAATCTGATTCGCCTAGTGCCGCGCCCCGATGATTCCGCCATCGGTTGGGGTGTGACAGATTGGTATCAGAGCCATAACTATAGCGAATTAGGAAAGACACGACCTAGTCCGGGTTTGTTGTCTTAGAAACGACGTAGTCTATAGTCTAAGTACCAACATGCCGACTCGTACGGACCCAATAGGATTTGTACGGGCCTACTTGATACTCTCGCTTGAATCCTCTAAAAACTACAACTTCGCGTGAACGCCACATACTACAACTTCACACGAAGAGCCTTTCCTAAGGCTGGAATATTACTTAGCCTTTCCTAAGGTCAATACAATACACGCGTTTTTGAAAATACTCGCGCAACACAACCGAGTGGTCCAGTCGAGATCAGGCGTGAAAACCAAGAACTCTCGATAAGATCGCTCACTCAGCGCATTTTTCTAACACGAGAACTTTTGGTCGAGCTAGGAGTGACATCCATATCTCAACGAAAGTCTCCATTTCAAAATCTAGTGGAACTCCCGAATTTATTCGAAGAGCACAACCACAGCTAGGAGCGAAGTTATTAAGTCAGGGGTGAAACCCGTATCTTAATAAACCGTTCCACTCTCTATAAAATGGTTTTCAAAAGCTCTCACCAAGGACTCGACCATAACAATGACTCGAGCCATGCGATGACTAGGAAGACGAATGCCATAAGCTGCATCCCAGTGGAAGCATAGTCTTCTAAGGCAACGCACGTGCACAAACTTGTTGGGTATATTTGGGTTACCTTGGGTAGTCGACGCCTAACCACCCGAGGCACTCTACCTATTTTTCTAGCTTACGGCTCGCCAATTTTACGCTTAATGGAACTTATTTACGCTTATGTGTCTGCAATTTAAAACTTTACGCTTTATCGATTTCTCGACTTATCGATTTTCGCTCCCTGCTTTATAAACGCACAACTCGCACAGCCATCGCAATCTAAAATGAAGTCGAACATTTGCAACAAAAGTAAAAGCTAACGATATGCTCGCTCCTTCATTGTCGCGTCCTTGCGCATTCTATCCCGGCATGTATGTGTATAAGCATAAACTACAACTAATTATATATACAGCAAATCAATTGTGTGGGAACTTAGGAATTTCGTGTCTCCTATGTGGCTCCTATGTGAAATCTATTATATTACTCGCATCAAGTTTTGATCGCGCTCAATCGCATCGCAAAACTCAAAAACCATTATGATCGAATCTCACTCCAAATCTCTCTCTGACTAGATATCTTCAAACGACTCTACCTCGAGACAAACAGCTAGGAGAAGAGCCAAACGAAGCGCCGAGAAGAGGATTGCCTTACTTGTGGCCAAGGTCATTCCTCAAATTGTCGCTCAAGTGCACTCTCTCAGCAACTCTCGAACCTCAGAAGACTCTAAGACGGAAATGCCGCAATCTGCTTTCCTCTACAAACACTTCAAAGCCTGTGACCCGTTGGAGTTCACGGGTGAAGGAGGCGTGACCTAGCTACTCCAGTGGTTCGATACTATCGAAGTTACCCTTCGTCAGAGTAGGTGTCCCGATAGTTTCCGTACTACTTGCGCAACCGGAATATTTCAATCGCGAGCGCTCGACTGGTGGACAGCCGAACGTAACAAATGTGGGTTCTCCACAGCTTATGCTCTCTCTTTGGATGAGCTGAAGGAGCTTATGAAGAAAGAGTACTGCCCTCCCCACGAAGTCCAGAAGCTAGAAGACGAATTTTGGGAAATCAAGCAAGTCGAATGTGACAATACTGACTACACCGCAAGGTGTAAACAGCTTAGCATAATCTGCCCAAGTCAAGTCAACACTTCAGAAAAAGCCATCACGAAATACATTCGTGGCTTGCCTGAATGTGTGGGCGATTTTGTTGAAGCTGCAAGACCCGCTACCATCGAAGAAACCTATCGCTTGGCCGCAGAAATCAACGTTAAATGAATCTTGGATGGATTCTTCTCCAAGAATCCTGTCAAACAAGCTCACCAAGCAATCGTCATCGATTCTTCTGACGATTCTTCTGATGATTCTACCGACGATTCTTCAAGTAAGTCCTCAGACGAATCCTCCAATGATAACGCATCGCTTCAGGAAGCTCAGTCCAGCCGCAAACGAAAGACCATGAGCCCAAACTCTTCAACAACTGAACTGTCGCAACCAGAACCTCTTCAAGCAATTCCAGTTCACTCGAAGAGCGACTACAACGGAACTCATCCCCTATGTCTCATGTGTACGTATCATCACCCCCAGAAGCTAACTGTCGCTTTTGCGCAAATTGCAACTAGTATTGTCATCTTACCCAGCACTGCCGCACGGGGCCACAGACTTGAGGAATTTCAGCAACAATCGCAGTCTCCGCAGAAGTCCTCCACAACAACATTAGTTATGCTTCCAATGTTGTTGTAATGATATGATTTTCGCCATTAATTTCTTTTATATGTTGAAATTGTTCTATTTCTCGACGCAATGTGGACTCTATTTATCTCTCATTCTCTCGCACTCGCGCACGGACTATATACTAGCACTATATACTATATAATGTGTTTTACCCCTACTATGCGTTCTTGAAACGAGTTGCGATAAACGTGCAAGGGACAACTTAATCATGGGTGCACACGGGATTAGTGTGATCAGTGCACGGAGATCGTAATAAGTTTCATTGATGCCATAACGTTAAAAGCATGGTTAAGCGTGGCGGATACGCCGCTGGTACTTCCTATATATAAGCGTCTTGACCATGTCGACACAGTGTGACACCTATTCACGGGGCAGAGGCGTGTGGTGGAAGCATGGTGGATACGCTGCTGGTACTTCCTATATATAAGTGCTTCACCATGCCAACCAATGTTTTGTGAAGAAAGTGCCATACAAGTTGAAAGTTGTTAGACCAAGTATACTATTAAATCTATTTCGACACACTAAACTACATCGTAAGGCGTAACAACCTCAATCGCAAATCAAAGCGTGTCATCGCTAGATGTTTCGTAAGTCAACACGCTCGCTATCGCATTATCGCCGGAATCTATCTCGCAATCTAAATCGCTCAATCGCTTAATGTGTGTTTCTCTAAATCGCTTATTATGAGCATCGCGCTATCGCATATCGTGTGTATCACTCTATCGCTTGTGTATCGCTCTATCGCTTGTGTATTGTTCCATCGCTCATCGTGTATCGCTTAACGTTATCGCTGTCGCTATCGTTCACCATTATTTATGTTATCTGTGTTAAGTTAGCACACATGACCTCGCTTCACGAGACGAAACTGATAGGAATAAAACATGGTGGATAGGCCGCTGGTACTTCCTATATATAAGTGTTTTAGCCGTATTAGCAGACTTTCGTGGAAAAAGGCCATGTGGGGGCTTAATGTTAGTTAAAATTTGTGGTGTCGTTTAATCTAATCAAATCGCGTATTCCCATCGCTTGCAACGCATCGATCGTCGCCTATCGCTCGACGGTTGTCGCTATCGCTCGTCGCTTATCGCTTATCGCTTTTCTCTTGTCGCCGCCGTCTTCGCTTATTATGTCTATTTTGTGCTATCAATTATTGCGTACCGCTTATCGCTTATCGCACTCACTCGTGTCACTAAACTGAGTTCGAAAACGAATTCACCGCTCAATTGCTCAATCCTTCTCTTTCACTTGGTCCAACCATCTTTCGCTTGGACCAAGCGAATCAAAGTCTATCAGTACTATGTCGACACGCATGACACCGCCTCACGGGACGGAAGCCATATGGCTAAAACATGGTGGATACGCCGCTCCTACTTCCTATATATAAATGTTTTAGCCATATTGTCGAACTTTTGTGGGAAGGTGCCATGCGGGGCCGATTTTAAATTTAAAATCCTTGATGTTATTTAAAACCTTTGTGTAAATAAAGCTTTTTCTTATAAACTTTTTCTAAAAATTAATCAAAATCCTTGTACAAACGAGATTTTCTTGTGACGTTGGTGTGACAATCGACTCCAGTTAATGTCGCGTGACGAGAAAATTTCGTAAAACGAGTTTTAATCACCCTAAAATCTTTTAGTAACCTAATAAAACTCCTCTCATAGCGCTGGCGCGAACATCGAAACAGTTTCACACCGCACTGTCGGAAGATTTTTCATAAATAAGTTTTCTCCAACCATTCAAATTAATCAACTTTTCGAGAATTCAAAACACTTTTGGATCGCTTTTCGTGTGTTGCCATCTTTTATTATACAAATCGCCTTACTCGCTGCCATCGCCAGTCATCGCAACACTCTCGCTCGTCGAATTTCAATCGATCGCTCGCTTATTTTGACGCTTTTAATCGCTACTCCCACTCGCATCGATCCTCGCAACCCTTCTTGTGGATTAATTTCGGGACGAAATTTCCTAAAGCAGGGGAGACTGTAACAACCCGCACATTCGTGCGTTGTTACTACTCGTTATACTCGTTACGCCTAGCACCAGAGATTCGGATCATAATGTAGCTATATCGCATACATCGCTATTTCACAGTATTTTCGCATATTACGCATACTTTATCGCTATAACACATCACATCGCACATACTAACACTCACGATGACATTGAGTGAGGACCTATTCTACCCTCCTTAATAACCGTGATGTGTCGCAACGCAACGCATATTCGAAACACGCAACTCGATTATCGCTACGCAGACTTTGAAATGTGGATATTTATATGTCCCTATGTGATTAATTATAATAAAGATACGAAGGTGTGAATGAAAATGTGTGACCAAACTATCGCAACACTGAGCGAACAAAACGAAACATCGAAACGCAAATCGCCAGAGCCCACCAATCGAATGACCATTCGATCGAGTGGCCATCCGATCGGATTGCCATCCGATCCATTGCACTCCATCACCTCCTCTCCTCTCACCTATAAATAATCCTTGTCACATCACTTGAACAGTGATGTGACAGCTCTCACTCGACCAGCAAGCTTTGGGGCTATTTTCTCTCGATTTCTCGCGATTCTTGTAAGTTTCTATCTCAAATCTTGTACTTCTATGATCTACAAGCACTCCTTCATCTTTTACAACAACAAATCTCACTTTTTCACCGTAAAATCCTCTGATTTGGGGCGTTTTAAGGTGATGTCATCATGGAGATCTTAGGAACAATGAAGTGTGACCTCATCTCAACAAGAACAGTCCAGATCTAATGGATTCCACGGTGTGTAAGCACTAATTTCACCTAGATCTAACACGAATCTAAGTATTTCAAGCTTCTCTCAACCTCTCTTAACTTTTCACTCAAAACCGATAAAATCGGAGCTCGTACAGACCTTCTACTCATTCTATAGTGAAGTGTCGGTTTGAGAACTAATTTCTATCGACGAGATGACCGAGTAACGGTTGAACACGAACAACCGTCAAGGACAGTTAACTGATCGGACGGGGTGATTCCCATCCGATCTGATGATTTGGCCTTGGTGAAGTTCCATTGTTTAATATGTTGTCATACCATCTCGACCAAACCGCAAACTTTCAAAATAATCAAGTTCAAAACGATCAGATTCGTGGTACGGATTGCCGTCCGATCGGATTGTCATCCGATCGAATTGCCATCCGATCGAACTGCAATCCGATCGGATTGCACTTGGTTCCACACTTAAATATTCCCTTCAAACTTTCAAAGATCTGAATGTCGAACGGATTACCGTCCGATCGGATAGCCATCTGATCGATCGACCATCTGACCATGTGACATTTGGAACTTCAACACTTAAACAATTTTCAACATGTTCAATGCATAATCAATAACCAATGGATTGCCACCCGATCGGATTGCAATCCGATCGAGTGACAACCCTGCTGCGAACTTGTTCTCACTAAGTGTCTTACCAATCGGATCGTTACCCGATCGAACTGCCGTTCGATCGATCGACCTGAAGGGTAGAGATACTTCTCTGTTTTCAAAATGCTACAACGAAAACTTCAAACCATCATAACTAACACATCCTTACCAAACAAGATGTCAATCCAATCGAATGGCCATCCGATCGGATGACCATCCGATACTTGGTTCACCGCCACCGTTTAACGCACTATTCAACGCTTACGCTATCGTTCTATAATCAGGATAATCTCGGACGCGCTCCCTTCAATCCAACACCGATTGTGAGTATACTCGAACCCTTTTTATTGCATTTTGGGTGTAACATACGTTCCTATCAAACTAAATTTATCAAAACGAAATAATCAATCAAACTGTTTATCACTTGCGAATAACTGTATGCATATTTACACGTGATGCTAGTTATATGTGTATTAGGACTTACACTCGCAAGGTCCCGCCTTAACTAGTATAGTACTATAGTACCCGACGGGGGTCTAGTTAGGATGAATAGCAATCGCAATTGCAGCTCGAGTGACTTAGCTGGTAGTATCTGTCTTTTATGAATGTGTGTTGAGGTATCTCGTTTATGTATTTGGTAATTCGCATCACTTTTTATTTCTCGCTGCTATAAAAACTTGTATACTTATTGACGTTGTTTTAACGTATGTTGCAGGTTTAGTCGCAGTCTACATCAAATCAAGCTAGGAAGTCTAGAAACTCACCTAAAATCTAAGTTGTCGGATTCATATTGTTCGAGAGGACAAGAAATCTCTGATAACTTATGTGGCTGTATTGTTTGTTAGTATAGGATAACGAATGTAATAAATATTGTCGCTTTATAGTTGTTATGGATTCTCTTGAGCAATCTGATTCGCCTACTGCCGCGCCCCGATGATTCTGCCATCGGTTGGGGTGTGACAGATAGATAGTAAGTATCAGATGTTAGAAAACCATGCATAACACAGATTGATAGAACATATAGATAAGTGTATTCATATTGTACCAAAATGTGTTATCTATTATAAATATGCATCATCAGTTAATATAGGAAATACATATGAGTATTTCCATTGTCCTATTCACAAAAAAAAAGTAGCACCTACCCATTGACAATGAAAGCTGTTTATAGACATAACTACATATAGAACATGTCTAAGAAGCAAAATTAGTACCACCGACGAACCAAATGTACAACCACAAACAATCATGACATGAAACTAAGAGGACTTAATCTTTGTCATGGTGTGCACAACTTTTTTTAACTTCAGCAATTGAGTAGACTTGTGAAACTCTAACGAAAGTTCATCACCAAAAGCAATATTGCAAGATCTCATATAAGAAGACCATCCAACAACAGCATGGTTGAATCCAGTATTGGTTTTTTGAGATGTTTTAAACAGTTCCTTGACTTCACATTTGAGATTCTGGATCTTGATAGGCTTAGGATTATCAGTATGCAGATCCAACGCAGAAGATACATCTGATGGCAGGTGCTAAAAAAAGAGAAAATTGAATAGTGAATTTTATAAAATATTGAAATCGTTGAAATAAAGAAACAAAGCAACGACTGCAAAAGCTTACAAGTCTGTCTTCAGCATGTATGGTGAAGTGTAAGACTGATTCTGAAGTGGATGATATTAAACGAACCTTTTGAACTTTACACGGTCTATCAACAGCTTGGTTATCCTCTACAATTGTCTTGCCACAAAGTTTGTGCATCTTATCCACCTAAGTAAATTAATTTAGAATATAACAACTCTAAATTCTTGAAATTTTATAACTTTCTTTATCAACACAAACTATCTTCTCAACTCAGCTTTGAAGTTTAAGACTCAATCATTCAAAAGAATATCAATATATTGAGACAATAATAAAATAGACAGTATAAAACTAATAAACACTTACATTAGATACAACACTTGAAGAGGCAGATAGACTGTAGTTGAGGATCGTTAACATCATCAGCTATTTTTACAGAATGATCTTCAGGCTACAACAAAATTAAAAAAAAACCTTCTTATACTTATTATACAATAAAATATTTGCGTAGAAAATTATAAATTTACAGCATTTTTAGCATCTGACTCATCAACCAGACGCACAATCTTTGAATCAAATATCCCATCATTAGCAAACTATATTTATAAAAAGGATCATATATAAGAAACCATATTTTAAACCATAATAATAAATAAATATTACATGTGTATATATACATTAAAAATATCCTCAAAACTCGTAAACTGCTTAGAATTACCAACCGAAGCTCTAGTATCCTCATCATCGAAAGCAACTTCCCCAGAATCCAGAAGCTGTTTGTGTTTAGCCTACAAAATGAGATTTCAAAAGTTATTAGCATAATATAATAAAAGTTACTTATCACCCTCATGTTATCAAACAACGTATTTTATCATCAAAATTTTATACCCCAGCTAATAAATCAAACCTATCATCTCCATAAACTGAATCATCCAAAACAACTACATCTGCTTTCTTGAAGGAAACCTCAGTTCCAGTCTCGGAATGGAAAACGGAAAGCTCAAACGTTTTAGATGCAATCATGGTGAAAACTAACCAAGATTCAACGGGTATAGGAACTTCTTTAATCAATTTTAACCATCCATCATTAAATCCGCATCCATCAGTCCATCCTTTCATCATCACATTACAAAACCTTTCGCCAACATAGATAGTTGCCATCCCATACTAGTAAATTTTTACCATAGAATTGTTTCCAAAATTTGTCAACAATTAGCTATAGAAGAAGCAAAGGAATATTTAGTGCAAATGTCACACCCCGACCACGTAAAACAACAAATCGTGGCGAAACGTTGGGGAGTGTTGTAACAGAATCATTGTTTCATAACACATGGAAATTTGAAATTTTGTTTTATTGATTAACTGAGTTACAATGTCTAAACAAACAAAGAAGTATAACATAATTAACTAGTCTTGCATCTTTTATTGTCACTAAGGCCCAAGTCCGCCTATGTGTATCTTGATCAATCCTATGCATCATCTCCTGAAACACATGTGAAAATAGGTACGTCAGCATAAAAATGCCGGCGAGTACATAGGTTTTATTGATTTAGGATTCATGACTTAAGTTTGAGAAAATGTTTAATAAAATTCAGTCATGAACCTTGTAAATTGTTTTGTTTTGTAAATCATTTGAAAAGCGATAAAAATCAGATGATATGTATAAGTAAAAGAATAATGTATGGTTAAATGAATAACTAAGTAAAATAAGTTGTATAAAATAAACTGTTTTGTAAAACAAAGTCTTGTGAAAAATATGTTATTTGTGTAAAAATGTATAAGTCCAAATTGAATGATTTAAATAACGCTACGACATGTAATATAATATAAGCACTTATATATAGGAAGTACCAGCGGCGTATCCACCATGCTTGTACCACATTACACACGCCTCGTTACTTAAATCACTTACCCAAACAAACCACCAATGTAAAATGTCTATGTTTAAACCAATTGCCAAATGTATTGAATAATATGTCAAAATGTTTATGTCAAAATGTAAATCATGTGATGTATAACCAATGTCGAAAATGTTTATGTGTCAATTGTAAATCATGTAATGTGTAACCAAAATGATATGTATGGCAAGTGAAATGCATCAACTAAACCATAGGTAAAATGCACAAAACAAAGTATTGAAGTAAAACGTGGTTTAAATCAACGTTATGTTTTGTGGAAATGCATGCTATACTGATACAAACATCTATGCGGTATTGTGAAAATGCATACATTCAAGTCTTGCGACTGTGGCGATAAACCCCTAATGAATTAAAGGTTTATCTGAGTAAATGTATATCGAATTCGGTCATTCCTTCGACCCAAACAAACCTAGGATCTCAGGAATGAGAGTTGTCAATTCCTATGGTACCACTACCTACTAACGAACGGCATGATCAATGTTAATGAATGTATATTGTCCCACTTAAACAAACCAAATGTCATACCCAAAATGTAAGCATGTGATGAGATGAAAATGTACTAAGTATGCAACAAATGGACATACATAGCATGTGATGTAAAATGTACTAAGTATAATGAACATACATAGCATGAAAATGTAATGTAAAACAATGTACTAAGTATGCGCTAAATGAACATACAAAGCATAAAATGTCATGTAAAAAGATGTACTAAGTATGCGCTAAATGAACGTACAATGCATAAAATGTCATGTAAAACGATGTACTAAGTATGCACACAATGGACATACATAGCAAAAACATAATGAAATCATGTACTAATAGTGTACTAATGAACATAGCAAGTATATGATATGAAAACATGAAAAGCATGAAAGTAACAAGTAGGCACATGTGTTTCACCCCAAAACATTTGAAAAACGGTAAAAGAGGGGACTATGTACTCACTTGAGATTGCTTAGAAGTCCTAGGATAACCACCAAGCAAAGCTAGAAGATCACGGATTCAAACGGCACCTGATATAGGTAACTACGTTAATAAACGGACCTATCAGAGGATCGGGTAGTACGAGGGTTCGTAAACCAAATAAGCATGGGAACTTATGTAATATGGTTTAACAAAGCCTACATACTAAAACGAAACCTATCCTAAGTGCTTTTGACCCATTACGACCCGTTTAGGTAGCTTTTGCTACTTTAACGCGTCGTTCGCGTAAAACGTGTTCGGAAATCCTAACTAGCCCTATGACAAGCAAGATATGCCTTAACATGTCTAATATTGTTGCTAAATTAGTTTAGATGTCAAAAATTTCGTTACATAGGCTTAAAATGAATTCTAGCGCAAAAAGGGTATTTTGGTAATTTACCTAAGGCATAAGAACTACTTATCATACAACTACTTAAACGATGTGACCATAAGGTATAACCTCGGAAGGTTATTCCCTATACAACTATGGTCACCTAAAGTGCTTGGTCGGATCCTAATGATCGGCCAAATGGGTCGGGTTCGTAAGCATAAGCGATTGTTTAGATCGCTTACCCTTACGACCCTAGACAAGCACAATTCTAAAAGTGACGAGTTAAACATGTTAGAACATGTTTAACGAGGTTTAAAAACAGGTTTGATATCAAGACAAAGGGTCTTGATACCCAAAAGTAGTTTGGTTACAAAATACGCAAAAATACCCATTTTGGCCGAAACTACGACTCGTCACTGAGCCTAGATAACGTGGTAATCAGTAGGTATAGTCACTAGGGACTATAACCATTGTGATTACGCTCACGTTATGAAGTTCAAACGAACTTCACGTTGACCATAAGCTGGTCAAAGCAGAAAGTCAAATGCAGTTTGACTTTAACGCTAAAACGAAAGGAAAGCACGAAAGAATACTTACAGAAGGTCCCCGCAAGATTTGACCCGATTCACTCTCAGGTAAGAAGCATAAACTTCCACTTAGAGAGCTTGAATCAGATTCAAATGTGAGGAAAATGAGCAAAGCAAGGTGGGTATTTATAGGCATGGTGTTGGTGCACTACATCTGTTGATTCAGTTTGTCTTGGATCGAGTCAAACATTGTTTTGTATAGATTAGGGCACGTTTTACGAGAAAACTGGAAAGTATATGTGGTTAGGAAGATAGTTTCGCTTTTATGGCCCTAGGATATAGTTTCGCTTATTTGGTCAAGAATAGTTCCGCTCATATGGACATGTCCATATGAGGGAAACCTTCATGTCTATATATAGGAAGTCAGTCAAGCGAAACTATAAGCATGATCTTGTATTCCACGCCGAAATGCTGCCGGTGTGAAGAACTGCATGTAATCGTGTGATAATCAATACAATCAGCAGTTTTAGTGAAGATTCAGCTGTTTCTACCTACATTTCTTGTAATTCCGCACCTGAAACGTAGTTGAACGCCTCTGAACGACTCAATCGGGTCAGAATACGATCCTACAAGTGGTATCAGAGCTCAGGAGGAGGAGTTCTGCAGAGAATAGCTGGATTTCATCATCATTTCTTGCTTCTACACCTTCTTTCATCTATTCAGAAAATTTTTCACGGTCGAAATTCACTCAAAATTTCACAGACTGTGCACTATTGAACATAGACAAACCCTGGAAAGTTTCAGAGCAAAATACGGACTAAAAATGAACCAAATGATCTTCGAATTGGGTTTCGCTTATTCGGACATTATATAGTTTCGCTTATTTGTTATCATAGTTCCGCTTTTGTGTCACAAAGTTGAGAAGTTCCGCTCCAAATTGTTTACTAGTTCCGCTCTTGTGTCACCTTAAGTGAGGTTCCACTCCAAAAGTAATCAGAGTTTCGCTCGAAAAGTTCCGCTCTTGTGTAAATCATCAAGGTTTCGCTTTTTGGTGCAAGCACTGGTTTCGTTCATTTGAACTCTAGAGTTTCGCTTATAAAGACTGTCTAGTTTCGCTCAAAAGGTCATCTAAGACATAGTTTCGCTTCAACGGTTATCTGAGGTTTCGCTTTTAGTGCACAATCACCTGGTTTCGCTTATTTGTCACTGTTTTTGGAAAACGTGCTAAGTCATTATGGATACCGAATTCTACAATGCATTTGCAACACCGTCTGGTCCAGCCGCTGTTGTTCAAGCCATAAATATAGAAAATGAGACCCCAAAAACCCCCGAAATTGATGAATATCGAAGAATATTACGGGTGGAAAGACAGATTCGAGAACTGGGTTCAGGCAAACCATCTTAGATCATGGGAATGCATTCTGAAGAAATACGTGTTGCCTCGAACAGATTTACAGGTTTTAAAAGAGTTATCTGAGTTCAGGATCAGGAACGGGTTATATACAAAGCAGAAAAGATGATGATCAATCTGTTGCAACAAGCGATCAAAGAAGACATCTTCATTTTGCTACAGCACAACAAAACTGCAAAGTCAATCTGGGATGCACTTAAAGTCAAATTTGAGGGAAGTGAGAACATGATAAAAAGCAAGAAAGCATTGCTAAAGAAAGAATTTGATTTGTTCAGTAGTCTACGGGTGAAGATACGAAGAAGCTGATTGAACGATACTGCCATCTTGTACGATCAATGTCAATGTTGAGTATTACTAAAGATCGTGAAGAGTGGGTAGACAAGCTTGCTGATGCACTGCCACAGAAAGAGTGGAGAACATATCTGATGATTCTGAAAAACACGGGGGTTTATGATGGATTAACGATTTCTCAGTTCATCGAAAAGATCGAGAGTCAGGATCTGGAACAGCAGAAGATCGCCAGGATTAACAGTCCGAGTGGTCAACAGGATGTGAAAATGTACTACAAGGGTAGCATTCCGGTTCCAGAATCTGAGAGAAGTCCGAAAATCCAAACTGCATTCAGTGCTGGAGATTCATCAGAAAAAGCTGATCAGGGTTCAAGCAAAAGCAGCAGTGGATTCTCATCATTTCCGAGTGTTAATCCTAAAGAGTCAAATTCAAGTTTTCAGTCTCAAAGCACTAAAACAGGAAATGGTTATGTGATTCAGTGTAACATAGCTCTAAATCTTCCAGAAGGTCAAAGTTTTTCTGAGGATACTGCTAAAGACCACATGGCTCTACTTGGTTCTGTGTTGTTGTCATATGAGGGTCTTGTTGCTGGTCAGATCGGAAATCCTATGCTTACAAAGGAGGATTACGATCAGATAGACGCCGAAGAGATGGAACTGATGGATATCAAATGGTGTCTTCCAAGTGTACTCAGACGTGCTGAAAAGTTCAAAACAATTACCGGGAGAAATGACTTTCTTGATGCTCATGTATCTACTTTAGGTTTTGATAAATCTAAAGTTACTTGTTTTCGATGCAGGGAGAAAGGCCATTTCAAACGGGAGTGCAAGGGTAGAGAAGCTAGTGGTGCTTAGAATCCGTTCGGCAAAGATGACTACTACCGGAAAGCCATTTATCAGCAGGTTGGTCAATCACAAGACTTACAGACGGCTCATGGTAGGAAAATTGAAGATTCTAAGAGAGCATGTTTGGTGGACTTTAACTGGAGCAACTACATATCTCCTGATAGCAAAGTCTGTTTAGTTGATCAACATGATGAACAACTACCTGAAGGCTTCAGCTGGGATATGTTTGTTGATGAAAAGGGAGAGTTCAAAGCTTTCATTGCCAAGATTGTCAGAGAACCAGACATGTTTACCACCTGGATGAAGTCTATTGGTGTGACTGTAGAAAGTGTGGAAGAACAGTCTGTTACGTCTGATGAAAGTTTAGAAAGTTTTGATGAAAGTTCTCAGAGTTCTCAGAATGCTGATGAGAGTGTACAGAATGATGTTAGTTCAGAAAAGGAAGTTGTATTTGATCAAACACCATCTGATTCTGGTGTATCAGATGCTGATTCTGAAAAATCTGTAAAGTTTGATCAATCACCAGTCGATAATAGCAGTGATGATGAGGAAGAAAAACATATCAATATTGCTAAAACTCATCTTTCTCCTGAAAGTTTTCATTTCTATTTTGCGGATCGCATGGAGAAACTGAAGGAAAAACGAGCTGCTAAAGAACAACAACAAATGAAATCTGAAGATGTTGTTCAGAATGAGAGTGTTGGAAGTGTTGTTGAGAATGAACAAGTGAAAGAAGAAGAAAAGATGTCTGAAGCTGAGAAGGTGATAGAGACAGAAAAGGTGGTTGAAGTAGTGAAGACAATCGAGATTGAGAAAACTGTTGAAGTTGTAGAGCCTTGTGAGAAGTGTTTGGAAGCTTGCAAGGGATGTGCAGCAAAAGATGAGATAATTGCTGAGTATGAAAAGAAGAAGGAGCAGTTACTGTTCAACATCAACTATGTGAAAGAATCCTATGATGTCTTGAACAAAACAGTAACTGGTCTCCAAAAGACAAACTCAGAAAGAGAACAAGCACTAAAGATGATGAATACTGTGATGATGACAAAGCAGAAAGCCATCAATTTTTACATCGAAGAAAGTGCTAAGTGGAAGCAAGAGTTGGAGAGCGAAAAGATCGAGAATGAGAGAATTAGACATTTATTACAAAGTTATTCTAGTTCTGATTATCTCATTGATCGTATTTACCCAACTGTTGCAGGTATGGAAGCTTTTCAAGATGAGAAGCCGAAAAAGAAGAAAGATTGTGGTAAGAAACCGATTGTTAGCTATAACAAGTGTCCGCCTCCAATTTGGGAAGGGTACTCTCCCAGAAAACCAAACGAGGAGCAACTTGAAAAAGCAGTCAATATAAAGCTAAAAACCGACACAACTGATGAATTACCAGAAAACATTGACGTCACGTTTACCTCGTCTGACACTGATCATGAGTCTGAGTTAATCAAAAAGGTGGTCGATCAGGTGTTGGATACTGATGAGGAGTCCGAGTCAAAGTCTGAGTCTGGAGGGTCAAACTCGTCAG
Organism: Helianthus annuus; assembly: GCF_002127325.2. Taxonomy (NCBI): domain Eukaryota; kingdom Viridiplantae; phylum Streptophyta; class Magnoliopsida; order Asterales; family Asteraceae; genus Helianthus; species Helianthus annuus. Next base: position 3,181,934 of record NC_035442.2, on the reverse strand, counting down.
TCAACAGTCAAAATTCGTCGATCAAACGGTCTTATAGTAAAGAATTTTTGTTATCAAAAGCAAATTTGGATGATGAAACATTTGAAGTTGCATACACTTTAAATGATTCGGACAAATTATATTATGACAAAGAATTTCCAATAAGAAGTGTCAGATTTGAATTGATCAAAAAGGTTTTTAAAATGACAGAAATTAATATTTCTAAAATAAATGATTTAAATCTTATTGAAAAACCTAAAAAGTACACTTCAAGAGTTCAACAACGTCTAAACAAGAAAAAATGTTACAATTCTGGCTTTGGTTTTCAAAAGAAATCAAACCAAAATCGTAGCTACAAAAAGAAAGGTCTTGGTTTTATTCCACCAAAAAATTATAAAAATATGAAAAATTCTAAAACAAAAACTGAATTTGTGTCAGGTGGAAGTTTTTTTTTTTTTTTTTTTTTTTGGGTAAAGGAAAACTCCCTCCCCAAGCTAGCGACCCGGCAACGCTGCCTGGCGGTGACTACCCAGCCGTTTCGAGGGGAGCGAAGAGCCTGCAAGCAGGATTCGAACCCGAGCACTTTAGGCCTCGAACCGGTTTAACTAGGGTGCCGGTGGCCATTGGGCTGACACCCAATGGTTGTGTCAGGTGGAAGTTCAGAAGATGAACAGAAGAAACCATTCTGGAGACAGTCAAATCAAGAGTTTCTTGCTGATAAAAGAAAGAATGGAACTGAGGTGTGGCAACCAAAAGAAACTCGTACCTGTTACAGATGCAATGAAGCTGGTCACATTGCATGGAACTGTTCAAAAAATGTCAAATCAAAACAGGGAGTTTCTAGAAAATTGAAAGAAAAGGTTGATGATGTTGAACCACCAACCGAAAAACTTAAAGTTTTTGAAAAGCGGTGAGTGTTCTAAAAAGAATGTTATCAAACAGAAAGCTGAGAACAACCAAGTGTGGGTTGTTAAGAAGGTTAGTGAGAAAGTCGGCAATGATTCTGGTTCCACAAAGCCAGAAGAGCCACAAAGTGTGGAGAAAATTTCAGTGAATGATGATGATTTTCCATCACTGAAGTTTGAAAAAGTTAAGCAGAAAGTTGGGAAAATTGAAATCTCGAATCAGTTTTACAAAGAGAAAAATGAATTTGATGTCGAGAAAACTTTTAATGGAAGTGTAAAGAAAATCTTTGGGAAAATGTTAAATGGGAAAGCTAAGGGGGTTAAAGATTTTTATGCGACTAAAAAGGCGACTTACAACACCACTACGCAAGAACTGAAAGCCATCAAGTCTGAAAAGACTTGGAAGGAAGTTTGTTTCCCATGAAGTCTTAGGACTATGCCGGAGATCCCAAGTTTATATCGTGGATCAGGAATCGGCATCATTCATGTTTTTGATAAGTTTGTATGAAAGTTGTTAAAATTGTTTGAATAATTACAGGTGAAAGGACTACGCTGGAGCTTCCAGGTTGGTAATTGAGAAGCAGGAATCGGCATATTTTTGGATAATCTTACAAGTGGTAAAGAGGTTAATGTAGATGAATCATTCCTACAAGTGATAGTGATTGTGATCTTACATGTGATTATTTGCTACAAGTGGTACAAAGATTGCTTGAATGCAACACAGTAAATCAGGGACATTAACTTGTACTTGATTTACTAACATAAAAATGACAAGATGATGAACCATAACCCCGTTTTTAACACGTGTGTAACCTACAAGTGGTAAAAACAAACTCATTTTCCGAAAAAATCATTTTGATTAAAACAAACTTAAGTGTTTTGAGATCTAAATGAGAAAATGGTTTGTGATAGGGGGAGTTCTGATTGTTTATGCTTTAGTGGATGGCGAATTGATGCGATTCGATGTCAGTTGTCAAGTTTTTTTGTACAGTTTGTTTTGTGTTCAAGTGGGTCTAGAGCTTCATTGTTTTTCAAATTGTTTTAATGTGTTAGAATTTTAGGGGGAGTAGAAAATTTTCAGAAAATCCAAAAACATTAGAAAATTTGAAAAATACAAAAACATGATAAAATAAAAAAAAAACGAGTTTTGTTGTGAAAAGAGGAAATGATAGTACATCAGTAGATTGTCACAACATGCTAAAGAATTGAAGTGTTAAAAATGTGATAAACAATCTTACTGTGGATGTGTCAGTAGGTTTTCGCACATTTAGTAAATTGTGACGAGATATAAACCTAAATTTTAAACTTGCTTGTTCTGTGGGTTAACAACATCTTGGATATATAGGTAACCCCTGAAATCTTGTTTGAAAGGTCCCTTATTCTGAGATATTAGGTCTTTATGCTCAGTGATATCTGGGGTATTATCCCGGGACTTTTGCTGTATGGAAGTACTGACCTAGTCCCCGGATAATGCTTTCCGCATCTGCTTGAAATATAGCATCGCCCTCAGCAAGCTGATGAAACAATAAAATTGATAAGTCGCTGCTGTTGTAATCAAAAAGATCCTCTAAAGGGGACACACCGAAAGTCGAAGCCGTCATCTCTCTGCGTATACGGAAGTATCGACGTGAGCTCTCACGGCCCTCGCATCTAACCCCTAACAGATATCAGCTGTGGTATACTCAGCTGTAAGACTGAATATTGGGATCTGGATACGGGAGTATATTCAAGAAGTAGGACACACGAATAAGTTTAAGTGCTTAAAACATTAATTCGTATCTCGAAGCAGTTGAAATTTGTGTGAAAATTTAAGTGGACAGACATACTGACAATCTAAGTGAATTGTTTAGAACTTAAAATGTAATGCAGCTTAACGGTGTTAGTGACATGTCTCATAATCTGATATGATCCTCTTACACGAACTCACAAAAATATGATTGTAAATATTTCATTTCTGCATTTTCTTTTCAAGTAGTGTCAGTTACTTCCTATTAGAAAAATCCAAAAAGATTTTGTGTGTGTTTTAGCATAAACTGTTAAAAAAATCAAAAAGATTTTCGACAACTGATATTGGAAAGCTGATTTTTAAAATTCCGAATGCTAAACATGATGACAATGTTGTGAAAGGGAGTATTTTTATTTGTGAAAATATGTTTTAATCAACAAGTGGTTCATCATGTGTGACGTGATCTGAGGGTGATTAGTTATTGGTAAATATGTTATGAGAAGAAGTTATCAGACTATGTCAGGAGTTGGTGCACTACAAAGTATTAAATTTAGAAAATTTACTTTTGGGTTAAGAATGTGCAGATTTAGCCAAGTTTCAATCCTGGAAATTGAAGTCTCTATAGTTTGAGCCAGGTCTCGATCTTGGAAGATGAAGAAGCAGACAACGATTCTGTATCAGATATTGCTGAAGAACAAAGGAATGCCAGCAAATCGAGAGGGGGAGTCTGAAGATAGAGAGAGAGAAAAGCCCAGAGACTGATCAAGACTGAAGATGTGAAGACACAGCATTGTCGTGACTCTATGAACGACTCCATCAACATCTGAGGGGGAGTTTGTTGGTGCACTACATCTGTTGATTTCGTTCGTCTTAGATCGAGTCAAACATTGTTTTGTATAGATTAGGGCACGTTTTACGAGAAAACTCGAAAGTATATGTGGTTAGGAAGATAGTTTCGCTTTTACGGCCCTAGGATATAGTTTCGCTTATTTGGTCAAGAATAGTTCCGCTCATATGGACATGTCCATATGAGCGAAACCTTCATGTCTATATATAGGAGGTCAGTCAAGCGAAACTATAAGCATGATCTTGTATTCCACGCCGAAGTGCTGCCGGTGTGAAGAACTGCATGTAATCGTGTGATAATCAATACAATCAGCAGTTTTAGTGAAGATTCAGCTGTTTCTACCTACATTTCTTGTAATTCCGCACCTGAAACGTAGTTGAACGCCTCTGAACGACTCAATCGGGTCAGAATATGATCCTACACATGGCACTACCGTTAAGATCATTTCTTGCAAAAGGGGGCATGATCTAAACCGTACACTTGCCATATTCTGATTGGGTACCTTGATGGGCACACAAACCAGCCCATAGTTTACCAAAAACCATGTGCACAAGTGGGTAATAGCTGGAACAAGCTGGAAATCACTTCTACCATTCTGGGCAAGCTTTACGGACCGTATGTGGTCCCTTACGGTCCGTAAGGACCATGCTTGTTGGCAGAAAGTTTGCAAAGTTGGCAGAACAGGCCCCTGCAACTCCAAACTTGATTTTTGATGCGTTTTGACACGTGTAAGCCCCGTTAACCTCATTTTAAGGCTCAAATATGAAGTTAAAGTGTAGGGAACTTAAAATGTGCTCAAAAATATCCCGGATGTCGGCTCATTTGGTCGTACGGTTGCGTTGTTCGGCTAATTACGACGAAAGTCGTCACGGATGCAAAAACGATCCAAATTGCGCGACGAATGGATTTTTGACAAGCCAATCACTAAAACATAATATTTTAATGATTACATAAATTTTTGGATGTCCGGATATATTCAGAAAGTAATATATGCTTGAGAATGCAAACTTATGCACTTTTTGACGCTTTTAGTCCCTGAATGACCAGAAAGTTTATTTTAGCACACCGAACACATCAAAGCCTATTTCTAAGCTATGTAAAGGATATTTAGGGTATGTTTAACTTATGGTCAAGTTCCGGAATGTCCGTTATAGTACAAGTTGACATACTTTCGCAGTTTGTCGAATTTAGTCCCTGTAAGCGAATAAACTTGATTTCGGCACACCAAACCTTCCAAAACTTATTTCTAAGTTATGTAAAGGTTATTTAAGGTATGTTAAGCCTATGTCACTGTTCCGGAGTGTTTGGTGCATTAAACTGGTTATATTTACGCATTAGTGCGCGTATAACCTTCCAGAAAGCGATTTAGAGTCTGAAATCGAACAAGAGTTTATATGTGCAAATGATACACAAGTTTATACAAATCCCAAGTATGAAATACAATATTTCATTGGTTTGGTATTTGTTTGATGGTTGATGTGACACAGGTGTCACAGCAGACTTACAAATTTGATATGAACTAATGAGCAACAGAAGTTACAACGGATTAGTCAACAAAAGTTAAAATGAGAATTACTCAACAGGGTTAGTCAACAGTAGTTACCATATTTACACAACCTAACCACTGTTTGGCTATCAACTATTACATACCTCTGTTGCTATCCAACAGAGGTCTCGTAACAACTGTCATCCATTATGTCCAGCAGAAGTTGCAACGTGGACAGATCTTAAATATCAGATGTTAGTCAACTAAGGTTAAAAGACTTAGTCAATAGAAGTTAAAAAGGTTAGTCAACAGATGTTAAGATTATAAGGAAACAGACGTTAAAAGGGCAAACAGATGTTAGCAAGTTGTTGAGCTAGCAAAAAATGTTTATAGTAAGTAACAAAATAATATATCGTTACTTACAGTTATGCCAACTTCAAGTATAATATTTGCTGAAATGTAAGAGTTCTCGTAGACATTTTCTTGAAAACATGAGACAACGAATGACAAATGTCCAATAGCTTTCACCAATACAGCATCTTTCGTTTTCAAACAACAATCTCTAACAAACTTTGTCCATCCATTCGTAAATATACAGTAATCATCTCTCTTCCTTACTCGTACTAACCATGATTTGTCACCATCAAGTAACTCTACAATTCGCCCATACGGGACCTCCTTGCCCTACAACAGAGTCTGAAAATAAAGTGGTATATTCTGCAACAGTAGTTAACAAACATCTTACATCAAAAATTAACATAGAATCCTAATAGTAGTAAGAAAGTTAAAAAAACATTACAAAAATATAAAATCATCTTCATTAAGGAATTGTAAAAAGGATGGTGTTTGATTGGATAGATTCATATCTGCAATAAACAATTTAAACTTACAAGTTATAAGATGAACAACATCCAACAAAAGTCATAGACAAACAACATTATAAAATAGACATCACTAACATCCCTTAAACTAAATCAGCACTTAAAAAACAAAAGTACCAAACATCAACCGCACTATTTGTATAATCACACACTTAAGGTATTACAAAAAAAAAGCACAAAATGAAAATCATCATCTCTCACAACAGTTAAGCAAATGAGCATCAACCAAAAGTTATATGGTTGATTTATCAATCGTAATGTAGAAGACAACATCACGAAGATGCATGCACAAATTGTGATAGAGAATGCTATCAGTAAGTTCAATGTAGTACTTAATCGATAAAAATACACCGGATTACAGCAACTATTATTTGCTTCAAGAAAGAATATGAAACGCTGTCAGTGATAAACACATACTTATAACATCAAATAATGATTAATCTAACATATATAATACAAACAATAAATTCAAAGAAACAATACTTGATTTTATAGCGTGTAATCTATATTATGCAATAGAACCTTGCCGATTTTGATAAGAAAGTTATTTGAGAAAACTTCCGAATATGTTTTCTGGAGCTTATATTCAATAATGGAGATGAAAAGTATAATAAATGGAGTTAATACAGATGTTACATTTACACTGGTTGGTTGAAATTAAGTTTTGTAAAATTTATACTTTACCCCCTTTTACTTTAAAACAGGGCAATTTTTGCACAGCAATAACCACTGCTTGACTATAAATTTAAAATGTTAAATATGAAAAACTTATCTATTAATTTAATATATTTATATTCATATAATTAAAAATAGTTTTTAAATCCCGATATTAAAGATTATTATAAGTTAAATAAATAAACAATTACAAGTTAATAGATAAATATCTTATTTTCAACAATCCCAATACAATCTCATCTCTTCTTCTCCAGCGAAAAAACTCTACAGTTTCTTCTTCTTCAGACTTGACGATCAGAAATTTAAAGATTTAGATCAAGTATTTTTTTTGTTCTCTTGTGTATTTTACAGGTATGCTTTGACATGTTCCTTCCAGCTTCCTCATTTCAAATTATATAAACATCAAAATCATAATCTACTGATGTTAAAATATATAAACTTATATGAACTTGTTTTCTTTATTTTATAATAAGATTTATATCAACCTATTTAGTTACATTTATTCATTCCATCTAAATAACAATCTGAAATATTATTGTTTCATAAATATTTGGTTGTAAATTTTACGAATGGTTTTAGAATTATTGTATGAACTGCCATGTAGTGTTGATACATTTGTTCTATCAATATTAATTTTGATAAAATATTTTGCAATCAGTTTATAGTACTCATATGTCTGATTTATAAGTGAATATAGCCTTGTCTGCTGAAAAAAACTGAAGTTTGAAGTTGACACAAACATGGATATTTGAAAACTTTATTGCCATATAATACTTTTTTATTATACAAGAATATAAATTTGATCTTACACAGTGTTAGATTCATATTGTTGGATGTAGGGACCATATTGAAGTATACAACATATAAGCTTGGTCCTACAGAGTGTTGGATATTTTTTATACCTTAAATAAAATGCTTTTCAGATACAATTGATTTTATGTTTTAGTATGTAACTGTTATTGTATTTTTTACTTTCGGATGGAGTTTATGATAATTATCAACGTCTTTGAATTGGCAGACCTAAATGAGGGATTGGTAAGCTATACTCTTAGAACAAATTAACTCAAATCATAATTGTATGCTAAAAACTGTATTTATAAAATTAAAGATATATTAAATGTTGTGTATTTTATATACATAGGTACTTCCAAGGATAATGAGTAACCAATTACCAAGAATGTGTGAAGTAATAAAGTTGGTTGATTGTAGGATCGGTTTTCGACTCCCGAATGATTGTGTATCGACACATGTGACGTGCGGAATCCGTACACGTGCGTGGACCGAATACGAGAACGTACTATAATCTAGATATGAAATCGTACAATCACGTGAATCACCTTTTGCACTTTCTCTCTCTAGACTCTCTCTCTAGCTCCAAAGCTTTCCAAGTCTCAAATGTGGCAAAAGTTATAAAACAATGACATTACTCTCCTATTTATAGGCCAAGGGTTTTAATGAGACTTCTCATTAATTACAAAAAGCCACCTTGCATTTTCCCTAAATATTACAGTATAAAGTCTAGAATTAAACTGTTTCTGCTACGATCTGTCTTGACGGAGTCGATAGACATTACTGCACTAACAGACTCCCCCTTGGATATTGTCGCAGTCAATCTCGTAGCATCTTGTCTTTCTCTCTCTCTGAGTCTTCTTGAAAGTTTGACGACTTCAGCAAACATAGACTCCCTCTTTCTTGAACAGAATCCCCGTGGATCTGTCTTCAGCTTCAGCTCCCCCTTCCGTGCTTTTGGGATTGACACATGGTTTCCGGTTACAAGCTCCCCCTTGCGTCGAGCTCGTCTTCAGACTCCCCCTAAGACTCGGCTATCGGGATTGTAATCTGGAATTTTCATCTGCATTTTCTCAAACATTTATAAGTAAAAACGTTTTGAATATCCAGGATTGAAAACCTAGCTTTCTTGACATAAGCTAAAATATTTCAAATATGTGACAGTGAAAGATTTTACGATTGTCCAGGAATCGTGACCTAGCTTTTAAAAACTTTTAATCAAGAACCTGACTCAAAAATATAATAATATGAATATATCCAGGATTATCTTGACTTACTTCCCCTATCAAGTTGCTTTATAGAGTCGACGCTTTAAGCAACCAAGATCGAATACTAGCTCTTTATAACAGATTTTAACAAATAGAGCATCCAAATCCCTCACAGATAATCATCCAAGTCCAACTTAATGACCTTGAGATTTAACAAACTATTTTTGATTTTTGTTTTTTAAAAAAAACTTCAAGATTTAAATTAATGAACTTGTTTTATTCTCAGAAACATGTTCAGCATACTTAGATTTTGAAACTCAGCTCTCGGACATCGGTTGTCAAAAATAAAGTGAAATCAATTTTTCTTTTTTGTATTTTTCTGAAACATAAAGTAATAAAGAAATATTTACAAATATATTTACAAACAATATTTTTGTTTGAGTTTGCGTCAGAGGATCATACCAGTTTATGACAAATCACTAGCACCGTTGAGCTTTAAACACTTTAAATTCTAAACAATTCACTTAGATTGTCAGTATTAATCCACTTAAATTTTCACACAAAGTTCAATTGATTCGAGATACAGATTTAGTGTTTTAAGGACTTAACTTATTCGCGTGTCCCACCTCAGAATATACTCCCGTATCAAAATTCCCTAGATTCAGTCTTAGAGGTGAGTATACCAATCTGATATCTGTATCTGGGTTAGTGCGAGACCTTGAGAGCTCAGGTATGAACTTCCGTTCAGTCAAAGAGATGAAGGCTCGACTTTAGGTGTGTTCCCTTTAGAGAATCTTTTCTTCAACTGCAATTGATTCATATCTTTCGATATTTACTCAATTTTTATGCAGAGGGTAAGCTTTTAAAGTGCGTAAAGTATTATACGAGGTCTAGGCCATTGCTTCTGCAATATCAGAAGACCAGGTATAATACCCAGATATCAAACAGTATAAAGACCTAGTATCTCAGAATCAGGCAATCTCTCAAACAAGATTTCGGGGGTTACCCATATATCTGAGAGATGTTCCCCACGAGATAAGTAAGTATTGATATTTAGGTTTATATCTCAAAAACAATCTACTAAGCGTGTAAAAACCTACTGGCATATCATCAGTGAGATCGTTTATCACATTTTAACATTTCATTTCTTTAGCGTACTGTGATTGTCTACTGATGTACTATCATTTCCTCTTTTTACACAACTCTTTTTGTATTTTATTATGTTTTTGTCTTTTTTTCAAATTTTCTAATGTTTTTGGATTTTCTGACAAACAAATCTTACTCCCCCTAAAATTCAAAACCATTTAAAGAAAATTTGACAACCTGATACTGATTGCTTTGTCTCGCCATCCATTTTCTGCTTCTCATGCTCTATTTTGCAGAAAATATACCCCCATGATTTACAACACATTGATATTTTACAGTTTGAAAACCGTTTTTCAATCTTGTGAAATTAATCATGTTTGTTCAGCCGTGAGGGTTTCGGCGTAAAATATATTTCAAAAACCCTAAAAATTGAAAAATTTAAAAACCAAAAATATGTTTTTTATTTTGTCAAAAACTTGAAAAATCAAAAACATGTTTGTTTTTAAATTTTGTCAAAAATTCAAAAATTTCAAAAGTATGTTGAGTGAATACACATCAAATAAACTAGGATGAAACATAGGATTCGGTGGATGGTAGGGCCGATAGTAATACACTGTGTGGGACGGAGCTTAAATCGGAAAGAAATAGGCTTAGACACCACATCCAATGGATGACCCCGCCAAACCCTCAGAGCTCTGATACCACTTGTAGGATCGGTTTTCGACTCCCGAACCATTGAGTATCGACACGTGTGACGTGCGGAATCCGTACACGTGCGTGGACCGAACACGAGAACGTACTATAATATGTGATTCTATTCAAAGATATGAAATCGTACAATTACGTGAATCACCTTTTGCACTTTCTCTCTCTAGACTTTCTCTTTAGCTCCAAAGCTCTCCAAGTCTCAAATGTGGCAAAAGTTCTAAAACAATGACATTACTCTCCTATTTATTGGCCAATGGTTTTAATGAGACTTCTCATTAATTACAAAAAGCCACCTTGCCTTTTCCCTAAATATTACAATATAAAGTCTAGAATCAAACTGTTTCTGCTACGATCTGTCTTGACGGAGGCGATAGACATTACTGCACTAACAGTTGATTATACGGGTTTTAAGTATAAGATTGCAGTACAGAGCCTCGTTCATAAAAGTAAGAGAATAAACGGGCCAGAATGGACTCGGTTTGTTGAAACTTATAGAAATAACAACATAGACAAGCCGTGTTTAAAAAAAATTGAATGAAGCAAGAGATAAATGTTTTGAACAATGAGGGATTGGAGATTAGAAAGGATGGCTCGAACAGAGATTATGTTCATGGTTGCTTGATACAGACTGAAGAAGAAACATACTGTAAGCAGGTTAAAAATTGCTACCTTATTTTTATATATTGCCAGTGTATCTTTTGAACTGTTAGAAAAACTTCTAATTTATATTTTGTATCCTATATAAAATCTAATATGACATTTCTGAAATGTATGAAAATTATAGCATTTACCACACGATTTGCTGAAGCTGTTGTCGAAGAGGAGATTAAAAATTGATAACTTGGTTGCAAAAGTACATGGACCAAAGCAGAGTAGTAAAGTTGATGTGTATTATGTTTTCTCTCCTGAAAACAAAAAGGGATTGGCTGCTTGTTTTATGGGACCAGGATGGACAACTTTTTGCTTCGAAAATGACATTGAGAAAAGCTGCCAACTGTTGTTTCAATGGATGGGAAGTACTCCTGAAGACGACTTTAACTTCACTGTGAAGGTTTTTAACAAAGATGGGATTGGACTTCACGGGGAGACTAAACATTACTGCAGCCGTACCAATCACCAACACCGCAAAAAGCGTCCACATTATAAAAAACAGTTTGAATACCATGTTTTAGAGACACACAACTTGGTATTTACATATTTACTTTTAATATGGTTGATTTTACTTATAATGTTGGATCTATCTGTTATTACTTAAAGTATATGCTGTTTTGAATGAATAACTAAAGAAAGAATTTTCCTTTACAGCAATACCGAGGAACTTTGTTCGAGAACACCAGCTAAATGATTACCGTAGAGCTGTGCTGTCATTTGGTCATGTGAAGTTTTTGGTACAGCTGGTTGTTAGGAGAGATCCTAGAAGACCTGACGACAACAACGATCTAGTGATGCATACAAACTAGCAGCGTATCATGGATGAAACGGAAATATCTGTGGGGAAAAAGCTGAGGTTTGAGATAGTCGAAGAAAAAAGTGTAACAGGAGATAAAATACACTTTGAAGTTTGTTGACATGGTCTTTGAACACCTTTTCAGCCTTTAATAATTTGTGTTTTAGTTGACATGTTTGATGGACAAATTTCTTCTTTAGAAACTAACTTAAGAATGAAGTTATGTAGTCTTAGTATATACTTTCAAAACTTTGTGGTTTTACCTTTTTATATTTTTCAAGTAAACATCTCTATATTTTTTTTTTCATCTAAACATTACTATTTTCCATTACATTTCCCGGTCACTCAACAAAAAGAAATATAAGACTCAAAATTAATAAAATAATATACAACTTGTAATTACAAATAACAGTGTTTTAAAAACTGCTCCTACCAAAGGGACAAACTCAAAATCTGTTTCGCTAAACTTTGCAAACCAAAATGTCTGTTGAAGACAACCACTGTTGAAAGAAAAGTCTGTTACTTAAAGCAAACAACCTCAGCTCATGAGCCAAACAATCTTTGCTGATGAACCAAAAGGTTTGTTAAGACAAAGACTGCTGAAGCAAAGGTCTGCTAAAGAGAACCTCTTCTGATGAAGCAAAATGTATGATGAACCTAAGTTCTGCTATGCACCAACAGATATTACACAATTCAACAGAAGATCTATAATATAAGATCTTTAACAGATGATGATCAACAACTCATAAGGTCTGTTCAAGCACGCTACAACAGTGCTTAGCCTTTAACAGATCTTTAACGGTGCTTAGGGGTTAACAGATGTTAGCACGCTATAACAGTGCTTAGCCTCTAACAGATGTTAATGTATCTCAAACCCCAACAGTTTTCCGAGTAAACAATTGATTAAATTTTCATTCATCAATCTAAAAATAATATACAACCCTACTACTTATTCAGTCCATCAATAGCCAAACAAACTCTGCTGATGAACCAAAAGGTCTGTTAAGACAAAGACTGCTGAAGCAAAGGTTTGCTAAAGAGAACCTCTGCTGATGAAGCAAAATGTATGATGAACCTAAGTTCTGCTGTGCACCAACAGATATTACACAATTCAACAGAAGATCTATAATATAAGATCTTTAACAGATGATGATCAACAGCTCATAAGGTCTGTTGAAGCACGCTACAACAGTGCTTAGCCTTTAACAGATCTTTTACACGCTATAACAGTGCTTAGCCTCTAACAGATGTTAATGTATCTCAGACCCCAACAGTTTTCCGACTAATCAATTGATTAAATTTTCATTCATCAATCTAACAATAATATACAACCCTACTACTTATCCAGTCCATCAATATCACCAAAAATGTATATAATGTATGATAACAATATTATATAACAAACAAAAGGTTAACCTTACTTGATATTCAAACCGTAGACATTGCATACCATATTCATCATCGTAGCCCTTACAAACCAAACTTTTAACCACAGTTTGTTAAAACAACAGTTAACACACAAAAATAAAAACCACAAGGATTCTTCAAAAATAAGTGGTTTCTACTTATCTCTCATAAGAATTGTTTTTTCATAAGCATCTAATTGTTAAGCTTAGTCAGCTTCTTCCAGGTTCTTCTCACATTAGTGGATAGCTCACCAACGTTGACAACATCGGCATCTTGAGCCATCCGCTTTCCATTGGGACTTGATCCAGAATCCTTTTCAACTTCAACGGCTAAAGAGTCGGCCGTAACAGAGACAACATCCTTGCAACAGATCACAAAAAAACTATTGATCTCATTTAATAAAATAATGAACTCTTTTTAAACATACTAAACAAACTTTAAAAATAAATACTCACCCTTGAAGTTCGTTCAGCAGACACCTGGGAAGATTCTGAAAGGTTAACATCTTTAACGTCAGCTACCTCTTGAGTAACCTAAAGGATCATAATATATGATATCATATAAAAAAGTGCAGACCTCATCTGTATTTTCTTCACCATTACCATCTCCACCAACCAACTCAGCAATTATTACTGGATCATCACATGTTTTTTTGCACCGTATAAACACGATAGGCATTTTTAAGATTGAACTCCGAAACATCAATCTTAAAAGCAGCCTTCTTATCAACCAATCGAAATATCTCATGAGGGAATCCAGTATCATTGGCCTTAACCTGCCTCTCTCTTATGTCACTCGTCACTAATCCAAGAAGCTTCTGAAAATCTCTATCAAACATAACAAAAGAAACACTACCACTCTCATCCTGCACCCGCACTTGCACCTTGAACCTGAAATATACACATCTAACTAAGTAAACTGCAAAACTATATTCAAATATCAGTCTTAGAATGTTACTTATATAAATATAACGCTAAATAATCATCATTGCTTACTTTATGGTGATCAATGTACATTCACTATGACATTTGGGACAAACCAAAGAAGTGGCAGGCAATCGAACAATATCATCTGAAACATTTTCAACATTCTGCAAGTATTCACTCTACCCATCACCTTCTTAAAACACTTACGACAGGCAGCATAAAACCAACCATAATCTTCTTGCACAATCTTAATTGTCGCAACCACAACACAAGACATTTCCTGTAAAAACACAAGACAGTTCTTGTAAAAACATGCAGGTGACAAACCAAACAAATAACCAAACTATATACAAAGATGTGAAACCTTTTCTATCTCACTAATCTCATCAACATGTTTCTTCACACCTTCAGTTACAAATTCTTTATGCAATGGAAAAACACTCTGAGACGATAGTATTGTTTGAGAAGTAGAACCACTCCCTTGTCCAAACTTCAGTACAAGCCTTTTAAATACCACAAATTATTAGAATTAGTATACAAATGACATGAAACCAAGTATTTGACTTAAACATCTATATACAATAGAAATTACATTGAGAAATTACCTCCTCCTTAGCTCATTAACTTCATCAATTTCTTCATTCAGAAAAATTCGTGTTGCAAACTTATCACTTTGAACAGTATATTCACCTACATGGAAAAGTATATAGATATTTAATGTATATCTGTATTTATATTGCCAGAAATAAGCAGTATAGTTATGATTTGTAGAAAGTAGCAAAAATACCTTTCCATTCCTTACACTTTCCATGCTGTATAACAGCCATCACATGCTCATGTGGTGGGATTTTAGAAATGAAGTCCTTAATCTGCAGAGCATAATCATTCCACACAGTACACCGCAAAACCTTACCCCTACATGAAAAGAATATTCATATGACGATATACTAAAGACTAATTTATGACCATTTCTTTACAAATCTCTAATATCAAAACTACATTGAATGAATAAAAACAGAAAATCAAAGGAAAATTATGACATTTATTAAAGTAGCAAATGAGCCATAAATTAACTAACATATTCACTAAGAATAAACTGTAGACCTCATTTATTACCATGATTGAGCATTAGATACAAATACTATAGATCTCATTTATTACCATTACCATGATCCCACATTAAATACCAACATTCTTCATCTTATTTATTAACATCATTAAATACAAACAATGATCAGTACATGACTGCACATGTAAACAACAACTTACTCCAAGTCTTCAATATCTAAATTCATCGTCTTAGTCTCATTTGGAGGCCGATCAAAGATTTCAAGATCTCCACAAGAAATCACAGATCCAACAACATCTATATGATCACATTATACAAGAATATAAGTAAAACTCTCTAATATTATACAAGCAAGACATGATTACAAAAATATACACTACCAACATTCAAAGCGTTTAACGCCTCTCCTTGAAGAATATCTTCATAAGCTCTGAAGTTGAAACCATACTCAACACCTTGCCAATCTCTCATAGGAGTAACAACTGTGCATCTATAAAAGTTGATTTTATAAGGCTGCACTACTACTTTATATAAATCTTTATTCTCACCAACACCAAATTTCGACAGAATCACAACAGCATCTTGTTGAAGTTGTCCATCAAAAACATGTATTAGGTGACTTTTAATACCTGCTTGAATCTTAGCACCCTGAAGAACATTTAAAGAAAGTATCTTCTTAGCATACACCATTACATTCTCTAATAAAACGGAAAAGCAAAGATACAAATTACCTTTTCATCAATCAAGATGAGATCCATCTTGTAACCCTGATTCCATTTTTGAATAATTCTCGCTTTCATGTTCCACATATCTTTCCCAGGATTCAAATCGTTAACAAAACTAAGATTGTTATTGTCAACTGATATTGACATGCTTCTAATTCGGAATTCGGATTGTGATTAAATTTCAAATTTCAAAATCAGAGAAGATGAAAGCGTGATGAAATATGAAGAGGGAAATGAGAAGAAAAGCCTTATATAAGAAGGATTATTGACAGGAGTTTGTGAGTGACATGCATTAATTGCTAATTACTTATTCCCATGCATTTTTAATTTGAATTTCCCGGTAATTAGCCTTAAACATCTACTGATCTAAAAGCATTACGGAAGATAATAACAACTGCTGCTATGTATTTAAAGTAAAGTCACTTATAAATGAGCAGATGTTTGCCCTGGCAGAGGTTTAGACCCAATTTAAAAGTGATTTACATATTAGCCTTTATGATGTAATAATGACATAAGAAAAGCATTGTTGGACAGCCTCTCCTGCTGACACATCAGTTTTTCTTATGTCATTGAGAGTTCTCCTTTTATAGAAAGTATAGATAGATAACGGAAGGTTTAAATGAGAACGCTAAATATCGCGTGAACAATGAGAACGAATGAAAAAACTGCAAAAACTGGTCAAAAACATTTTCAAATTCAAAATTTTGTATACACTTATCATTATCATTCGAATACAATGTTAGAAATTTAATTAACATGTTTAAATTTACATGTATTCGTAAATATTGAAAATTTACACATGTGTAAGTTTTCTCATTACACATGTGTAAATTTGTTGTATTTAACAAATTTACACATGTGTAAAAAATCTAATAAGAGTGATTCTAAGAGAATAAATGAATTATTTGATGTTGTAAATTTTTTAATTAATGTTATATCTTAATTACAGTGAGGTTTGTATTAAAAAAATGGTTTTGATTGGTTTTCTCATTCATTCTCACGGTTCTCGCAATATTTAGCGTTCTCAAGATAACCATCCCTGAGGCTTTAAATGAGAACGCTAAATATCGCAAGAACTGTGAGAACGAATGAAAAAACCGCGAGAACTTTGTAAAAAACAATTCAAATTCAAAATTTATTTTTACACTTATCATTATTATTCGAATACAATGTTAGAAATTTAATTTACACGTTTAAATTTACATGTATTCATATGAATGAATATTTTGTTTTATTTTTTTAATTAAATGGTTGATATATACCCTATAGTCTTATTTTATAAATATTTTTTTATTTTTTAATTAAATGGTTCATATATATAAATGTAAAACAGTATATAATAAAAGTAAGTAAAACAGTGTGTTTTTAAGATAAAAATGAAAGTTCGATAAGTAAACTTGAAACTTCAAAAACTCTAGGGGGGTTAAAATAACATTTTACAATTTTTTTTTTAGAAATTTGAGGAGGGGAGGGGGATGGTGTAATTGTCATAAAGGGAAGTTGATGGCCAAAGCTGATGGTAGAATTCCCTACCGGCTATGGTTTTTAGTACTTTTTTAGGACGTGCGTTGCGGTGAATTGTCAAATTTAATAAAAAACAGACTCCAGGGTGTGAACTCTCTACGTTTTAACAATAACAAAATCTACGTATAAAAGTTGACGTCGAAACTGTCACACCCCCAAATTCCACCTGCGGATAACACCCGCTTCGAGGGCGTGACTGACCAGGATCCAGCCACCAATTATACTGAATAATTAAGTTGATAACAAAAGTAATACTTACTAACCATAAGATTAGCAAGTATCAAGTTCAGAGTTTAAGGTTTCAAGTTCAAACAGTAATAAGTAGCGGAAGCATAAGTAAGGTAGTTTAAACAAGTTCATAGTTCAAAATAAGGTAACACCCAACACAAGGGTGGACAGACACTACTCATTCCCAAGCAGCAAGCTCCTTCGTCACTGGTTACCTGCAAAGCATGCAGTAAGGGGTCAACAATAATGCTGAGTGAGTTCACTAGTTGTCCAGTTTTAATTACCAAAACTTGTTTCACCAGTTAATTTATCCGTTTATACATGCCATGGGGAGCTACCCCAAAAGTTAGCGACTAAACTGTTTTTCCAATACCGAACACTAGGTAACCGTTTGCGTTTCCGCAGGATGCCCCGATGTCAATGTTCTATCATCATTGACGGATGCCTGAGTACATTAGTTCACGACCGATCCCATACCATGGCACGGTGTGAGGTTGGTAAAACCTAAATAGCGCTATCAACTAATAACCCGTTCGCCTGGCCCCGGCGACTAATCGGTATTATGTAGTAGGGACTTGAGTGATAGAGTTGCGTTTAGTGCCGTTGGTTGCATTCAGTATAAACAGTAATTAACTAAAAGGTTTCCCATTACAAGGGAAGGAAAAGTAAGTTTGTTCCCAGTAACTAGGGAAGGAATGTAAATGGTGTCCCCTTTTACAAGGGGATAGGGTCGTTTTAGTCTCGTGTCCCAAACCACCGGGACGCATGCTTTTAAGTTGTGAACTCACCTTGGGTTGGTCGGTAGATATTTTTACCCGGTCAAGTATGTTGGTCACCACGTCCTAACATGGTTACCAAATATGGGTCAAGTCGGGTACAAGTAAACACATAGCGAACACGTATGGCAATACACATAGCAAACACGTATAACATGCGAGATACAAGCAGTTGGGTTATTGGGTCAGTCCTAACATATAATCAGCAGTGACAAACATGCAGCCCAGTCAACAGAAAGCCCAACAGTCAAAGCCCAAACAACAAAGTAGCCCAGTCGAGACAAGGGTGGTTGTGACTCGCAACCGAGATTACGACTCGCAACCGAGGTCTCGGTTCATCACGTTTTGGTTACGAGTCGCAACCAGAGGTTACGACTCGCAACTAGCGGTTCCGACTTAGCAGCAGTGGTTACGACTCGCAACCGGATTCAACTCGTGTTGATTGCGACTCGCAACGGGGAGGTCTCGACAAAGCTTGATATGGTCTCGAGTAGCAACCAAAGGTTCCGACTCGCAACCGTGATTACGTGCACAAGAAGACCTTCTAGAACCTGCAAACTGTACTAACCAATGATATTGCAATTTCATGAAATCAGTGTACTATACCCACTAAACATGTTTGTTTGTCTAAATTATGTCCAAAACAGATCAAACAAAGCATATTCAAAATATTTAAGTGACCTTCATGCTGTTCATCATGATATTCATACATCATTCAAGCAATATCCAACAACAACTAACAAGAGACTTTAACCGAAAATCCTTATAATCAAACGGACAATCAGATTATTCAACCATCAAGTAGTCACTTTCGTCATACATGTTCATCAACATACAACCTACAATAACAACCTAAAATCATGCAAGATTCTCTAACCAACCCTTTATACCAACCGGATAACAATCAAGCATTTAACTCGGCTGATTTATACTCTATTTCTTAACAAAAAAAAACAACAACAACAACAATAATCAAGCATCATTTAGTAACAAGACAAACAAGCAAAACAACTATAGGGATTTTCATGCTAACCGGTTAGAAGTAGTGGTCCAAGAATTCGATAAACTAAGCTCCGAAAGATGATCTTGAGCTTGAATCCGCGAGCCTTGATGCTATGGTTGGACCCGAGAGAGATGAGATGGTGAGGAAGTGATCTTGGTTGCTAGGATTCTTAGGGTTTTAGGGTTTTTAGTGAGAGAAAGTAGATGAGGTGAGAGGGATGAGAGAATGATAAGGGTGTTGGTGAAAATGAGGGTCAAGTGTGTGTATAACCGGTTTACATATGTGGGTTGTAGGTTTCGGGTGGGCTTTGGCCCTAACCGGCCCAAGCCGTGTACTATTCACTCGAGACCAAGAGTGGTCTCGAGTCGGGTTTCGCGGTTTCGACTCATATATGTATATAACACACACACACACATATATATATATATATATATATATATATATATATATATATATATATATATATATATATATATATATATATATATATATATCTATTTGTACATACATACACACAACATGTAATAACAAGCACTTCATAATTTTTCACTTTATAGTTTACGTACACACATGTTACATCGAAAGGTTGTCCGGGAAAATCCGAAGTGTCACATTATCCCCAAGTTTTAAGAACTTTCGTCCCGAAAGTTAAGGCAGCCACTGTCAAGCTAGCGTAAGTGAAAGCGTTTCAACGGGGTGTCACATCGACGACAAAAAGAAGTAATTTTTAACATGTCAAAATAAGCAAGTCGATCGTTAAGTAAAGATGTTTAAATGTAAAATAATATTTAATTAAAGTTTAGGGGTTGTATAATAACTTTATTAAAATCAAGGGGTATAAAACATAAATTGATTAAAAAAGAAAAAAAAACTAATTAAAGTTGAAGGGGTGTAAGTGTAATTATCATTAGACAAAAATTAAAATTTAAAGGTTGTATGATAACTTTATTATAATTGGGGTATAAAACGTAACTTGTTTAAAAGAAAAGAAAAAAAACTAATTAAAACTAAAGGGGTGTATGTGTAAAATTCATAGTAAAAGACTAAGGGATCACAGTTCATAAGCACCGATATTTGTTATATTAACTAGTGGGTTTACCACTCACGCTTCGCGACAGGTTTAAAGCCTAGATAAAAGTAAGCAAATCGCGAACGTCAAGATAAAAAAACAATGTCACAATGATATATTTGAAAGTCACTGAAAATTACGGCATTGTATACGAAAGGCAAGTTATTCGAACAAAATTTACACCAAAACGTATATAAAGATAAACACGATAGTCGTGCATTACAGCGAGTTGATTTGAACGTAGATTAAAAAACAACGTCGCAATGGTATCTTAAGAGACGAGTGCTAGGCCGTAAGCGGTTTAAAAACTGAACGATTTAAAAAAAACGTTTAAAACAATCGGTCGATTTAAAAACAACGTTAACAAATTCACAAAAAAATACGTCGCAATGGTGTGTTTAGAGATGAGCGCTCGATGGATTAAAAAACTAAACGGATAAGAAAAGCGTTTAAAACAACCGATCGGTCTAGAGAAAACATTACGAAAATTCACGTCGAAATGTAGATAAAAATAATTCGCGTGGAGTGTCGATACAGAAACGAAATCCATAAAAAACACGTAACATGAAATTCAATAAA
The DNA here is from genome assembly GCF_002127325.2 of Helianthus annuus. Taxonomy (NCBI): domain Eukaryota; kingdom Viridiplantae; phylum Streptophyta; class Magnoliopsida; order Asterales; family Asteraceae; genus Helianthus; species Helianthus annuus. Next base: position 3,160,891 of record NC_035442.2, on the reverse strand, counting down.
AACTCAAAATGATAACTTTATTAAATTTAGAGGTTGTAGTGTAAATTAGTTAAAGATAAAGGAAGAAAAAAAAAAGAAAAATATAACTTTATTAAAGTTGAGGGACCAAATGTTAAAACGTATTCATATGCACAATTGTTATAATAATAATAATTAGCCGTAAGCCCCACGCGTTGTGGTGTGGGGGCGTAAAATCGTGCTACCAGCATTGCGTGGGGGTGTAAAACCATATTAAGTAACAATCAAACAACGATCAAACTCAGGAAAATGTGGAAGATAAAAACACGAATTTCTAACACCAAGTAACTCACGTAACATAAATCTAGATGAAATCGAATTTATACCGACATGTATTACAAAGGCGATAGGGTAAAAAAAATCCTGATTGACCAAATGTGACCAGCAAACACCATAAAAAGTAGTAAACAAATAACGACAAGGACCAAATCCGTAAAAATATAAAATGAATGCTAATATAAAAAAGCTAAACTTATTTAGCTATTAGGCAAATTTTAAAAAAACAAAGTGTTTTATACAAAAATGAAAAACCTTCAATTTATTTAAAAAAAATAAAAAAAAAGTCATAAAAGACAAAAGAGTTACCATTCATTTATGGATTAATATATAGATAATGATTAATAATAGCTAGTATTTTTATCCGTCACACCTTGTGACAACATCAAAATGTATAGTAAGTCGAATTTATACCGTCGAATGAAAACGTTGACATCACTTGTTTTCGAACAAAATTTATTCAAACCGTAGACTAATTAAAAACGTATATAAAAATAAGCATGAAAACATATTATATTTCAACCGACTCATTTTCAAAAAAAAAATTACATGCCTACATAAAATGAACATGAAAACGTATTATATATGACCGACTCGTTTCCAAAATATTTACGTCGAAATATAAACCACCTTGAAATTATACTGACACGTAGGCCTGTAAACGAACCGATCGTTCAACGAACAGTTCGTGAACTGTTTGACGGGAAGTTCGTTTATGTTTGTTTGTTTAATAAATGAATGAACACGAACACGAAATTGCGTTTGTTATGTTAAACGAATGAACATGAACAAAGGTTGTGTTGATGTTCGGACAATTATGCTAAGTGCTTATTTATTTTTTGGTCATTTTTTTTTTGTAATCTTTGACTCTTTGTGATGAAAAATGCAGATTTTATCGTGTGTATTCATTTATGTCCATAAACGTTTGTGTTCGTTTATGTTCATGAACATTTGTTTAAGTTCATATGTGTTTGATAAGTGTTCGTGAACAGTTCATTACACGTTTATTTCCTTAATGAAGGAACGCGAACAAGAACTTTCGTTCGGTAAGCGTTCATGAACAGACCCATTCCTTAATGAACGAACACGAATAAGGCTTTATTCGTGTTTGTTCGGTTCGTATACAACGGATGATACGTACATAAAAATAAGTACGCAAGCAAATTATGTTTTTTATTAAAGAATGAAAGCACGAGGTAAAATTGAAACTTTATAAACTTAAGGGGATCAAAATAATATTTTTTTAGAAAGTTAAGAGGATGTAAATATTAATATTAAAAGTTGAGGAAAAACTGAAGTGTGTATATTATTGATAGATGCACACCATTTAATATATATAGGGTCGGGATTTAGAGAAAACGATAGAAAGTGTGAGAACGGTGAGAACGCTTAACGATCGTCCGATCAAAACAATCTATGGACTAGATTGGCGCGGTGGCGTTTTCGTAAATAACATCAATTTTATTACGTGGACGCGCTTCATTAAGGGTAAAAGGGTCTTTTGACTACTCCACATAAAACGCCAAATCATGAAATAAAACGCCAAAAACAAAAATCACAGACTATTCTAAGTAAAACGCCATTAAATATAAAACCCCAAACTTAATTATAGTAAAATCCCGCCTTAAAAAACCGGCAAAAAAATCCTATATATACAACATCTCAGACCTTTAGTTAAAAACACACACAAAAACCCAAATGCCATATTTCATATAACCCATTCGCCTTAGAAACGCCAAAAAACCCAAACATCAAATATCTTCAACCCCAAAAACGTTTTTTTTTTTGAAATTCAGTTTGGCTGTCAGTAAGATTTCGCTCAATGAAATAGACAAAATCCTAAAGTGAGGATATAGTCCATTTCATTTAGTAAAATCTCATTGACTTATCCTAAACTTCCATCAAATTTATAACGCCAAAACATACAAAAACATTATTGAGGTTTGTTGTCAATAAAGTTTAGCTGTATGGGGTGGACAACATTGTCAGTTATCTTTCTTAACCGAGGATTAACAATGTTGTCCATCTCATACAGCAAAACATTATTGATTTTAGCATGATCAAAATTTGAGGTTTAAGGTGATCTTATTTCGTGGCGTTCTTTTTATCGGTAAAACGCCAAAAAAGTTAAAAAATCAAACATCGTTGATTGTAAAAATTCAAGATTGTTGGCTGAAGGATATAAACTCAATAACATTTCGCTGCATGAGATGTACAAATATTCAAGAAGAAGATGCTGATGTCAGACTGTGTGCTTCCAAACAGCAACACAAAAAAGTACTTGAAAAACAAAAAAATAAAATGAATCATACGAAAGTCGAACCAGTCAGTTAACATGATTCAAAAAAGAGAAAGAAAGAGACTGGAGACAGAGAAGATTTGGAAGATCAATTGTTTATGTATTCTTTTTTTTTATTTTCCTTTTCAGTTAATTGTTATATAATAAAAATGCCATATATAATAAAAACGCCAAAACAGTCAAAATGTTTGTTTAAAACGATATCATCTAGTTAAACGCCACCAAAAAACTGCCAAACTATAATAAAATTACTTTGAAAAATTATTATAAAAAACCCAAATAAAAAAAATAAAAATAAGAAAAAAAAATAAAAAAGCAAACTTGAAAATGTAACTAGAAACAGTAAATACAAAATCATTAAATACTGAAGAATCTAAAACGCCAAACTTGAAAGATGGAACGTGTTACAGACTTGAGAGATAAAAGCTTATCAAAAACATTAATTACAAAACAGTAACTGAAAAGATAAAATACTTTATTATGTAATGCACCGCCTAATTTAGGCGCCAAAAAGACATCCTATAAAATGATACATCTCAGCAACTTCCATTTGATCAAACCAAAAAAACAAATGCCAAATACTACTAAATACCACCCACTGTAAAACGCCAACAAATAAACTGAATGAATTGTTATCAGAGGGAAGTACCTTAGAAAATATTTTGTTGCATGAGATGGACAAAATTTCAAGAAAAAGATACTGATGCCAGTCATATGGCATTTTGTATTTTTTGTTCTTGAAGAAGGTTTGGATGAGGAGAACAGGTCAATGACACTGAAGAGTGGGTTCACTATAAAGATGAAGATCCAGATAAAGAAAAAGCGAAAAACCCACTCACACGCCATAGATCTATGTCCCCAAACATCCACACAAAAAGACAGTTCAACAGACGAGCAGGCAAAAAAATCAAACCCATGGGTTTGTTAAGTTTTACATAAAACGTCATATATTTGATGACAGTTCTTGTACTATTAAAGAAGAGAGAGACTGATGACACTGAAGATTGGGAAAAGAGATCCGATTAGGATTTTTAATTTATTTCCTTCCCTTGTATTTTTTTTCCCGTGGTTGAAATATAATTTAACAATAGTAAAACACCAAGATACCACAAACGCCAAAATGTTTATAAAAAATAACAGATCAATAGGCCAACTTGTTTAAACGCCTTGGAAAACGCCATTCAAATAGATTTCCTGCCCCCTGGGTTCCATTGGCATACGATGTGAATAACGCCATAAACGTCATAAACGCCAAAATGTTGATACAATGGAACCATTAAAACGCTTTTAGTTATTGAATTTGGTTAACGCCAAAAATCTCAAAAACCAAAAATTAAAACAACATTGGGAAAAAGCGGAACAGGAAAAGCAGAAGATGAAAGGACAAAAAAGCGCATCCGCCCTTTTCTAAGCGGCGTGACACGTGTTGGGTGTGACAACCCTCACTAAACCAGGTATCCGTACGACTTAATTAATAATTAATTACTGCTTAATTACTGTGCTTGCTTGAAATTACTGATGAACTGCTACTTGATTTCTGATACTTGTACATACCTGCATCATACTTTACATACCGTCACTACATTATTTACATACTGAACTCTAGTGACAAACATGATGCACAAAAGCACAGTAGCATTATGAACGGATAACCTATTGAACATGCTGACAAAGCCAGCATCAGGCAGATATTGCCTCTAAGGCCTGTATGAGCCAGAAATATTTTACTACACCCATAGTGAGTGTAGGGATACAAGGGTTGTAGAACTGCGTCTCTAGGGATAAGTTACAGTGACTGGATGTGTCTAAAACGTACACTGAGCACAAAACACAGCACTTTAATAAACAATTCAGCTTTTAGCTAACTAATAAAGTGCCAAAACATGAGAAAAATATTACTAGACACTTTCCAAAGTGTCAGGAATAAGTTGTGTCACTAAAAATGGTATTAACGACACTTAAAAGCTTTATTAAGCACTTTAACGGATTACTATCCAACCGAACAACCGGACTTTACCCGGGACATAAAAATATGGCCATAAACATTATTGATCTTTTTCTGAGCCAGTTAGGGTCCCTGAATACCCTAACACCCGCTTTAAAACACAACACACAACTAACCGAGTTAATCCCTAAACTTAACTAAGTTAACCTAACTAATATCTAACTATTAGTTGAAATCCAACTAAGACCCCCCCCCCCCTTGCTAACCGGCCCCAACTAGAGGGGAACACCCTTAGTACACATTTGATTATTAAATTCCTAATTGTCTAATATCTTTGTGACACAAGAACTCTTGGACATTAATCACATCTTTGTCTATAAAAACATAAGATTACACATATGATTATTCACAACACATAACATCACAAACTCTCTCTCTTTCCCTCTCTACAACTCTCGGCCGAGCACCCCCATCCCCATCCATCCATTTTCGAGTTTAGTTCATCCAATTCCAACATCATACAAGCTTCAAGGATCACGTATTAGGAGGTTTGGTGCAAACGGAAGGCGAAGGACCTCTTTCTCTAGCTTTTATCCTCTCATTTTGCGCTTAGATTCTTCCCTAGCCTCGAGCTAGTGGTATGATGCTTAAATCCCTTTCTTGAACTAATATAGAGTGGTTAATATGATGTGTAACGGTTAAAACTCGAAATCTTACAAATTGATGCTTTAAAGTTTACTAAAAGCACTTAAAAGATGGTTAAAAGCTCATGTGATGTGTAAATGTTGTAGTATTGATTTTGTGTGGTTATTCGGACCCGATCTATGTTGTGGTAGCTCGGATCATCATTTAACCCGGGTTGGTCATGATCATGAATCATGACATAAGGTTGTTTTGAATGAAACAAGGGTTAAAAGGTGAAACTCTACCACACGCGAATCATGAACTTGTGTAAAAGTGTTTTACTTGTAAAATAGTGTTAAAAACTAGCAGATCTACGGATCTACGAGTGGTATTTTCAAAGGACCGAGTGTCAAGAAAATCATGTTTTCTAAAGACGGGTCTTATGATAACTAGAATGATTTTTAGAACACACAAGTGTGTAAACACTTGTGTAACACAAAGTTTCGACAAAATAACTATTTTTGTAAGATTTACAAGAAGATGTAAAGACAGACTTTCTATAAAAACGGGGTTTTTACGAAACCGGACTAATTTATATTAAGATCCGCTAAAAGTAATGAGATTTACTTCGTATTTTTGAGTAAATCACAAGTTCATGTGATTTATGCGATTTACATATATATTAACTAGTTTGTTGTGTTGGACGTTGTTTTGATCGAATAAAGAAGTTGTTGAATTGTTTTGTAAAAGAAAATGATACGCTTGAAAGCGTGGCCACCTCCAGTTACAGAGGAAACTCTGGCGAAATTTTTCTAAAAACCTAACACTTAGAAATATTTTCACTATAAGTGTTAGAAATACTTTTTGACATGTTTTCGAAATATAAGTTTCGCCACGACTTTATTTACAAAATATCGGAGGTGGGATTTTCACAAAATTAAACGTGATATATATATATTTAGTAAATATATTTTCACAACATTATTTGTGATTATTTTGTGAAGTATATAATATTATTTTTAGGGTAAAAATAATATTATCGAACGTTAACGAATCCAAAATAATACGAACGCTTTCACGATAAATATATAAGTTACACCGGTAATTACTATTACCACTCGATCGTTAAAACGTAACTTACGCAATTTACGGGAAATATTTTTGCACGCGTATATTTGACAAAGTATTATTTTGGGAGAATTTTGTAAAGTAAAAATATAATCTTTTTGAGAAAAATATTTATATTTTGGGATTGGAAATAAATATATATATTGAGTAAGACTTAATAATATATTTCGTACGCACATGTATTTAATCCCCCATCCTTGGGAAGTAAAATAATTACCAAGTATGCACGGAATGTAAACACGAAATAGTTGTCTAACTATTTCCCAAAACCTAAACCATAAAGCTAAGGCGCGGCCGTCCGTCTAATAGAGTTAGTACATGTAGGTCATTGCACAGCTGCTTGCTTTCGGAGACATACTTGGTAGAGACGCACGACTGTGAGTTCATGTCCCCCTTTTCTCTTAACTGTTTTCAGTTTTCTAAACTGCGGGGGTGAAATACATGTTACTTTGATTACGAATACTTATTACATGGTATGGTTAGCGTAAGGAGGGTTATTACCTAGATCATGTGAATGGGTAGGCTATTATCGTAAGACCATTAATCCTTGTATAAGGACCGAGAGGCATGAGTGATAGATCTATCGGGTGTTGCGAGCCCCACGCATGAGCCAGCGTGTGGCTGCATGTAGTGACTATGTCGTTCCGCCGGAAGGACCGGTATGAAATTCGCGTTACAGGTTTGAGTGCTTCCTAGGCCATTTCACTTATTAATGTATTAGCTACACATTAATTGATCTCTTTTTCCTTATTGCTACATACCAGGAATTTTCATACATACAGACATTTTACAAAGGTTTATTTGCTCACTTACACATGAACTCGCTCAACATTATTGTTGATTTTTCAACTTACATATATTTCAGGGAATTAAAGGATCTGGCACGGTATGGCACGTTTTCCCGCTGCACTAGTACGAGGTCATCCGGGTTTAGGGAATGTGACTCTTTCCTGGACAAGTCACAGTCCTTAAACTGTGTTTGTGTTATGTTGATGTTTGTGTTTGTTGAACAATGTTTATGTCGTTAGGGTGTGTTCCCGTTGATACAACGTTGTTGTATTTGGTTTTTAAAACTTGATCGAATGGATGATCTTGCATGATTTTATTTCATATAGCTTTGTTATGGTTAAGCTATGGTATTAAGAAGTCACACCAAATTAACCACGCTTCCGCAAAGCCAGGGTGTGACATTGGGCCAGGAAGCGTTCTCACCGTTCTCACACTTTTGATCGTTTTCTCCCGATCCCGTTCCTATATATATATATATAGGGTGGGAGTTGGCTACAAAGTCTGTTTTTCCTACAAAGTATAAAACGTCATAAAACACCATCATGTCAACCATAAAATACACTCAAAACCCATAAATAACAAAGTGAAGATTACTAAAACGTCATATTTTTAGGTTTTATGTTGTGTTTTGGATGATAAGGATTTGATTAGCGAATGACTAACATTAGTGTGTTTTATGTTGATTATCATGTTGTGTTTTATATTCATAGTTCTACGACGGTGTGTTTGAAATTTTATGGACTGTTAGGGTTTGGATATTGTGTTTTAGTGATCTTCACTCTGTTATTTATGGGTTTTAAGTGTGTTTTATGGCTGAAATTGTGGTGTTTTACGACTTTGTACACTTTGTAGGAAAAATGGACTTTGTAGCCGAACCCCACCCTCCATATATATATATATATGTTAAGATAAGAGATCATGTACAAGAGAGGAATTCTATACTAAGTGTAGAAGAGAATCATGATTACACATTTTTTTCTCAATATAAGGAGGGAATGGTATGATGGTCTTTTCTCTTTTTAACTAGTTTTCTCCTTGAATTTCAAATGGTTATAACTTTTTCATACGTTAATATTTAAAAAAATTACACCGTATTAACGAGTATTTCATTCTCTTTAATTCGAGTAGCCTGTTGCTATAGTGTTCTTAAAAATAATTTACAAGACTTTGAATATCCATTACGTGATTACGTGATTTTAAATACCTAGTACCCATTATGTGATTTTGAATACCCGGTAATACTCTTTACGTGATTACACATTCAGCATAAATCATTACGCATTCAATTTAAATTCATTACGTGATTACACATTCAATATAATTTGTTATAACTAATGTTAATACAATTATGCTTGTTACGTGATTACACATTCAATAATAAGAACTTGATTGTTTATGCTTTACTACGTGGTTAAATCTCTAATATACGACATTATGTTGTTATTATAAGTTGGTTTGGCTAATGTTTTGTATATGATTTATCCTTGATATGTGATTATACCTTAAATATTAGCTATTCCATATGAAATATTATGTGTTACATGTTTTATTTTTACGTAATTATGTAATCACTCTATAGGGTTTCACATAAATATTATAATGAAATCACGTAATCACGAAATGAATATTTAAAATCATGTAGTCACGTAATAAAACATAGTCAACTATTGTTACGTAATTACGTGATCACTTACTGAGGTTTCACATAAAATACTATAATGAAATCAAGTAATCACGTAATTAGTATTCAAAATCACGTAGTCACTTATTGGGTATTCAAAATCACGTAATCACGTAACGGGTATTCAAAATCCTGAATCTTTGTTAACAAAAATATAGAAATAGGCTGCTCAAATTAAAGAGAATGAAATGATCCTTAATACGGTGTAATTTTTATAAAAAAATATTAACGTATGAAAAAATTATAGCCGTTTCAAAATCAAGGGGAAATGAGTTTATAAGTAAACAATATTGAATTGTCTTATTTTACCATTTCCACCACTTGTTTCCCTTGTTTTTAGTTATGTGAATTCTATATTTGGGGACCACTTAATTTCAACTATTGATCTTGGAAATCAAGGGCCAAATTTGTCTCCTACACTCCATATAATTCTTTCCTCTTCTATAATATCTTTTCTCTATATATATATTTTGAATGACCAACAGAATTAATCCCGAGCACTCCCGGGGCACCCACTGGACCAAACGGAGTACACCAGGAGTAACCAGAGTCCACCATTAATTCCGGGGAAAACCCAGGAACCCACCCGCTCCGTAGACACGACGGTAAAATTACCTTTTAAAACTCGTTTAGCTTAAGGATCAAACCCAAATTTTCTCGAATCTCCTATTATTGGCCACCATAGAATTTGATTTGCAATTGTTATCAGCTATTGTCAAACTAATATGTCCTTGTTATTTATTTTTTTTTATTTTAATTATGGACAGTGATGTTAAGATCTCATAGGCCCATAGTTTACTTTGACCGGATGACCATACAAAATCAAATCATTGAAGGGTCGCCATGCAAAATCTATTGTTTTTGTTTCTTTCCCAAATTAAACTCGTAAGAGGCCTATCACCTCTTGGTCTGAGGGTATGATATAAAAAGATTTTTTCTAGTATTATTTAGTATTCAATACTTGCTATTTACATGTAATACAAAGAGTATCCCAACTCACCCCACATACATAGAAACTGACCTTGATAAATCAAATTCTTTGCTTTGCCACTTTTATTCATGCTATATGAACTAAAACAAATATATATTTCCATAAACAAACTATAATCTACTCATTGTTAATTGATGATTAAACCAACACATATATTTAGTTATTTAATTCATGCTAGTTTTAAAAAACCGTAAATTATAAGAAAAAAACATAGTATTTTATAATCATTTTTACAATTTTATAAGTCGTGTGTAGCACGTTTCAACCATACCACGCCATTCAAATATACTTTGTTGACGAGAGGCTAGGCATAAGTTCGGGTGGAAAGGAATGTTGATCGAATTCAAAGTTAGGAAGTTTAAAAGGGAAAATCAAGTTTAAAACTTTAGAAAATGATAGCAAATGAAGAATATGATTCTTTGTCTTGATTCAGTCACATGTTCATTCGAACCTCTTTTAAGTTTTCAATCTCGAAGAAATTCTTAAAGATTCTTTCTTTCATATTCCAAATCTTTTTAGTAGGGTCAACCATGGAGGCCAAAATGATTCCTATACTTTGATTTTTGTGAGTTTTAATTACCCAAAATTAGTTCTTTTAAGTAAGAAAGTTAGGCTAAATCAAAGGAAAGTATTAGCCACGCATTGTATCCAAGTACATTGTATTTGCTTTGTTTAAAAATATATATATATATAGATCTATAGTTAAGGGTGTGAAAAACTGAACATGCTTGACATGACATTGGGGTGGCTTGGCTATACATCCCTACCAGGGGCGGAAGGGGTGCAAACGAGCCGAGCCCGAGCCTTATCTTAATTGAGCTAGGCTCGTTACAACTTTCTGAAGCTCGAGCTCGAGCTCGGCTCGTTAGTAAAACTTAAAACTCGAGCTCGGCTCGAAAGCTCGATCTAAGCATCTATGGCGCGAGTTAAAACAAGCTAAAGCTCGACTCGAGCTCGTTTTTGGCTGTTAATGAGCCAAGGCTCGGCTCGAGCTCGACTCGATAGTTTGAGAACTCAATTAAAAAAGAATAGCTAGATCATCCAAAAAGTAATACATAGTTTAAACTCTAAAGTATACTAAGCTCGATAAGGGTCGTCGAGCCTAAACGAGCTTCACATACAAGGCTCGAGCTCGGGCTCGATATCTAATCGATCCTAATTTCAAGCTCGGGCTCAAGCTCGAGCTCGATAAAGCTCGGCTTGTTCGAGCTATTTATCGAGCCGATCTCGAGTAGCTCGCGAGCTGCTCGGCTCGTTTACACCCCTAGGCGGATCTATGTGTCTTGGTAGGTGAACGGGTATGTCCTTTGAAAAAAAAGATTAGTGTATTTTTTAGGCAAAAAACCAGAACGTAACCCTTGAAAATATGGTTGAACCCCTTCGCACTTCCAGCAAACAATTCATAGGTCCGCCACAGAATTCCCAACGTGTTAAAAATCTAATATATTGAATCCAAGTGCATTGTATTTGCTTTGTTTAAAAGTAAAATATATATCATCATATTCAAACGTGTTAAAATTCTAAGAATTTCCTTTTTTACGAAAGGAAGCTTAATTTTAGAATCCGCTTTAGACCACTAAAAAGATTAAGTTAGCTTTGCATGAAACAAAATTCTCTAGTTTAAGTTTAGTCTAAATGAATCCAGTTCAGATTTATGTTGATCCCGCAAACACGTTTAAATAAAATAATCGGGTTCATCTTAATTTAAAACTAGTATGAACTTTATGTTTTGTCCTTGGTTAATGGTTAGGCAAGCATGTATTCTTTGATTAGGTATAAAATGGTTTGTTGTTATGACTTATGTGTTTTAATTTTATAGATTTAAACTATATTTATATTTCACAAAATGCTCCTGATTATTTTATTACCTTTTTTCTGATTCTTTTGAAAATAATTCAAACACAAGGTATAGACGTATAGCAGTGTCATTTTGTAAGAAACTTGGCCTAAATAATCTATATTCTATATATAATTAAAAATTTAGTTATATGAACTATTTTACAACCTTCATTAATGAGACTCTTAAATAAGTCTCTTAAATACATTCTTTCTTCAAATTAATAAAATTAATATTATAATTGTAACAAATTAGACTTAAAATAAAATTAAAGATAACGTAACTGAATTAATGGAATTAAAGAAATTTTAAAGGAATCTATATATACTTAAAAATTTAGTTATATCAACTTTTTTACAACCTTCATTATGAGCCTCTTAAATACATTTGTGTCTTTATAAAAACATTTCCTAAGGATACCTGCAAAAAGTAAATAATTACAATTTATAGTGCTTATAGTACAACACTTGATTACCTTAATAAGGGGACATAATTGTCCTTCTCCAATTAATAAAGAAAAAAGAAAATGATTTATTAATCGTGTTTCTCATTCAAGGACCGTAAACCCAACTAATAAAGAACATAAATGATTTTAAATTACATTAAAGCATTTAATTAAATTAGTGAATATTCAATATACAATGATCCGTCCATTTGAATTCTTACTACAACTAACCAATATGTTTTATTAGTGAATGAATATAAAGTCTTCCGTCTATTTGAATTCTTACTGGAAGTAACCAATATGCTTTAATTAGATAAAAAAACAACTCACCAATATTTAAACCACATTAATTCAGATACTCCGAACAGTCATCATCGCATGAAACCGTTACCATTTATTGAAGAAACTTCAATGGCCATGATTGGATTAGCCAACTAAACATTTCTTAAAGACCTGAAATGAGCCACAAATGTTGGATCACTACTTCATTTCTCCCTCACACACTCTCTTTTCCCACATACCGTACCCGGATTCAACAACACCATTGACATCGTACGGCGGCAACACGTCTTTTGTTATCATGAATCAAACTTTGAGTGTTTCATACAGTTGTGCACCACCACCCACCAACCGTAACCTAATTCAACAACACGGCCGTCACTTTTTCATACACGACAGAGGTAAGTCACCAACTTCAGTTCCCTTATTTTCTTTTATAGATGAATCCAACTTTGAGTATTTCATACAGTTAGTGCATTATATGATTTTAAGTTAGGATTTCATCAGTTACTTTATATATGATGAGGTATATAAAAAGACAATCTCGATATAGAAAATAAACAGAAAATCTTAAAGGTAAAATTCATCACTAAATAATAATAAAGAAAAAAAATATGAACTTTCAGATGAGAAATAATAAAGAACAAAAAATGTAAACTTTAAGATGACAAAAAACACAAAACTGAAAATTCATCATAAATACTCCCGTCCAAAAACAAAAACAATAAGCGGATACAATATGGGAACCGATTTAATACCTTGAAACCAAAAATATTATTACAGTATATGATCATAAAAATAGAGTGAATATTATTTAACTTAAAATTATTAGAAACTGAAAGTTATTAAAAACTTTGAATTATTTAAAGTGTAATTGATCAGTATATGATAAATCAAACATATATGTTTTTTAATGTGAATTTGATATCATATTTTAGGTAATAAGAATTTCAAGTTGTAACCATGTAAGATTTTAAACGAGCATATTCAAAATTCAGAGAACATGATGACGCTGAATATAAAATGAGTGTAGGTTTAAGATCAATGATTAACCCTTGAACATGCTTCCATAAACTTCACACTTTCAAGAAAACCCATTTCAAAAATCACACTCTCTCTCCCTTAAACAATCTCGGCCGAACACCCCCTAATACACTATCACTTTCATTTTCAAATCCAAATCTTGAAGAATCATGTCAACATGAGAAAGTAGTAAGCGCAAAATGGTCAAAATCATTTTTTTGTTATTGTATGACAAGAAGCAACCCCCCCCCCCCCCCCCCCCGTGATTTTTGTACGAACATAACCTTTATAATACTCTAATATTTTTTATTTAAAAAATGCATCATAATGTTTAATAATTGCAAAATTTTTAAGTAAAAAGGAATAACATGAGAGAAGGCGTCTACATAAAGGTTATATTATCATATATATCGTCTTGTGAATTATTCATATGTCACCTAATTTACTATGTGTTCTTAACCATATTTTAAAAATACTCAATAGTTAATGTTACTTAGTGTATATTGTTATACATGTTCCTTACAATATGTATGGTTTCTAATTTAACGTGACATTAAATTATATTTTAACCATAAATCAATTAAAGGACATTGATTCCAGACCCTAACTACATATTTACCTTCATAAATACAGCTTTAATGATGTTTTTAATTCTACTTTATTATATTAATGTGGCTATAATTGTTATGTCCCTTTGTATGCAAACCCCTAACTTCTCGGTTTCACTCTAATAAAAGTAAGTGACTTATCATTTTCCCATAACAATCATCATTTAATTTTGTGTTAATTAATGTTGTCCATTCCAAAAGACCATCTAAATGGCTTTATAAACCTTTGTCCATATTGCAGCCCATACCCGCCTTCTCTCCAACAACCTATAACCGCTCTGTCTACACGTGTGGCCATGGCAAGGAACGATTCTGTTGCTGGGTATTCAGAAAAATGGACCACACTAGAAGCCATCTTGACGCACGGTAGAAGAAACAAGCATCACATGGTATGCCCCCTACAAACTACATTGTATATATAGAATATTCATTTTAGATTATGGAGTAGGGTTCGCACGAAAAGTGTGTTTTTCCTAGAAAGTCTAGGAAGCGATCTGGTCCATCTGATTGGTGTGTTTAAGGGTTGAGATTAAATCAATGGCAATCTTGTAATATTTGAGTTTAATTAATTGATTGTTTTAAATGAGTAGGGGCAATTTTGTCAATGACCGTGTTTTAAATCAATTAGATAACCGCCAGTTCCTAAATTCAAGCGATTTTCCCTCTCTCTCTCTCTCCAAACCCATCTTGGAAACTTCAATCCCTACCAAAAATAACTACAATCATGGAAGAAGATAACTTTAGAAACGATGGAGAGCACCGGATCAAATTAAAACACTTCTCCATCTCCACCATCTCTCAGTTCATCATCATCATTCAAATATTGTTCTTATCATCTCCGTTTTCTTGACGATTTGTTTTAACAGCAAGCAAATTAATACAGCTGTGTTTTAGCAGCAAGCAGATTCATACAGTTGTGGTTTAGCATCCAGATTCATACATATGTGTTTTAACAGCAAGCAGATTCATACAGTTGTGTTTTAGCATTCAGATTCATACAGATGTGTTTTAACAGCAAACAGATTCATACAGATGTGTTTTAACAGCAAGCAGGTTCATACAGATGTGTTTTAACAACAAGCATATTCATACATATGTGTTTTAACATCCAGATTCATACAAATGTGTTTTAACAGCAAGCAGATTCATACAGTTGTGTTTTAACAGCAAGCAGATTCATACAGATGTGTTTTAACATCCAGATTCATACAGATGTGTTTTAACAGCAAGCAGATTCATACAGATGTGTTTTAACATCCAGATTCATACAGATGTGTTTTAACAGCAAGCAGATTCATACAGCTGTGTTTTAGCATTCAGATTCATACAGTTGTGTTTTAACAGCAAACAAATTCATACACTTGTGTTTTAGCATTCAGATTCATACAGTTGTGTTTTAACAGCAATCAGACTTCATACCCTGTGTTTTACCATCTTTATATTGTGGGATCTAAAAAAAATTGACTTTAGCCCTGTAAACTGTTAAAACACAGCACCAAGAACATGCTGATAAATTCCAGTAATCTTCTGAACAATGGAATATGCGATGTAATGTGACATAGAATTTTAGTTAATGAACAAATTGACTTTCAGATTTGAATTCGAAAATAATAAAAATTCCGAAAATCATGGAATTTTAGTTAATGAAGATACATTCCAAAAATAAAATTAAAATGTGAAATTACATGATAGCCCTTCTACTTAAAATCCCTCAATGACACATGTCCAATTCTTATTCCTTCCTAGACTTTCTAGGAAAAATAGACTTTCCACCCAACTCTTACTCTTAGATTATGTATCTTTATGAAAATCAAAGAGTAAAGGACAATATATCTCTATCTCTACACATAATATTATGGAGGACGCATGACACGATTCCAGCCTCCGTGATTTGTTATCTCGACCGTCTCTTTTATAATGTTAAAGAAATATATACTTTTAAATTTAGTATTAACTTAACTATATAAGCTAATTATAATATGATTACCCAAATGAGTTTATATATTTTTTTATTTTGATCTTAAGTTAATTAATTTAATTGTGTTAAAAAGATACTTGAAGGATTATTTACAAAGGTAACCCAATCACCAAAAACGCATTTAGTGGGATCTTGGTGCTAGATTTTCTATCATATATTCTGGGTTAGACAGCAAGATTGCCACTAAATAAATATGGATGTTTTTGATTAGTTAAGACTCAAAAAGAACCATATGTTCAGTATATATACACATTCATCCTTTTATGGTATTATTATAAATCAAGAAATGACTTCGTGACAGATTGATTGTTATTACATATGATCATACCATTTTCATATGCATGTATGAGTTGATTGTTATATGAAGGCAGAAGCTTATTTTTTAATACATTAAATCAAACATCTATTTGGACTTACATTCGTATGTTAAAACCTAACAGTCAGTCTACGAGTTTGACAGGCAATAACCAAATCCAAATTCATATAGTTTTGTGACGACCAAGCTGACCCCACACGATTGTTGGTTGTATCCACATCACATAGGAGGACTATATTGCGGTTGAAAAAAATTAATGTTTTTTTTAATACCGAAATCTATTTTTTAATACGGAATTCACATTTATAGATATTTATAAATATTTTTAAACAGTTATAAATATTTATAAATATTTTTTAATACCGAATTCACATTTTTTATACCGAAAAAAAAGTAATGTTTTTTTAATACCGAATTCACGTTTATAAATATTTATTGAAAACATAAAATGTAATTTAAATATTGGGTAGATAAACAGTGTACGTAGTTCGTGGCGAACCAAGCATATGTAAACGTTGGTCATTTTGGTTAAGGTCAAAGCAGGTTTGCTTTAGAATGTAATATACACTTCGGATATGTCATTTTGGATAAGCACAATATTGGTTATCATTTTTGAATCAAATGGTTAAAGTTTATAGTTATGCTGGTAATATATGCAGAGTGCTGAATTCACCTGTCGTGTTGAAGTCAAACGCATACGCAATAGCCAAGAGTGGTTCAGGTTGACATGTGGCGGTGGGAATTGCATGAAAGGTGTGGGGCGTGAAGACAACGATATGTGGTGTGATGGGTGCGAAAACCCCGTTGTCTTCCCGAGAGGAAGGTTTGTTTCTAAAAATGTTTAGTTGTATTAATTTTTAGCCATTCTCATGCAGGCTTATAACTGAAAATAAATTACAAACCTTGCACAGTTTCAGGCTAGAACTCGAGGTGTTTGACTCAACTGCCGAAGCTGTCGTTGTCTGCTTTGATGACACCGCCCAACGCTTGACAAAGACCACTGCTCATAGTATATATATACTCACAGCAGAGTGTGGCCTGTCACGCGTCTACAGCCTTTATTCCACTGACATACATGATAAGTTCACTCCGGTGATGGTAAGGAACGCTGATGGAAGCATTTCAACACTGCCAAATTGTTTGCACTCTCTTGTGGGCAGGACTCAGACCCTCCAGCTTGATCTGTGTACGTATTATGATCATGGCCATTTTGAATCCTTCAACTGCAAGAATGTCTTGCTAGATGGGGATGGTTGTAAGCCCTTTGTTCTTCCACACCTCCATCGATCCCCGCTAAAGACAAGGGGGTGCTACCCATACCGACACCAGTTAAGCGCGTTGAAGCGATCGTAAGGTATATATCGGCTTACACTTTATTCGCGCCCTGTTTAATAAACCATTTTAATTAAAGATGTGCTATTTACCTTTCTACTCGATCTGAAATGTTATTTACATGCCTGGTATATGTTTACTCTATTTTAAAATTAGGAGGCTACAACAGTCGGAAACTTGAGTTCGTAAATATAAAAGTGCATTGTTCTACATTAAAGAAAATAGGAATAAAAAAACTTGGTAATGCATCACTTCGAATGTGTAAAGACATATAAGGGGAAAAGTTGGCTTTTGAGAAAAAAAAAAACTTGGTGTCGTTATAAATGGAAAGGCAACAAAAAAACTTTCAACTATAATTGATTGATTTCCATAGACAATGTAATTGTACATATTTATTTTTTGATAACCGTCTACATAAATGTTTCATACTTTTCCTTCGCAGGCCTGCTTATGCAGATTCGGATTCAGAAAAAACAGTTGATAGTGACCCACATGAAAGGTATACCGTCTGCACTTAGTGTTAGTAATGAAAATCCGTACTACTTTTCGATGCATATATACGTAAACATAGTATACCATTTTTAATAGTTTTCTTTTCGTTATTTCACTGCAGTCAGTTGGCTGGTGATGGGATTGAGGATGACGGTGGCATGCGTTAGCTAAAGTTTGGTCTATGTGTTATCCAATAAAATAGGAAGGCGTGTGAGGGTTTATGCGTTTTTCCTTTTTCTGTTTCAGGTTTTTTTTCCTTGGAAGACATCTTTTTTACACTTCTTTTTGGCCGACAAATTTTGCCAAGGAAACAACGTATGGTCCATGGTTTAATAAAGTTTAAGCACACCCCTTTATAGGCGTATTGTCTTACATGTTATGCACCGGCCGTGTCAGACGTCTTACCACAAACAAACAATAGCTATTATGCATGCCGTGCATCGCACGGGCTTTCTCCCTAGTATCATTTTAAAACTGAGTGACATTTCTTTTTTAGCTATTATAGCGGTGGACTTTCCACCAGCTTTCCCTAAGGTTTCATCAAAATGCACAATAGCCCCTTGCCTTATTACACCCATCATACTATCTCTTAACTTTTAAAAATTATAATTTTAACCGCTATATTAATCCATTTTACAACCCTTTTAAAAGTCCGTGGCATTTACAATAACAGTCCCTCCTTTTCCACCTACTATTAACTTTTGAAAATTGCAATTTTTATCTAACCAAAATAATCCTTAAATACTTGAGTAAGTTATCTTTAGCTAATTTTCTTTTTAAAATACTAATAATTTGTCGTTGAGTTTAAGAACTTTGTAAAAATATCATTTAAACCAATCTGAGTTTCTAAAGCTCCAACTTTAGCCCTTTCGTACCTTTACCTAAAAAACTATTTTTACGTGTGTATTTTTATTTATGTGTTGGTATAAATTTGAGTTTTCCTACGTTTCTGCATAAACTTTTTAAAGCAAGTCATGTCAAATATAATATGTTTTTGTGCTTATTTTATGTATGTTTTTAGTTGGTATACGTTTCATTGTAAATTTTGTTCTGAATTGAATGAGGTCAAATATAATACATTCTCATTCGACGGTATAAATTTGAGATACTCTACGTTTCGATCATGCCGCAACGTGCTAGGGGTAAAATTTCAACCCTTGATGTGAATATGTTTTTTGAGTACACATGTCAGTTTTCCCTTTATACACGTTTTAAGCTTTGTTTTGTATGTTTCCTATGTAAGTCGGATCACATATAAATACGTTATGATTGTACTGTATAAATTCGATTACTTTACATTGGATCCAACCGCAAATGCTATTGAGTTAAATCAGATATGTTAAAGCGCATGTTTTCAAATTGTGTACGCATCACATAACGCTTGAATTAATTCATTCAATGTTTGTAATGTACCTGCGCCGCAACGCGCGCGAGTCTAATTACTAGTTTATGATTAATCATTCTTAAAACAAAACTTTTTATAGATATATTTATTCTTTCGCTATACTTGAAATCTAATATTTTTTAATACAAATACTAAGAAACTATGTCTAGATTTATCATTTCTCAAATACGTGGTTTGTAAATAGAAATAAAATATCGAGTATTTTTTTCGAACAACTGAATCGGCTATTATAACAGGTCCAGCAAGAAGCCGGACTTTAAGAAAAAAGTTTATATTAAAAGGAAAGGGTTTTTTAGCCACTCATCCGAAGCAAACTTACATTTTTAATTCCTACTCGAATCTATCTACTATAATAAAAGAAATCAAGTTTTGAACACGTGTCATTCATTAAAGCTATTTATTTTTATAGATAATTAATATCAATTAAAAGATAATTATACAATTAAATTTAATATAAATTTAAACAATTTATATAGGAGATAATATATATATATAGAGAAAGTATAATGTACAAAACGCCTTAACCTACATTAACGTACGCGACCAGATATATAACGTGCGTTATTATTTTTTTTGACCATCTCAACGTGCGTGATTATACTTTCCATGCGTGATTATCACTTCTCATGCGTGATTATCACCAAAAATCTAATCCCATGCGTTATTTTGTGTCCCATGCGTGATTATTGCCTGATCCGATGGTTTACAGCGTCGCGTACGTGAAGTACGATAACGCGTAATGTATGTTAACCGCACTCTATATATATATATATTTTAAATAGAGTAAATTACAAAAATCGTCCTTTATGTATGTCACTTATCGCAAACTGTGTCCTTTTTCTTCAATAATTACAGAAAAGGTACTCGATGTTTGCAAACCCTTACAAGTTATGTCATCTAGCCCTAACTCAGTTAATTTAAATGATTTATTTATTTTATTAAACTAAAATAGTTAAGGGTAGAACCTATTTAAAAAATGTTTAAAGGTGTTTATTGGTTTTATACTTATATTTTCGTGTTCAATTCTCAACTCAAATACGGTAATCACTATGTTTACGTGATATTTATAAGAACAATCACCGCAATCACCCCATCTATCATATATTGAGTATATCCGTTAGTTTTTTAAGATATAAATTTCTATTAGATTCATTCAACCCGTGTAATAAACGAGGTTTTTTAAAGATATAACATTTGTATTTTTTACTATACAAAATTACATTTATGGAACTCGTGTAATACTCGGGGTTTTAAAAATATAACTTTTTTATTATGTAGTATATAAAATTAATTTATTCAATACATATAATACATAAGATTTATAAAGATATAACTTTTTATTGTTTGGTATATAAAATTAAACGTGTTCAACCCGTATAACACAGCCTCCTGCTTTAGTCTCCCTAACGGTTGAACTTAGTCTCGCTCCTCAGCTCGACGAGGTTCTTAAAAATGTAACTTTTTTTATTATTTAATATATAAAATTAAACTTACTCAACCCGTACAATACACGGGGTTCTTAAATATATAACTTTTTTTATTATTTAATATATAAAATTACATTTATTCAACCAATGTAATAAACGGGATTTTTAAATATATAT
Source organism: Helianthus annuus (assembly GCF_002127325.2). NCBI lineage: Eukaryota > Viridiplantae > Streptophyta > Magnoliopsida > Asterales > Asteraceae > Helianthus > Helianthus annuus. Next base: position 3,139,821 of record NC_035442.2, on the reverse strand, counting down.
TATTTTATTATTTAGTATATAAAATTGCATTTATTCAACTCGTGTAATACACGGGGTCTAACCTAGTACAAAATAAAGTAAAATATGAAGTATTTGGTGGGATGAACGGATAGAATCATAAAAATCCATTATAATTCATGCAACACTTTTTGTTGATATCAGTTAGCTCGTTTAACCCTTTTCAGTTTTATAAAATTCTTTGCAGTAAAAAAAAAAGAAACTAAGTCACGAGCTACGGTTGAATGTCACATTATAAACGTCGCGTCTTTGCCTAAACTATATAAGTTATACGATACAACATTTCGTAAAATACGTATAATATAACATATAAAAATAGTATTACATATTAGATATGCTTTTATATATTTATGTATGGCGGCAGTCGACCACCGAAAAGAATTGGAAACATACAACTCTAAAACCGTCTACATAAAAACCAGCTGCAACTATTAGAATGTTTTTATTCTAGTATAATATTTTGTCGAACTATTATTAATATTATTAAATAAACTAGTATATATGTAACAAATAAATATTCTGGCTTTTTGACTAAAACACAAACGTAAACGCCTTTTTAACTCATGCTCATGCATCTCTCCCCGTGATTGTCGTGGCCTTTCCACGCAGAATTCAGTCACCATTAATTATTTTGATGAAAAATATATATATATATTTTTAACTCTAATAGATTCCAAATATTTCAATTGTTGAAACTTCCTTCACAACTTCCATATCGGTTTATATAATATTAGATAGAATGCTTAATGGGAAACATAATTATATTTCTATAAAGGTATTTATAAAAGGTAGAAAACTACAAAACAATAGTTAAGGAATAGTTAAAATGGCAAAAAAAAAAAAAAAAAAAAAAGTTGAAGTGGCAAAAAAAGAGTGTAAGTTGGGGAGCTAGTAACACAGGATCAACACAATTTAACCCGGATCCTCGACTCGAAAAGCGTATTCTCTCCATTCCCTCAAATCCTAAGACAAAAGTGACGAATACAATATATCGCGAACAAATCCCTAAGAAGAAGAAATGCGTGTAGGGATAGGGTTTATCTCAATTTGAGGACTGACCTCTAACATTCTTTTTCTCAACGGCTCATGTCATATTCTGACACTGATTTTTTTAAATCGGGCTCATGCTTGCCGATGAATACATACATTTTTTTGTCATGTGTATTGGCATCATCGCCGTTTCCCTTGTGCCATAGCACCATAGTTGTTGCCATAAATACTCACTAGACTTCTTTTACCCAACTCCTAATCGCATATAAAAAATTGTTTTAAATTGTTAGATTTGCATTCCATTGTGAAATGTGATTTATGGTTCGTGTATTATGTATAATGTAATTTTGCTTATAATGTAACTTTTTTAGGGGCATTGGATTTAAATAACCATAACTTCACCAATTCGTCGATAACACTCCCAACTTTTGATTTGTACCAGAACACTTTCGACTTATTTTCCTCTAGCACTCCCTCACTAACTGAAACCTAACCCAGTTAGTTTTTGCTGATATGGCCCCCTTTTGCTGACGTGGCAGCTGATGTGACTTTTTTGATGACGTGACATTTTTGATGATATGGCATCAAATATCAGTTAACGGGGTTAGTGTTTAGTTAGTTAGGGAGTGCCAAAGGAAAATAAGTTGAAAGTTGAGAGTGATGTGGTACAAATCGAAAGTTTGGAGTACTATCGGTCAATTGGTGAAAATTGGGTTTATTTATATCCGATATCCCTTTTTAATTTATATATATCAAGTTAAATGCATGTGTATGTAACCAGAAAGTTATTCAAAAACAATGTGTTAAAACTTGAAGGATAGAAAAGAGAAATAACAAAACTTATAGATGGTTATACACACATATATGAGTGTGTATATATTGTGTTATATGAGGACTCTCCAAAATCTTTTTGTCACATAATATATGATTGCTAGTCCATAAAATGTGTTCATAATTGCATACACTGGTTGCATCTTTTCGCCTAACAACTAAAAAGTAGTCCAGTTTTAATAATTGTATATGAGATGCATGTGTAAAGGCTTTTGGAACAAACACTAATATTAATTAATTAATCATTATATTAACGGGTTGTTAGTGTTTCTGTATTATTGTGTAAATATTATATAGCTGTTGTTCTTAATTTATACATGACTTGTTGCTCACAATCTTCATGTGTTCACATTTTGTTCTTATATAGAACTAATAGGTCGTCCCTAATTTTTTATTACAATGTGTTCAAAGAAATTGCTTCATATTATAGATATTGATTTTTTTATAACATTATAAAGTTAAATCATTTTTTAAACCTTTATCATGTCAACAATTAATTCATATTATATATATTGATGTTTTTTAGAAAAAAACAATTATATATATATTAGGTTAATTTTCAAAATGAGTTGAGCTAGTGGTGGAGTGGTAAGGGGGTGACCCAAGTTCAATTCTTGCTCCTAGCATTTAGTTTCTACGGCACCTGATGATGATGGGAGACTAGGCGAGTAGGCGGCGATCGCTAGTTCGATCCTTGAACTGAGCGGGTTTTACCTCACCGCACTGCCGTGCCTTCGGGCGAGTGTTCACGGGCTTTGGCCCTAGGTGGGGGTTTTCCCCGGTTCGGAAGGCAAGTGTATCCCGATGTGGTGAATTTCGCCAGTAGCCCATTTAGAGGATTTGTTGGCCGTTCAAAAAAAATAATGAAGTGTGAGTTGTCTAGAAATGTGCTGTGCAATGCCGTTTGAAAACGGTCATGGTATTAACCTAGACTGGAAAATGGGGATGAGGCTATTAATTGGTCAAGACATGATTTAAAAAAAATGAGTCAAAGGTCCGGTCATATTGGCTGGCTCGCATGAACTTCTTTATTTTCTAGAAATATATAAATAAAGTAATAAACAGTGTATCAAAATATAATTTAAAACCTTTACTACATAAATCATTATGTAATTCTTATAATAGAACGCTTATCTAATACTAATCCTAAAATCTACACCATTATCCACTATGTAACTTGAGCTCTTGACCTCATGGGAAAAGCGCCTTCTTTTTTGAAAAGTAAATTCATTAGAACTCACCAAATCCCAAAAACGGGACGGCCACAAGAGAACAAATTACATAATTACAAAGTTACACCACTAGGTCCAAGACATTGACCTCGCTTTCAGTCTATTACCAATCCAAAGATATCCAACCGACTTAGTTTCACTAATGATATCTTCCACTCGAAATTAAATGTTGGAGAATTTAAACCCATCCCTAGTTCACCAGATACTCCAACACTCGATAATAAGAATCCCGTAGAAAATCTCTTTAACCAGACCCTTGAGTCCCACATGGTCATAAAGCTCCAAAATCTCTCAAAACATGTAGACAATAAACGGAGCAACTGTACACCATGTCGCAATGTACAACCAAACCCTACTCGCTACCAAGCAAGATGTGAATAGGTGATTGCTCGTTTCTTCGCTCGAACTGCACAGAGGACATGAATCATCTTTGATGTCGATACTTCTATCTCTGAGCCCAATCCTGTAGGAATTTTCCGCATTTTAGCTCTCCATGCGAAAATGTTGCATTTCGTCGGAACCCATTTGCACCACTTCATCACATAATTTCCGCTATGGTTAACTCCTTTATTTAAGGCTCTTCTCACAGCTTCAACCGAAAACTCTTCTGAACCCGCTCCAATCCATGTCCATTTGTCTTCCCTATCTTCCAGAGTGGCACCCCCAAGTGTCTCAAAAGGCAGTGTAATTCCGATATCTCTAGTAAGCTTCCAAGTCCGATCCTCCAACTCCAATTTGTCTCGATAGATCCATATCCATTGCTGCTTAACCTGTTGTCAACACTACACTTTTTGTTAGACTCAAGATTGAAAGTATTAGGGTAAATATCTTTTAAGGATTCATTAAACAACAAATGGTCCAACCAAAACGAAGTGTTGCTATCATTAGCGACCACACTTTTAAAAAGTTACGCATCGGGTTACCGTCAATTATCGTTCTAGAAAAAGATTTCACGGTGTTATTCCACACTCCACTTTGACTTTTTTTTATCGAGAGGAAGTACCAGTTATTCTTGTTTTCGTGTATTGCCTCTACCACCTTCTTCCACAACTGATTTTTCTCAGACTTGTATCTCCATCCCTATTTGGAGAGGAGGCTATGTTGATGTGTTTCAATTTGCTCAGCCCAAGCCCCCTTTCTCTTTTGGGATTGACACTCGGTCCCAAGCTACCCAATGCATCTTCTTATTTTCACCCGAGCCACCCCAGAGAAACTTTTCAAGGGCCGATTGTATCAACTTGATGCGTCCTCCAATCGATAGAGTGTTAGCTTTCCACGACGAGAGTCTTGTTGGATTATGGAGGATTTGACTCAGGAAGAGGAATTAGTCATCCTCTAGACTAATACCCGAGATATTAGTACTCTTGAAATATATCTCAGTTTTATATTCAGTAACCTAATTTTGTACCCTATAAATACTTCTTATTCTTGTACCTGTACACTTTGGGCACCTAATATAAAGAAAGAACTAGTTGTGGAGAGTGGATATAGATCAAGCTTGATTGAACCACTATAAATCTTGTGTTCTTGTGATTTAGAGTGTGTGAGTGTGTGAGCTTGCTGCATATTTGCATATTGTTCTAGTGTTTGTGTGAATCATATTCTGACCTAACAAGTCTGGCTTCAAAGATATCATAGACAAGTTTCCAATTATTCGTCCTGTTCATGTTGGCTCCCACAACTAACCCAAGGTATTTAAACGGATGACTATCCGCTTTACACCCCACAACCTTCGCCTTATCTTTAACATCCGTTATGTCCATTCATATGTATATTCTTACTTTTCATTTGTTATCTTCTTCTTCTTTTTTTTAACGTCTTGCAAAGTCCAGTCACCCTGGTACATTTATAGGCAAAAGGTCACCTATGCCAACGTTCTTAAACAAAGTTGGTGACCCGACCCGTCACCAATTCCAGGGGATACCCACTGCTTAAGGCTCGCTATGATAAAACCCCTTGCTCGCGCATGACATTTTGTCACAAACAAGCAATGGCAGACCCATTATTTATTTTGTAGGGATGCGATCAGAAGATTTTACCATATTTTAGAGGATGTGATCGAGATTTTTGCCTAAAAATATACTTTGTTTTCTTGCAAAATGGCTGCCCGCCACCCCCACCAACCGCTAGAGCACTACCCCTTTGTTTTTAACTTTTTATCTTTTTTTTTTTCTTTTTAGAACGGATGAACGATTTTTCACAGGATATAACATTTCTTGCTACATAACAATATTTACCAAGTCGTGAACAAATAATGTCTTTTGTAAATCTCCACCATTTCCTAATATGCATTTTTTTTTTCTAATTACAATAGTAATTTCCGTATTGTTATTATTTATAACAGCAGCAGTAGTAATAATAAACAAGAAGTAGATAATAACAGTAATATAAATAATAATAATAATAATAATAATAATAATAATAATAATAATAATAATATATCATAAATATTAGTATCAAGTATTTTGTTTGCTATTTGTTAGAACGTTATTATTATCATTGTTAGAATTATTCCAATTTAGTATTTTTATTTGCGCTATATAAATATTATATTGCTATTATTATTATTATTATTATTATTATTATTATTATTATTATTACTGTTATTATCTAATTCTTATTTAAATTATTTACAAATTACAATTTAAAATTATTATATGTAAAGGCATTAAGAAACATATTTTAACATTTTAACTGAAGCTTTAGTGTGAGCTCGATAAAGCAATCTATCTTATACTGAGCCGGCTCCATAGGCTTGGCAATCTAGGCACACGTCTAGAATCACCAAAAAATATGGGCCTTCAAGTTTTTTAAAAGTTTTTCTATAATATATGTATTAGGCCCAAATAAATACATTTATTTCAAAACTAACGTGGTTTTTCATTGAAGGAGCCCAAAATAAATATTGTTTAGCCAAAAAAAAGGTCAAGTTTCAAAACCAATTTCGCCTTGATTTCCAACTATTACAACACAACAACCATCGACCTAATCATCAATATTTAGCGGCCTAAAGCCCCTAATACAGCCGCAATCATCGTTCCCACTTCCCATCGCAACCTGCTTTTAATTTCTAGGCTATCAGCTATCACTAGACGAAAAAAGTACGGTAATCACCCATGACGTCGAGATTGGAGGAGAGTTTATCGACAAAATTAAGGCCCTCACTTCATAGTTCGCTTAGAGTCTACAAAAATTTAGGAACGGCGCTCATCTTATAAATCAATATGTTTACTCAAACAAAAACTTAGTTCCACCCGAACTCAAATTATATTTTAATAAAAGTTATAACTTCTTGACACAAACACATCATACCATCCATTATAGTGTACCTAACAACTAACTAATCTTGTAAAAAAGTGAACATATAATTAGGCGTTCGTATTATTATAAATATATACATATGTGTCGTGTCATAGGCCCATAGAATATGCATGCATACATACGTGGCAATCTTTCAATGGAAAACTAAGTTATGAAATAAATTATCAAGCTACAGATTGAATAAAATATAAGATACTCCAATATAGGTAGCAAATCTTTAATATTCTTAATTAAACTTTAATATTCTTATTTAAATATTAAATAAATCCACTAGTAAACACCGCCCCTAAAAAGTTAAAACTTGAATAGAAAAACATATGTGTCTAGTTTATTTATTAGTATAAAAAAATTAAATGTGAGTCTATGTAAACACGTAAACAGTTACGTTAGTTAACACACGGTTTGTATACGCACAAAAGGTCTTGTTGAATCTTCAATAAGTTTGTGTTGAAAATCTCGAAGGATCATATTCAAATAGGAATTATGGAATCAATCAGAAAGCATCACATTCACTAGAATAGTGATAAAAACTTTTGTGTGACCATGGTTTTACCGTCTGTCATGGACCCTTTAAACAGTGAGCTCTACTGATTTAAAGACTGATCCTTCTCTTTTTATGTACAAGTCTAAGAAAACTCTTATGTACATTCTTGTTTATGTTGACGACATCATTGTCACCGATAACAATCATCTGACAGTCAACAAAGTTATACGACAACTCGGGATAGACTTTGCACTATCTTGGAAAACTTGAGAACTTTCTAGGTGTTAAAATTGTTTTTAAGGACATAATGTCCCATCACAAAGGAGTTATATCTCAGAGGTTCTTTAGCAGGTTGGTCTCTCATATTGTACCGAGTCTCCTCCAATGAGCACATCACATACCTTATCTCTTGGGGACAATCCTTTCATATCTGAGCTAGTAAAATAGAGACAACTTGTAACTAGACTTTAATATGCTAAATTATCCATGCCAAGCATCACTTTTGCCAATTTGCTACAATTTTGGGTCCAAATTTTTTGACTTTACTGATAATTATAGGCAGGGGCCCTCATCCTATCATGTATTCTTGGATACTGACTGAGTTGGTTGTCGATATGACCATCGATACACAGGGCGTGCATCCAACATATGTGAGAGTGGTAGAGAATTTCCTATATCATGATTTGTTAAATATAATATGAAAGTTCCACTGCTAGAAAAGGGGACAATTTCCTACACAATTTTTTTCGTCACAGATTACAACACTTTTATGACGAATTTCCTACAAAAAAATTTTCAAGATTTTCTTACAAATTTTCGATGCATCCATGACAAAAAAACAAGAAAAACCTAATTAATTGACAGTTGTGTCACAAATCTGTCAGAAATAACCTATAAAAGGTTAATTATTATTCTTTACCGAATAAATATTTAAATAAGCCAAATCAATAATGGAAAATAATATCGTTTCCTACACATTTGTGACGAAAAATAAGAAAACCCTAATTAATTGACAGTTGCGTCACAAATCTGTCAGAAATAATCTACAAAAGGTTAATTAATATTTTTTACCGAATAAATATTTATATAAGCCAAAAAAATAAGGGAAAATACCTTTAAAAAAGGGAAAATAATATCGTTTCCTACATATTTATGACGAAATATTTATTTTTTAATTAACTTAAACCATCCGTCGGAATTCCGTCACAACTTGTGAGAAGTTTCCGACAAAAAATAAATATTTGTAACAACACTTCCAATTTATTTGTAGGAAGTGGGTCACAAATAATGTTGTATTAAAATTTGTTATTTTTTTTGTTTTTTGGTCGGAAATGTGTAGCCAAAAAAATAAATCCTAAAAAATAATAATTAAATATATTGTAGGAGAATCGTAGCAATGTGCGACGCAGTAGTTTCGTAAAAAATGTGTAGGAAGTTGCATAGGAAATGCGTTGAAAACTGGTTCCCTGCGAGGTGTTTTCCTACATCAGGTGTTTGTCATAAATGCGTAGAAAAGACAGTTTTATGACGCATTTCCTAGGAAAACTGGTGTAAGAAGTTTTAGATTTTCTAACACATGATTTGATGGCATCCATGTAACTCATTAAAAATGATTACATTATAAGTGTGACAAGTTTAATAACTTTTGCATACAAACAAGGATAAAACATATAATTTCTTGTAACGACTAAAGTTTTTATTAACAACTCATCAACGTATAAATCAAGATAAAAAGCCAATTAAAAACCAACTTCAATGATGATTTGTTGGTAATCATAGACAAGTCATAAGAGCCAAAACATAGTCCAAAAACTGAAAAAAGTTATGATTTTTTAACTATCCGTCGATTGTATGTCATAAATCACCGGTGGATCTCTCATTTTTCTCATGAAACTTCATCGACATATTACCCGATGTCGTATGTGAAAGATATGTATTTATTTAATTATATGTGAACGTATTCTTTATACTTTGTGTTTCAACTTACAATTATCTTGTTATTTTTATTATACAACTCAATTTATTTGGCATATCTACTTTTAGATGTTAATGATTTAGTTTAAAGAAATACAAACAAAGTTCCCGAAATCATTTTTTTCTAAGTGAAACAAGACAAATAAGCTAAAGATGGTAAAGTCATAACATCCGATTAAAAAAAATGCCGGTCTTAAAAAGTTACAAGTGTAATTCAACACAGTATAATAAAAAAGTTGTTATCTTAACATAACTTTGAGTAGCAACTATTGTTTAAAAATATCTTTATGAACAATAAAAATATAATAAACTTATTACGAAAATGAAGTTTTCTAATACCAGTATATGTGCCACTGAAGATGCATCATAGATTGTAACCCCCTAAAGAAGGCATCAACATCGAAGTACACAGGAAGAAGGCATAATTCTTTATGGTTTCGTTCGGCTTGGATACAAGGGAGACATCAGTACATACACATTCACAAAAGATGAATAATGACCACATGACAAGATGTTATAATTGATGTTGTAGTATGGTTTTAGATTTATAGTTTGGATTTTGGATGATACTTCATACAATACACCACGTGTGCATTCACAAAAGATGAATAATGACCACATGACAAGATGTTATAATCGATGTTTTAGTTTGGTTTTAGATTTACAGTTTGGATTTTGGATGTTACTTTACATCTGTTTGTTATAAGAATATTATTCTAAGACACTATTGGTACTCATGTTCAGTTTGCAAGACGAATAATGACCACACGACAAGGTGTTATTGTCGATATCTTAGTAGGATTTAAGATTTACAGTTTAGATTTTGGATGATACTTCTAAAGTACTGTTACTCTACATCCGTCTACTATAGACATATTATTCGAAGACACTATTGGTACTCATTAAAGAACGATGCAAATGTAATTCTTTTTCTATCACTAATAGTACTTTTTAAATAATTCATGCTTCAATAATAATGAATGCTATAATTCATTCTTCGACTATGCAATATTATTTGTTACAAACTTTCATATATAAGCTTGGTCACGTTAGCAATTATCCAATATAAGAATTAATCTATTTTGAGACTCATAATTCTTTACTGTGGGCCTTTTTTATACTATTGTGTGATAGGGAAAGCAGTTATACGTTGACGAGGGGTGGTAAGTATGGTGAGGCTTAAGAAGTAGAATACGTATCCAACATGTTTTGGAAACAAAATTTGGAAAAAGTTAAGTAACAAAAAGTAGGTGACTTAGTGTTGACTCGGTGACACCGTCAAGTCAACTCAGTAACTCGGTACTCAATACAAACTTAAGAGGTGCGTCAGGCTAGAGTGGTTAATTGCAATATGTAAAAGATTGCGTGTGAAAGGGGAACGAGGCTCTAGTTGATGGAAGCACACATGTTGTGGCCAGACAAGTCCAACAGGGTTAGTAGTGGTTACAAAATAGCTACAACGTGACAAAGATGGCCACAGAAGAAATCGGCCATTGGATTCCAACAAATGTGTGTGTATGCATGTGTGAGCGAGTGGGTAGTTCGACAATGACATACTTGGGATAGATTTAATCATTTAAACGAACTGAATTTAATGATGGTGGATGTGGATATAAAATTACAGAGAGAAGGGCTAAATGTAAGAGGTGGTCACCTCGATTTTAGAGAGGAGGGAGGAAAGGAAAAGGAAGATAAGAATCCTAAAGCTCTAATATTACAAAAGAAAAGATATGCCCTAAAGAAACAATGTATATGCGTATAAAAATAACATAAACAAAACCCTAACACAAAAGTCTAATGTTTTTAACCTAGTGGGCTTTAACTTCAATTTTAATGTACAATATTTGTTAGCATTCAATCTAGTCTCTATGTGAAGTTTTAGAACCACTAAAAAGAGTCATAAACTCATGCAAGTCACCCAGGACTAATGATTACATATTCGACTTTAGATATTTCTCCTATTAGAAGCAAACATGTCAAGAGTTTTTGAATGGGCCTGACAAAATTCTTCTCCATTAATCGTGCATATCAGTTTTTGAAGATGAGCCTTTATGTCTTGGTTTTGTCAACTCAACGAATCTTGTCTCGATAGTCGTACTTTGATCGCTACCTGGATTACAATTCATTTTTAGTGTTTTTTATTGTTTGATGTTGATTATATTAAAAAAACTTGAATGCTTATTGAATTGACATACCGCGTTCATATATTATTCTTGTGTTATTGTTTGATGAAGTTAGTAAGAAGGATTACCGTTTGTTCCTTGATTATGTCGAATCCAACTTTAGATTAGTGTGTATTGTATAAACCTTGTTGGAAGTTAGGACAATTAATCAACTTAGGTAATGCTTCTATACGTAACCAAAGTAGAAGTAATTTCTTGGTTTTTTGATCTTCATATGCGGGTACTAAAGTCTAAACAAACCTAATTTGAAAGTGACTCTTTGTTTCTTATCTTTATAGTCAATTAAGTTATCTTGTACTTCTAGTTCTTAATATGATTTTCAATTAAGTTTCTCTCTAGTTTCATAATCATTTCATAATAATTAGATTTAACTATATGATCAATCAAGTTAGATGCTTATCGTAGATACAATATTCTACTTGCACTAACTAATATAGTTTTTACATGATTTAATAACGGGCATCATTCTTCATGATGGATCAACCTCTAATAAAACCATATTAACACTATAAACAACGTTATACTGTGTGAAAGATACGAACCAAATGAAACTACTAGAAAAATGAAAATTTACCTTAAAACATAGGGTTGTAAACGAACCAAATGACACTACTAGAAAGATGACTTTAACCGTTGATCCGTCGAGAATAACTTGTGAATCACTGTAAGAGCCAAAGAATGACTTGTCCACATGAAAAGTTCATGCTTCTATAAAATTTCTTCAGTAATATTTTGGAAATTGGTGATCAATCATCGATGAAAGTATTAAGAACATAAAAAACAAAATAAAATTAACATTGGTGGTGCTTGTCGATTATCGTTGTTAATTACCGATGTATTACCAACGGACTTAAGGGATTAGATTTTGTTTCAAATTTCTCATTCATTGTCAGTTGGGTTCGAATTTGTGAAGGATTATCCATCATCCATCATTAATAGGCGACACATAACTTGTGAAGGATTTCTTTGCATGCTCGCAAGTTGTTGTCAATTAAGGATAAATTGGCGACACGTGGTTTGTAGTTGGATATGCCGGAAATATTCATTTTGTAAAGTCTCGTGACCTTTCTAATTTTCACATTTTTTGTTCTAGCTATCTCTTTCTTTCTCTTAGTAATGTTCATTGATGTGATTGCATGTTTGACGAAGTCGGTGATTTATGTTTAGTTCCCCATAAAGCTTCACTGACTAATCGATGTAGCTGTCGTGGGCTAATCAAAAGTATTTATTCTAACTTAAATACAAATACTAGTATGGGTAAGTAAGGTCGTATCCGCAGGGAATCTGTGGTCAGTGTAGAAGAATTTGACTACAGACTAAAATTATCTAATTAGGGGTTTATTTGTTTGAGAAAAAAACACAATTTGTCACGGAAAGTGTTATCAAAAAATGAGAAGAAGTAACCTCCACCCGGAATCCCGATTACCCGTTTTAGCACAAAAACCCGTTTTTCGATCCAAACACCACATAGACATGGCCTTAGAATTAATGACTTTGATTAGTTATTAGGGACCGTTTTTAAATAAACTATAACACCTAACAACCCATTTGATTATACCAATTACCCACCAATTCATCAACACGCTAATGATGCAAGGAAATCACTAATACGCTTTTGATAAACGACAAACAATTCAAGTATAATAAACATTTTACAAAGATAAATACAAGTAGTTAAAATTCCCAATTACAAGAATCAGAAAACGTAGTTAATTGTGTAAAACTGAGCAATCGTTCATCCAGGGGAAGTCATGGGAAGATTAGCCGCGCATGGTAGTCATCACAACTTCAGATTTCGATTCAATATGATCAGACATGGAGAAATAGCATGATCGGGGTGAAGAAACTGAGAAAATCGCTTCTTGGTCGCTCTGGATTCATTCTGGAAGGTTGGGGAAAGAATGGGGAAGTTTCCATGCATAATTAGGTCAAAACCCAAAATTTTATCGACTCACATGGTCGTGCCACGCGGAAATGCACCCTTTTTCATCGCGTGGCGCGGAGAGGCTAAACTTGACTTTTTGACTTTTTTGTCTGGTCGTGCCACGCGACCAGCCTTCCTGTCCTTTTTGTGTGGCGCGAAAAGGAGTGGTTTCCAGCACTATGTTTTTGAGCAACCTGTAGGTGCCGTCAATTCCGTTTTCCTACTTGGATGTTCTTTTCACCTCATTTTGCTCATCTTAAGCTAATAAAACCAAATACACAGTAAGTGCAACATACCGATCTAAAATCGACTCGTTAACCGACTAAAATATATACAAATATATACAATTTACAGTGTGTTTTCAGACACACACATCACTAGTTATCGAAATATTGACTTTCTCATAATCCTACTTTCACTAAGGATCAGTCCTGGTTGGGTTTTGATATGATGTTGAAACAAGTACATCATTAAATCACTAAATATTCAAAATTATAGATATGAATGCAACAAATTGTTTCTTTGATGTTTCTCATTGGTGGTGAATTGTTTGTGTCTGATTCACCACGTCTATAAAAAGACAAGTAGTGCAATTAATCAATAGCGAGTTCATTGTGAGCAACTACTTTGTACTTAAACCTTCAATAGTGAACTAAAACAGTATTATTTATTTCGTGTTTGTTCATCTTCTAAACTGATTGTGATTTGCTATGGATTCGATCGTTTCGTTAGTGTTGTTGATTGCCTAGTCATTCTAACGAACGTAAACAAAACGAAAGATACATGTATTCAAGTTCGTACTCAGGGGCGGACCCACATGGTGTGGGTTGGGGCCCCCGGACCCCCAGTATTTTTAAAACAATTACTCAATTAGTAGAGACGGTATTGTAAATTTTCTAAGGACCCCATAAAAAAATATAAGATGGACCCATAATAACAAGGTAAAAATTGATGCAGTGGTAAATTCCTCGGGTTGAAACTGATAGGTCAATAGTTCGAGACTCTTTAAGCACACATTTCTTGTTTTTAATTCCACAAACAAACTATGCCACTTAAGGTTTTAAACCATTAGGAGCCTTCACCTTGAAACTCAATTCAAAACACAACAGCTTACATCATGGCTTCACACCCTTCACCCTTAAAGCATGACCACATACCCTATATAATTTTTTTTACCATTCAACTCTAATTTCTCTATTTTTTCTTACTTGAATATCCACAACTTAACAAAGTTGATTACATTCTAAGAACAGAGAAAATATAATATGACATACAACTTACTTGAAATTTGTAATGTTATTTTTATTTATTTCGAATGACATACATCGTATTTATATTGTATTTTTCTGACGAGTAATGATCATATATTTGTATTATAATATTGTATTTTTATGTGCCACCTGACCGGACCCGAACCGCGACCGATCCGAAAATATCTAATGTTTGGTTGTGCAAAATTCGAACACCCGAAAAAGGGACCCCATTGAAAATAAATCTTGGGTCCGCGAGTGTTCGTACTTTTAGTCAAACAATTCATTAACGTTTACAAACTTGAACAATAAATGTTAACAAACTTAAACAAGAAGAAAGATACATGGATCCATATCCATACTTTTATTCAAACGATTCATTAAATGTTAACTCGTTTACAAACTTAACTTGCATATATAACATTCCCACAAAGTCTTATATATTCTTTAGGGGATTGAACAAAATGAATCCAAATAGCTTACTTCCAAAAGGTTATTTATTAAAGTTAAATTAATGAAACTAAACCTATGACATTTAGAAGGAAGGGCCCCACCACCACTCACCAAATGCCTTTTTTCAAGTCTTAATCAAAAAGTTAGAGAGGGATGCTTCCTCCAATTCTACCATGAAATTTACTTATAAATTCCCATACTTCACATCCCCCTCTCCCCATTCTTTCCTCTTCATTTCTTAAACCCTTCTATAAATCCCATCTTCCCCTTTCCTATTTCATCAAACACCTGAATGACGAACCCGAATGCGGTTGTATCCGACGCCCAATCTGCCATTGCGATGGCGATCACAGCGGCTGTCAACACCTCCTCCTTATACTCCCCCTCTGTCCCTAACTCCCCTTGCAATATCACCCTTTTTTCAAGAAACAAGTTCCCAAAAAGCATTGAAACCGCGGTCACCGCCACCGCCACGGGAACTCAAAGTGGAATAGGGAAAAACATTGCATGGGTTGATGTCATGAGAGCTTCTTCTCCCACTAGAAACTCTTCTGAAGATAGTGAAATTAAAAGAGTTTGGATTGTAAGCAATTGTTTGTTGTGTAGAATACTTTGTTTATTAAAAGTTATGCAACTTTTGAATTCTAAACAATTTTGATTCTTTTTTTTCTAAACAGATGAAACACCCTTCAGCATTGGGTGTGTTTGAAGAGATCATGAGTGCTGCAAAAATGAAACAAATTGCCATTTTTCTTGATTATGATGGCACTTTATCTCCAATTGTTGAAAATCCGGATCAAGCCTACATGGATCCTCAGGTAGGTTTTATACATACATACACACACACACACACATATATATATATATATATATATATATATATATATATATATATATATATATATATATATATAACAACACAGTTATAAATGGTAAAACAACACAGTTATATCATATAACTAATATAAGCGAATATATTTAATATATATATATATATATATATATATTCGCTTATATAACCAGCCACTTACATGTGACACATTGTCGCGGCTTCCTACGGTTTTTTTAGAAAAAAAAGTCCAGTTTATACCGAAACCATTATGCATATATTTGTAGGTGTGTATATATATATATATATATATGCGTGTGTGTATGTGTTTCTCTCTCTAAAAAGAAAATGATGTGGTGAAAACAGATGAGAGAGGCAGTGAAGAATGTTGCAAAGTACTTTCCTACAGCAATAGTTAGCGGGAGATGCAGAGCCAAGGTACATTATTCTTCTTAGTTTTGTTGACTTTTTATGGTCAAAGTTAAACTTGAATTGAATTAAATTAAAATATTTAACTTTAAATTTTTTCAGGTTTATAATTTTGTAAGATTATCAGAGTTATACTATGCTGGTAGTCATGGGATGGACATCAAAGGACCATCTTCTCGCAAGCATCAAAAGGTGTGTTTAAATTTTATTTCTATTAATTAGTATTTTTTTTTACAAAACAAAATAATATATATTTAATATAAAATGATTAGTTGATTTGAAATTGTACTGATTATACTTTTGGTTTTTGTGTACTTAGGGAAATCAAAATGTACTTTGTCAACCTGCTAAGGAATTTTTGCCAATGATGTCCGAGGTAACTATTAGTATTATTTATATTTCTAGTATTTTTAATAATATTAATTTATAAAAAATGATTATAAATGAAGATCTCAAATTTTATATTTTCTTAGGTTAATGAAATTCTGATGGAAAAAATAAAGGACATCGATGGTGCCAATGTGGAAAACAACAAGTTCTGCCTGTCTGTACATTACAGATGTGTTGAAGAACATGTACGATCTCATTAAAGAACTTTAATTCGTTGTCTTTTTAAGTCATATGTTTGTACATAAACTAATCTTTTATTTCTTAATGTGTAAAATAGAGTTGGAGTGATTTAGCCGATCGAGTTAAATCGGTTCTTAAAGACTACCCTAAGCTTAAGTTGACTCAAGGACGAATGGTTCTCGAGATTCGACCAACCATCAAGTGGGACAAAGGCAAAGCTATTGAGTTCTTGTTGGAATCATTAGGTACCCGAATGTTGGTTTTAAGTCGTGATCACACAAAAAAGATGTTCATCAAATATGTATATTAACATACAAATTGTTATTTGTTTTGTAATAAATACAGGTTATGCAAACTCTAAAGATGTATTGCCTATTTATATTGGAGATGATCGTACCGATGAAGATGCATTTAGGGTATTTTTTATATTACTTTTGAAACACCTTAATATTTATAGGAAGTCAAAGTTTTACCCATTCTAACTAGAAAAAGATTTTGACTATGACTTTTGAATAGGTGCTACGAAAACGAGGGCAAGGATTTGGTATTCTTGTGTCTAAAACACCTAAAGAAACCGAAGCGGTTTATTCTCTACAACAACCATTCGAGGCATGTTTACCTTAAGCGATTGCTCTTTGTTTAACAAATCATATAACTAGCCGATTCTTAAATAATTGACTTATAATATTCGTTTCATTTTATAGGTTATGCAGTTTCTTCAACGTTTAGTGACATGGAAACGATCGATTCTTCAACGCAACTATTAGCAAGTATAGACGCTGAATTGAGATGTAGAAAACCGTCACTTCCCACCGAGAAGTTTTCAAGAAGCGTGGGATGATATTTATGTTGTAGTTATCGTATTTGAATTACTAGGTATATATAGAAAACGACAATCTTGTAAATAATATCACTATGTGATTATATGATCAAGACGAGTTTACGATATTAAATCATGTGTGAGACAATTTCCCACATGTTTCTTGTTTTTTTATTGTTGAACTAATGTAAAAGTTTAATTGGATGAAAATATTATGTAGTTTTAAATATATGAAGTGACTCATTTTGTAGTTGATCATTATATGAACTGTCGTAATGAGCTTAAATTCACTAGATCACTTGAAAACGGATCAATTATCAAGAATCATTACTTTGTAATTTGAAATGAGCACCATCGCTTTTGACCCATTATTATTTTTAGTTGATATTCGAATCCATTTTATTTTCTATTTTTGTGTTGTTGTCTTAGTCCTTAATTGCTAAGATTAATCCATGTTTAGGTTGTCTTAATCCTTAATTGCTAAGATTAATCTATGTTTTAGGGTTTCTTTAGGGTAGTATTTTTATTATTATTGAATAAAATCAAATGTTTTAAGGTTTGACCCTTTCACTAAAGAGAAAAATGCCCGGATAGTCCCTGTGGTTTCGCCTTTTTTCACCTATAGTCCCCAACTTTCTAAAACTACCTGAATAGTCCCCAAGTTTTCATTTTTTGTTCCCGGATAGTCCCTGGGTCTAACTTCAGTTACTTTTCTCTGTGAAAATGATGTGAAATGACAAAAATACCCTTTCCTTAAAAGGCCAAACCATAGGGACTATCCGGGCATCTTCTTCCTTTATATTTATAAAACCCCACCGCCACACTTCATCTTCAACCTCCACCCACCATCACCCTCCTCCACCTTCCACCATCGCCGCACACTCCCTTTTCTCCTCTCCCCCTCGTTCTATGTTCATCCCCGTAGCCTCTGGTTTAACACTCATCAATTGCTGCATAACATGCATTGTGTGTGATATTTAGATGACTGCTTCTAAGAACTTTAGCATCTATTTCTGAATCCTTGCTTTTGTACTTGTTACAGAGCTTTGATAAAGAAAAAAACGGAAAATTTCGGCTGGATGACTTCATGTCCCTTTGTATCTTTGTCCAATCTGCTCGGTAAGCTGATCATATACCCTTAGAACGTGCTATTACACACGATAATATAATAGATAACCCACCCAACAAAAAGTCATAGTATCATTTTTTTTTCTTTCTAATTTATGACATTTATACCCTTCCCTTAAAACTTGCATTAGGACATAAAAGTTTGGAGTGTAAGAAGAAACAGAAGGGTATAATGGTTGTATTATAAATTGTATTTAATAAAATGCATAAATGTGAAATTTAAGTACTTTTAAATGGGCATCTTTGATGTTAGTTTTTTTATCAGGAAAATATAATATTATTAAAACAACATATGCAGGAACCTTTTTAATTCTTTTGACACTAGTAAACAGGGCAGGGTGACACTTGACCTCAATCAATTTATCTACTGCAGTGAGTACCGTTTTTTTTTCTTTCTATTTTATGGTTTAACGTTGTCTGCATATATGTACATTGAGTGACCTTCAAGCTTGTTTGTGATTCTTTGCAGCTGCAAATTGTAGAATATAAAGTCCAGATCGTATCAATATCCGAGGTTGATAACGCAATATCCCAGGTCTCCGCGGTTCCTTCTGCGTCTCCGATCTCCGGTCGCTGGATCAGAAGAACGACGGGGAGAGGAGAAAAGGGGGTGTGCGGCGATGGTGGAAGGTGCAGGAGGGTGATGGTGGGTGGAGGTTGAAGATGAAGTGTGGTTGTGGGGTTTTATAAATATAAAGGAAGAAGATGCCCGGATAGTCCCTATGGTTTGGCCTTTTAAGGAAAGGGTATTTTTGTTATTTCACATCATTTTAACAGAGAAAAGTAACTGAAGTTAGACCCAGGGACTATCCGGGAACAAAAAATGAAAACTTGGGGACTATTCAGGTAGTTTTAGAAAGTTGGGGACTATAGATGAAAAAAGGCGAAACCACAGGGACTATCCGGGCATTTTTCTCTTCACTAAAACAAAACAATATTATTATAATTATATATTAATATTAATAAATTTAATAGTAATGAAATATGATTTTTTTTTAATTTAGTGGAGTTGAATTCATTTCATGGATGAGGAAATTACAGCAAAATTCAAATTATATCAATATCTACTAGTAAAAAATAATAGTATTCATATTTCTTTTAATATCCTTGTACTTTATAGAAAAAATATGTTAGAAATACTAAATAGACAAATAGAACTACAAAACCAGGTTTAAAAAATTAGAAATACTAAATAGATAAATAAAACTATAAAAATATCCCTCATTTAACGTTAAATTTTAACACTATTAGAGATTTGGATGGATTTGGAAACAATTTGTAAACCTTAGTGAGCTAGATGAGAAAAAAAAACTTTTTTCGATGAATCTGATAAAATTGCACAAACCCCAGGGACGATTTTAGCAGTTTACTCTAATTTCTAAAAAACAAAATTTCTTAAAATTAAGAGTAAATTGCCAAAATCGTCCTTGAGGTTTGGGCATGTTTGTTATTTTCATCCAAAACAACTTTTTTGTACAATATAGTCCCTCACTTTTGGGATTTTTTGTCATTTTCATCTAAACATCTAATTTGCTTTATTTTTTCTATCAAATATTTGGATGAAAATTGCAAAAAATCACAAATCTCAGGGACGATTTTGACAAAAAAAAAGTCAGACGTTTGGATGAAAATGGCAAAAAACTCCAAAAGTGAATGACTATATGGTACAAAAAATTTGTTTTGGATAAAAATGGCAAAGATACCCAAACCTCATGGACGATTTTGGCAATTTACTCTAAAATTAATTATAAATGAGTTTGAATTACTTAATATTCGATACGTCTAACCCATTATTTGTTCATTCACAAACAAACATACACACATGAGTGTATGTATTCTTCTAACACGTATACTACTAATAAAGATATGATAATACATGACAAAATCTAAAAAGTAA